>NC_092050.1:113881163-114189726 GCF_003086295.3 Arachis hypogaea | reverse complement strand
AGAGCTCATTGATACAGTTGCCAGGAATCAGCATCTGTACCTAAGCAGCAACCCTTCCATGAATGAAGAGGTTAAAACAGTAACTGCTGAACTCAGTCCTGTAAAACAAGCTGCTGAATTCAATCAGCAATTGGACTTTCTAACAAAGCAGCTAGCCGAATTTAAAGACAGGTTACAAGAGATAAGGATGGCTAATATACATATGGACGAACAATTCAAGCAAACAAAGCAGCAGCTGTCAAAGCAAATAGCAGAGGAATACCAAGCAGTTCAACTAAGAAGTGGGAAAACATTAAATACCCCACCTCAAGGCAGCAAAAAGCTAAGAAATGAGCAAACCACCCAAAATTCACCTGAGGACAGTAAGAGCCCATGGAAAAATAATTCTGGCGCTAAAACGCCAGAAAATTGGTGGAAGGCTGGCGCTGAACGCCCAGACCATGGCCAAAACTGGCGTTCAACGCCAGAAATACAGCAGGACTGGCATTCAACGCCAGAAATGGGCAAGGATCTGGCATTGAACGCCCAAAATGGGCAGGATCTGGCGCTGAACGCCCAGAAAGAGCACAGTTCTAGCGTTCAGACGCCAGGAGCAGACAAGGAGCTAGCGTCCAGTTTCACTCCAGCTTCTAACTCTGGCACTCAAGTGCCAGTGAGGGATCAGACACACACAAATGCTGATAACAACCCCTCTAAAAAGGCTTCTTCAACCACTTCTGTAGGCAATAAACCTGCAGCAACTAAGGTTGAAGAATATAAAGCCAAGATACCTTATCCTCAAAAACTCCGGAAAGAGGAGCAGGATAAGCAATTTGCTCGCTTTGCAGATTACCTCAGGACTCTTGAAATAAAGATTCCATTTGCAGAAGCACTTGAGCAAATACTTTCTTATGCCAAGTTCATGAAAGAGATCTTGAGTCATAAGAAGGATTGGAGAGAAACAGAAAGAGTTCTCCTCACTGAAGAATGCAGTGCAGTCATTCTGAAGAGCTTTCCTGAAAAGCTTAAAGACCCTGGGAGCTTTCTGATACCATGCATATTAGAAGATAATTGCACCAAGACAGCTTTATGCGATCTTGGGGCAGGCATCAACCTAATACCTGCATCCACTATCAGGAAGCTTGGCTTAACTGAAGAAGTTAAACCAACCCGGATATGTCTCCAACTTGCTGATGGTTCTACTAAATACCCATCAGGCGTGATTGAGGACATGATTGTCAGAGTTGGGCCATTCGCCTTTCCCAGTGACTTTGTTGTGCTGGAAATGGAGGAGCACAAGAGTGCTACTCTCATTCTAGAAAGACCCTTCCTAGCAACTGGACGATCCCTCATTGACGTCCAACAAGGGGAAATAACCCTGAGAGTCAACGATGATGAGTTCAAGTTGAACGCTGTCAAAGCCATGCAGCATCCAGACACATCAACAGACTGCATGAAAGTTGATCTTATTGACTCTTTGGTAGAAGAGATCAACATGGCTGAGAGTCTCGAATCAGAGTTGGAAGACATCTTTAAAGATGTTCAGCTTGATTTGGAGGATTCAGGGGACATGAAAGAGCCTCTGAACTTTCTTCTGAAAGAGGAAAAACCTCCTAAACCCGAGCTCAAGCCACTACCACCATCCTTGAAATATGCATTTCTAGGAGAAGGTGACACTTTTCCAGTGATCATAAGCTCTGCTTTAAATTCACAGGAAGAGGAAGCACTTATTCAAGTGCTAAGGACACACAAGACAGCTCTTGGGTGGTCCATAGGTGACCTTAAGGGCATAAGCCCAGCTAGATGCATGCACAAAATCCTATTGGAGGATAATGCCAAACCAGTGGTTCAACCACAGAGGCGGCTAAATCCAGCCATGAAGGAAGTGGTGCAGAAAGAGGTCACCAAGTTACTAGAGGCTGGGATTATTTATCCTATTTCTGATAGCCCCTGGGTGAGCCCTGTTCAAGTCGTCCCAAAAAAGGGAGGCATGACAGTGATTCATAATGAAAAAAATGAACTGGTTCCTACAAGAACAGTTACGGGTGGCGCATGTGTATTGACTACAGAAGGCTCAATACAGCCACCAGAAAGGATCATTTTCCTTTACCATTCATAGACCAGATGCTAGAAAGACTAGCAGGTCATGATTATTACTGCTTTTTGGATGGTTACTCAGGTTATAACCAGATTGCAGTAGATCCCCAGGACCAAGAGAAAACAGCATTCACATGTCCATCCGGAGTGTTTGCTTATAGAAGGATGCCATTTGGGCTATGTAATGCGCCTGCAACCTTCCAGAGATGCATGCTCTCTATTTTCTCTGACATGGTGGAAAAATTTCTAGAAGTCTTCATGGATGACTTCTCAGTATATGGAGACTCATTCAGCTCCTGTCTTGATCACCTGAAACTTGTTCTGAAAAGATGCCAAGAAACCAACCTAGTTTTAAACTGGGAAAAGTGTCACTTCATGGTGACTGAAGGAATTGTTCTTGGGCATAAAATCTCAAACAAGGGAATAGAGGTGGATCAAGCAAAAATAAAGGTAATTGAAAAATTACCACCACCTGCCAATGTTAAGGCAATCAGAAGCTTTCTGGGGCATGCAGGATTTTATAGGAGGTTTATAAAGGATTTTTCAAAAATCGCAAAACCTCTAAGCAATCTGCTAGCTGCTGACACGCCATTTGTGTTTGACACAAAGTGCCTGCAGGCGTTTGAAACGCTGAAAGCTAAGCTGGTCACAGCACCAGTCATTTCTACACCAGACTGGACATTACCATTTGAGCTAATGTGTGATGCCAGTGATCATGCCATTGGTGCAGTATTGGGACAGAGGCATGACAAGCTTCTGCATGTCATTTATTATGCCAGTCGCGTTCTAAATGATGCCCAGAAAAATTACACAACCACAGAAAAAGAACTACTTGCAGTGGTTTACGCCATTGACAAGTTCAGATCATACTTAGTAGGATCAAAAGTGATTGTGTATACTGACCATGCTGCTCTTAAATATCTACTCACAAAGCAGGATTCAAAACCCAGGCTCATCAGATGGGTATTGCTTCTGCAAGAGTTTGATATAGAAATAAGAGACAGAAAAGGGACAGAGAACCAAGTGGCTGATCATCTGTCCCAGATAGAGCCAGTGGAAGGGACGTCCCTCCCTTCTCTTGAGATCTCTGAGACGTTTCCTGATGAGCATTTATTCGCCATTCAGGAAGCACCATGGTTTGCCGATATTGCAAACTATAAAGCTGCAAGGTTCATACCCAAGGAGTACAACAGGATACAAAAGAAGAAATTAATTACTGATGCAAAGTACTACTTGTGGGATGAACCTAATCTCTTTAAGAGATGTGCAGACGGAATTATCCGTAGGTGTGTGCCTAGAGAAGAAGCACAGAGGATCCTGTGGCATTGCCACGGATCTCAATATGGAGGCCATTTTGGAGGTGAGCGAACAGCCACCAAGGTCCTCCAATGTGGCTTCTATTGGCCCACACTCTATAAAGATTCCCGAGAGTTTGTACGTAATTGTGATAGTTGCCAAAGAGCTGGTAACCTGCCTCATGGTTACGCCATGCCTCAACAAGGAATCTTGGAAATTGAGTTGTTTGACGTATGGGGAATTGACTTCATGGGACCTTTCCCACCATCATACTCAAACACTTATATTCTGGTGGCAGTTGACTATGTATCAAAATGGGGTGAGGCTATTGCCACACCCACCAATGATACTAAAACAGTGCTGAAGTTCCTCCAGAAACATATCTTTAGCAGGTTTGGTGTCCCTAGAGTACTAATCAGTGATGGGGGCACTCACTTCTGCAATAAACAGCTTTACTCTGCCATGGTTCGGTATGGAATTCGCCACAAGGTGGCCACTCCATATCATCCACAAACCAATGGGCAAGCTGAAGTCTCTAACAAAGAATTAAAGAGAATCCTGGAACGGACAGTAAACACCCGTAGAAAGGATTGGGCACGGAGCCTGGATGATGCTCTGTGGGCTTATAGGACAGCATTCAAGACCCCCATAGGGACATCTCCATACCAACTCGTGTATGGTAAGGCATGTCACCTGCCCGTGGAACTGGAACATAAGGCCTACTGGGCAACCAGATTCCTAAACTTTGATGCCAAATTAGCAGGAGAAAAACGATTGCTCCAGCTAAATGAGCTAGAGGAATTCAGATTCACAGCTTTCGAAAATGCCAAGCTTTATAAAGAAAAATAAAAAAAATGGCATGACAGAAAGCTGTCATCTAGAATTTTTGAACCAGGACAGAAGGTCCTATTGTTTAACTCTAGACTCAGGCTATTCCCCGGGAAACTGAAATTCCGGTGGAGGGGACCATACGTGATTACAAGTGTGTCACCATATGGTTATGTGGAGCTTCAAGATATTGATTCTGATAAGAAGTTCATTGTCAATGGACAGAGAATCAAGCATTATCTTGAAGGCAACATTGAGCAAGAATGCTCAAGGCTGAAGCTAGATTAAAAGCTCAGCAAGGTCCAGCTAAAGACAATAAAGAAGCGCTTGCTGGGAGGCAACCCAGCCATGGGGCAACAATCCTCTAAGCATTTTTGCCCTATTTCTATTTTTATCTTTATTTGTTTATATAGAGTTCATTGATAACAAGGTAAATAATCATTTACAGAAGACCTCGGCACACAAAATAGAGAAAAAGATCTCACTGGCAAGAAAACGCCAGTAAAAGTGCATTTTGGGCGTTCAACGCCCAAAATGGGCATCCACTGGGCGCTGAATGCCAGTGATGGTAGCAGCTGGGCGTTCAACGCCAGAAAGGGGCACCCACTAGGTGTTGAACGCCAGTAATGGTAGCAGCTGGGCGTTGAACGCCCAGGAGAGCAGCATTTGGGCGCTGAACGCCCAAAACAGGCAGTGTTTGGGCGTTCAAATGCCAGGACAGCAGGGAGGAGCCAAATTCATTTTTCCACACGTATTTCCATTTTAATTTCAAATTTTATGTTTCAATGCATGATTTTTACATAAACATGTTAAGAACCCTGATTTCTAAAATCCCTCTTTCCAAATTCAATCCAAACTCTTTTCAAAACTTTTCTGAAAACAAATCTATCTTTTTCACTCAAAAATCTTTTCAACTAATCCATATCTTTTTCAAATCTCCATATTATCTTTTTCAAAATTCAGATTTATCTTTTTCAAAATCTATCATATCTTTTCAAAATTAAACTATATCTTCTATCTTATCTTTTTTAACTTAATCTTCTTATCTTATCTTTTCCAATTTTTCGAAAAAACCACCCCCCATCCCTTTATATTTGGGTTCGACCTCCCTCCTCCTCCATCAACAATTGCACCTAGCTCCCCTTCTATCCCTCTCCTTTCTTTTCTTTTGCTTGAGGACAAGCAAACCTCTAAGTTTGGTGTGTTTATCCGAGATCACTAAGATCATGGCTCCTAAAGGAAAACAACCCACTCCAAGAGGCAAGAAAGAGAGCGTTCCAAAACCACTTTGGAATCAAGGGAAGTTCTTATCTAAAGAACATTCAGACCATTATCTTAAAGTAATGGGTCTGAGATCAGTGATCCCAGAAGTTAGATTCGATCTAAAAGAAGATGAATATCCGGAGATCCAGGAGCAAATTCGAATCAGGAACTGGGAAGTCCTAGCTAATCCTGAAACGAAAGTGGGAAGGAACATGGTCCAGGAGTTCTATGCTAATATATGGCAGACTAACAAGCAAAAACTATCTGGAACTGCCTTCTATGAATTTCGGACCATGGTCAGAGGGAAGATTGTTCATACCACCCCTGACAAGATCAGAGAGATCTTAAAGCTACCTCAGCTAAAGGATGATCCAGACTCCTTCAACAGGAGGATGATGAGAGCAGACATTGACCTGGATAAGATTCTAGAGGACATATGTATCCCTGGAGCCAGGTGGACCACCAACACAAAGGGTGTCCCAAATCAACTCAAGAGAGAGGATCTCAAACCAGTCGCCAGAGGATGGCTGGACTTCATTGGGCATTCTCTGTTGCCTACTAGCAACTGTTCTGAAGTCACAGTTAAAAGAGCAGTGATGATCCATTGCATCATGATGGGAAAGGAAGTGGAGGTTCATCAGCTGATTTCAACTGAACTCTACAAGATTGCTAACAAAAATTCAAAAGAGGCCAGGTTGGCTTATCCAAACGTGATTTCTCTGCTCTGCAAGGACACTGGAGTAAGGATGGGAATAACTGAGTATATCCTAATTGAAAAGCCAATCACCAAAGCATCAATGGAAAAACAACAAGGACAGGAGGATCCCATCAAAAAGAGAGCACAGGAATTCCTCCCAGAGATCCCTCAAGCTGAATACTGGGAGTATCTTGAGACGTCCATTACCAAGATATGGGAAGCTATGGAGCAAATAATAAAAGAACAGAAGGAACACAGTCAAATGCTGACCTATATGTTTAAAGAACAAGAGGAGCAAGGGCGTGACTTAAGGGAATTGAAGCGCCAAAAGTCTTCTCTTGTAGGACCAAGCACCCCAAGGATCAGAGGAACCCCCGTTCCCCCAGAATAAAGGTTGTTAATTTCCAATTTCTGCCTTAACTCTGTGATAGTGTCCTTATAGAAGTTTACCTTAGGAGTCATATAGTAGTAATTAGTATCTATTTTGATTTTATCTCCAATTAAGCTATAGTTTATTTTTCTCATCATCAGCAAACATGAATAAAGTAGTAGATCTTTTGAATAAGAGGCAATAAAATTTCGAGTTTTAATAAGAGAAATTCTAATTAGTTAAATGTTGTGGCAATGCTTTCTGTCTTCTGAATGAATGCTTGAACAGTGCATATGTCTTTTGAATTTGTTGCTTAAGACTGTTAAATATGTTGGCTCTTGAAAGAATGATGAACATGAGACATGTTATTGATAATATGAAAAATCATAAAAATGATTCTTGGATCAAGAAAACGCAGCAAAGAACAAAGCTTGCAGAAAAAAAAAAGCGAAAAAAAAATATAGAGAGAAAAAGAAAAAGCAAGCTGAAAAAGCCAAAAGCTCTTAAAACCAAGAGGCAAGAGCAAAGAGCCAATAGCCCTTAAAACCAAAAGGCAAGGGTAATGAAAAGGATCCCAAGGCTTTGAGCATCAGTGGATAGGAGGGCCACGAAGGAATAAAATCCTGGCCTAAGCGGCTAAACCAAGCTGTCCCTAACCATGTGCTTGTGGCGTGAAGGTGTCAAGTGAAAACTTGAGACTGAGCGGTTAAAGTCAAGGTCCAAGCAAAAAGAAGAGTGTGCTTAAGAACCCTGGACACCTCTAATTGGGGACTTTAGCAAAGCTGAGTCACAATCTGAAAAGGTTCACCCAATTATGTGTCTGTGGCATTTATGTATCCGGTGGTAATACTGGAAAACAAAGTGCTTAGGGCCACGGCCAATACTCATAAAGAAGCTGTGTTCAAGAATCATCACGTTGAACTAAGAGAATCAATAACACTATCTGAATTCTGAGTTCCTATAGATGCCAATCACTCTGAGCTTCAATGGATAAAGTGAGATGCCAAAACTGTTCAGAAGCAAAAAGCTACTAGTCCCACTCATCTAATTAGAATTTGAGCTTCAATCAAAAACTCTGAGATATTATTGCTTCTCAACCTATTAGTCTTCTATTTTATTTGTCTAGTTGCTTGAGGACAAGCAACAGTTTAAGTTTGGTGTTGTGATGAGCGGATATTTTATATGCTTTTTGGAGTTAATTTCATATAGTTTTGAGTATGTTTTAGTTAGTTTTTAGTCTATTTTCATTAGTTTTTAGGAAAAATTCTTATTTCTGGACTTTACTATGAGTTGTGTGTTTTTCTGTAATTTCAGGTATTTTTCTGGCTGAAATTGAGGGAGCTGAGCAAAAATCTGATTCAGGCTGAAAAAGGACTGCTGATGCTGTTGGATTCTGACCTCCCTGCACTCAAAGTGGATTTTCTGGAGCTACAGAACTCAAACTGGCATGCTTTCAATTGCGTTGGAAAGTAGACATCCAGGGCTTTCCCGCAATATATAATAGTCCATACTTTGCACAAGGATAGACGACGTAAACTGGTGTTCAACGCCAGTTCTCTGCCCAATTCTGGCGTCCAGCGCCAGAAAAGGATCAAAAGCTGGAGTTGAACGCCTAAACTGGCACAAAAACTGGCGTTCAACTCCACAAATGGCCTCTGTACGTGACTCACTTAAATCTCAGCCCCAGCACACACCAAGTGGGCCCCAGAAGTGGATCTCTGCATCATCCATCATAGTCTACACATTTTTTTTAAACCTAGGCTACTAGTTTAGTATTTAAACAACTTTTAGAGACTTATTTTGTATCTCATGATATTTTAGATCTAAACTTTGTGTTCTCTGACGGCATGAGTCTCTAAACCCCATTGTTGGGAGTGAGGAGCTCTGCTGTGTCTCGATGAATTAATGCAAGTATTTCTGTTTTCCATTCAAACACGCTTGTTCCTATCTAAGATGTTCATTCGCGCTTAACTGTGATGGAGGTGATGATCTGTGACACTCATCACCTTCCTCAAATCATGAACGTGTGCCTGACAACCACCTCCGTTCTATATACGATTGAATGAGTATCTCTTAGATTCCTTAATCAGAATCTCCGTGGTATAAGCTAGAACTGATGGCGGCATTCATGAGAATTCGGAAAGTCTAAACCTTGTCTGTGGTATTCCGAGTAGGATTCAAGGATTGAATGACTGTGACGAGCTTCAAACTCCTGAAGGCTGGGCGTTAGTGACAGACGCAAAAGGATAGTAAATCCTATTCCAACCAGATCGAGAACCAACCGGTGATTAGCCGTGCTGTGACAGAGCGCGTGAGCGTAGTTTTCACTGGAAGGATGGAAGGTAGCCATTGACAACGGTGATCCACCAACACATAGCTTGCCATAGGAGGACGTGCGTGCGTGAACAAGAAGATAGAGGAAAGCAGAGATTCAGAAGACAAAGCATCTCCAAAGCTCCAACATATTCTCCATTACTGCATAACAAGTAACCTTTAATCCATGCTCTATTGTTTATTTGCAATTCAACTGATAAACATAATTGACTTCCTGACTAAGATTTACAAGATAACCATAGATTGTTTCAAACCAACAATCTCCGTGGGATTCGACCCTTACTCACGTGAGGTATTACTTGGACGACCCAGTGCACTTGCTGGTCAGTGGTACGAGTTGTGAAAAGTGTGATTCATAATTCGTGCGCACGAAATTGTGATGTCCAGGCTCAAACAATCCCTGGCAACGTGAGCAACTTGGTACGCGTAATCGTGATTACACTTTAATTATGTAAAATTCATGGCTCTTTCTTTCCCTGGCAATGGCGCCAAGAACATGGTGCCAATACCATGGTTCACAACTTCGATACAACTAACCAGCAAGTGCACTGGGTCGTCCAAGTAATACCTTACGTGAGTAAGGGTCGAATCCCACAGAGATTGTTGGTATGAAGCAATCTACGGTCACCTTGCAAATCTCAGTTAGGCAGATATAAATTGATAATGGTGTTTTCGAATAATAATTAATAGAATAGGGATAGAAATACTTATGTAAATCATTGGTGAGAGTTTCAGATAAGCGAATAGAGATGCTTTCGTTCCTCTGAACCTCTACTTTCTTGCTATCTTCATCCAATCAGTCTTACTCCTTTCCATGCCTGGCTTTATGCAAGGGCATCACCGTTGTCAGTGGCTACATCCCCTCCTCTCAGTGAAAAATATGCTCACATGCTCTGTCACAGCACGGCTAATCATCTGTCGGTTCTCGATCATGCTGGAATAGGATTCACCCTCCTTTTGCGTCTGTCACTAACGCCCAGCACTCGCGAGTTTGAAGCTCGTCACAGTCATTCAATCATTGAATCCTACTCAGAATACCACAGACAAGGTTTAGACTTTCCGGATTCTCTTGAATGCTGCCATCATTCTAGCTTACGCCACAAAGATTCTGGTTAGGAGATCTAAGAGATATTCATTCTAGCTTATTTCATGTAGAACGGAAGTGTTTGTCAGGCACGTGTTCATAGGGGAGAATGGTGATGAGCGTCACACATAATCATCACCTTCATCACGTTCTTGGGTGCGAATGGATATCTTAGAAGCGAAATAAGATGAATTGAATAGAAAACGGTAGTACTTTGCATTAATCTTTGAGGAACAGCAGAGCTCCACACCTTAATCTATGGAGTGTAGAAACTCTACTGTGAAAATACATAAGTGAAAGGTCCAGGCATGCCCGAGATGGCCAGCCCTCAAATATGATCTAAGATAGCATACAACTGATCAAAGATACCTAATACAATAGTAAAAGGTCCCATTTATAATAAACTAGCTACTAGGGTTTACATGAGTAAGTAATTGATGCATAAATCCACTTCCGGGGCCCACTTGGTGTGTGCTTGGGCTGGACTTGAGTGTTGCACGTGTAGAGGTCCTTCTTGGAGTTGAACGCCAGTTTTTGTGCCAGTTTGGGCGTTCAACTCTGGTTTTGGCTCCTTTTCTGGCGCTGGACGCCAGAATTGGGCAGAGAGCTGGCGTTGAACGCCAGTTTACGTCGTCTATCCTTGGCCAAAGTATGGACTATTATATATTTCTGGAAAGCCCTGGATGTCTACTTTCCAAAGCAATTGAAAGCGCGCCATTTAGAGGTCTGTAGCTCTAGAAAATCCACTTTGAGTGCAGGGAGGTCAGAATCCAACAGCATCAGCAGTCCTTCTTCAACCTCTGAATCTGATTTCTGCTCAAGTCCCTCAATTTCAGCCAGAAAATACCTGAAATCACAGAAAAACACACAAACTCATAGTAAAGTCCAGAAATGTGAATTTAACATAAAAACTAATGAAAACATCCCTAAAAGTAACTAGATCCTACTAAAAACATACTAAAAATAATGTCAAAAAGCGTATAAATTATCCGCTCAGGAAGAGGATGAATCCATCATCCTAGGAAGACCTTTCCTGGCCACAGCAAGAGCTGTGATTGATGTTGACAGAGGTGAAATAGTCCTTCAATGAAATGAGGACTCCTTTGTGTTTAAAACTCAAGGATCTCCCTCTGCAACCATGGAGAGGAAGCAGAAAAAGCTTCTCTCAAGGTAGAGTCAACCAGAGCCCCCACAGTCAAACTCTAAGTTTGGTGTTGGGAGGCCACAACCAAACTTTAAGTTTGGTGTTGAACTCCCATATCCAAACTCTAAGTTTGGTGTTGGAGAGTCTCAACAAAGCTCTGCACATCTGTGAGGCTCCATGAGAGCCCACTGTCAAGCTATTGACATTAAAGAAGTGCTTGTTGGGAGGCAACCCAATTTCTATTTATCTAACTATATTTTTCTTAATTATATGTCTTTATAGGTTCATGATCATGTGGAGTCACAAAAAAAATAAAAAATTGAAAACGGAATCAAAAACAGCAGAAGAAAAATCACACCCTGGAGGAGCATCTGTCTGGCGTTCAAACGCCAGAACAGAGCATGGTTCTGGCGCTGAACGCCCAGAATGGGCAGCATCCTGGCGCTGAACGCCCAGAACAAGCATGGTTCTGGCGTTCAACGCCAGAAATGGCAGCAAATGGGCGTTGAACGCCCAAAATGGGCACCAACCTGGCGCTGAACGCCCAGAGTTGTGTGCAAAGGCATTTTACATGCCTAATTTGGTGCAGGGATGTAAATGCCTTGACACCTCAGGATCTGTGCACCCCACAGGATCCCCACCTACCTCATCATCTCTCTTTCCATTCATGATCATCCCTTCTGTTTTCCATTTACCACTCACATCCATACACCCACTACCTTCAAAATACAACATCTCTCTCCCACCCAATCCCACCCATATGGCCGAATACACACATCCATCCATCTCCTCCATATCTTCTTCTTCTTCTTCTATTCTTTCTTCTTTTGCTCGAGGGCGAGCAACATTCTAAGTTTGGTGTGGTAAAAAGCATAGCTTTTTTATTTTTTTCCATAACCATTGATGGCACCTAAGGCCAGAGAAACCTCTAGAAAGAGGAAAGGGAAGACAAAAGCTTCCATCAAGGGTCTATAGCTCAGTGGTAGAACATTTGACTGCAAATCAAGAGATCCCTGAGATACCTCAGGGGAGACATTTTCTTCCACACAATTATTGGAAGCAACTAAGGGTGGAACATCAAGAGCACTCCGTCATCCTTCATGAAATTAGAGAAGATCAAAAAGCAATGAGGGAGGAGCAACAAAGACAAGGAAGAGACATAGAAGAGCTCAAGGACATCATTGGTTCCTCTAGAAGGAAATGCCACCATCACTAAGGTGGATTCATTCCTTGTTCTTATTTCTTCTGTTTTTCGTTTTCTATGTTATGTGCTTATCTGTGTTTGTGTCTTCATTACATGATCATTAGTAGTTAGTAACTATGTCTTAAAGTTATGAATGTCCTATGAATCCATCACCTCTCTTAAATGAAAAATGTTATAATTCAAAAGAACAAGAAGTACATGAGTTTCGAATTTATCCTTGAACTTAGCCTAATTATATTGATGTGGTGACAATGCTTCTTGTTTTCTGAATGAATGCTTGAACAGTGCATATGTCTTTTGAAGTTGTTGTTTAGAAATGTTAAATATGTTGGCTCTTGAAAGAATGATGACTAGGAGACATGTTATTTGATAATCTGAAAAATCATAAAAATGATTCTTGAAGCAAGAAAAAGCAGCAAAGAACAAAGCTTGCAGAAAAAAAACGAAGAAAAAAATAGGCGAAAAAAAAAATAGAAAGAAAAAGAAAAAGCAAGCAGAAAAAGCCAATAACCCTTAAACCCAAAAGGCAAGGGCAAATAAAAAGGATCCCAAGGCTTTGAGCATCAGTGGATAGGAGGGCCTAAAGGAATAAAATCCTGGTCTAAGCGGCTAAACCAAGCTGTCCCTAACCATGTGCTTGTGGCGTGTAGGTGTCAAGTGAAAACTTGAGACTGAACGGTTAAAGTCAAGGTCCAAAGCAAAAAAAGAGTGTGCTTAAGAACCCTGGACACCTCTAATTGGGGACTTTAGCAAAGCTGAGTCACAATCTGAAAAGGTTCACCCAATTATGTGTCTGTGGCATTTATGTATCCGGTGGTAATACTGGAAAACAAAGTGCTTAGGGCCACGGCCAAGACTCATAAAGAAGCTGTGTTCAAGAATCATTATACTGAACTAGGAGAGTCAATAACACTATTCGAAATCTGAAGTTCCTATAGATGCCAATCATTCTGAACCTCAATGGATAAAGTGAGATGCCAAAACTATTCAAGAGGCAAAAAGCTATAAGTCCCGCTCATGTGATTGAAGCTCTGTTTCACTGATAGTTTGGAATTTATAGTATATTCTCTTCTTTTTATCCTATTTGATTTTCAGTTGCTTGGGGACAAGCAACAATTTAAGTTTGGTGTTGTGATGAGTGGATAATTTATACGCTTTTTGACATTGTTTTTAGTATGTTTTTAGTAGGATCTAGTTACTTTTAGGGATGTTTTCATTAGTTTTTATGTTAAATTCACATTTCTGGACTTTACTATGAGTTTGTCTATTTTTCTATGATTTCAGGTATTTTCTGGCTGAAATTGAGGGACTTGAGCAGAAATCAGATTCAGAGGTTGAAAAAAAGACTGCTGATGCTGTTGGATTCTGACCTCCCTGCACTCAAAGTTGATTTTCTGGAGCTACAGAATTCGAAATGGTGCGCTTCCAATTTAGTTGGAAAGGAGACATCCAGGGCTTTCCAGCAATATATAATAGTCCATATTTTGGCCAAGAATAGATGACGTAAACTGGCGTTCAACGCCAGCTTTCTACCCAAATCTAGCGTCCAGCGCCAGAAAAGGAGCCAAAACCAGAGTTGAACGCCCAAACTGGCACAAAAGCTGGCGTTCAACTCCAAGAAGAACCTCTACATGTGCAACACTCAAGCTCAGCCCAAACACACACCAAGTGGGCCCAGGAAGTGGATTTATGCATCAATTACTTACTCATGTAAACCCTAGTAGCTAGTTTATTATAAATAGGACCCTTTACTATTGTATTAGACATCGGGGGGATTACCTTATGATCCTTTGATCACGTTTTGGGGGCTGGCCATCTCGGCCATGCCTGGACCTTTCACTTATGTATTTTTAACGGTAGAGTTTCTACACTCCATAGATTAAGGTGTGGAGCTCTGCTGTTCCTCAAAGATTAATGCAAAGTACTACTGTTTTCTATTCAACTCATCTTATTTCGCTTCTAAGGTATCCATTCGCACCCAAGAACGTGATGAAGGTGATGATTATGTGTGACGCTCATCACCATTCTCCCCTATGAACACATGCCTGACAAACACCTCCGTTCTACATGAAATAAGCTAGAATGAATATCTCTTAGATCTCCTAACCGGAATCTTTGTGGCGTAAGCTAGAATGATGGCGGCATTCAAGAGAATCCGGAAGGTCTAAACCTTGTCTGTGGTATTCCGAGTAGGATTCAATGATTGAATGACTGTGATGAGCTCCTAACTCGCGATTGCAGGGCGTTAGTGACAGACGCAAAAGGATAGTAAATCCTATTCCAGCATGATCGAGAATCGACAGATGAATAGCCGTGCCGTGACAGGGTGCGTGAGCATATTATTCACTGAGAGGATAAGATGAAGCCATTGGCAAGGGTGATGCCTCCAGACGATTAGCCGTGCCGTGACAGGGCATTGGATCATTTTCCCGAGAGATGACCGAAAGTAGCCATTGACAGTGGTGATGTATCACATAAAGCCAGCCATGGAAAGGAGTAAGACTGATTGGATGAAGATAGCAGGAAAGCAGAGGTTCAGAGGAATGAAAAGCATCTCCATTCGCTTATCTGAAATTCCTACCAATGATTTACATAAGTACCTCTATCCCTATTCTATTATTTATTATTCGAAAACATCATTATCAATTTATATCTGCCTGACTGAGATTTGCAAGGTGACCATAGTTTGCTTCATACCAACAATCTCCGTGGGATTCAACCCTTACTCAGGTAAGGTATTACTTGGACGACCCAGTGCACTTGCTGGTCAGTTGTATCGAAGTTGTGACAAATTATGAATGTGTAATCACAATTACGCGTACCAAGTTGCTCACGTGCCAGGAATAGTTTGAGCCTGGACATCACAATTTTGTGCACCAAGTTTTTTCTTAGTTGCTTCCAATAATTGTGTGGAAGAAAATGTCTCCCCTGAGGTATCTCAGGGATCTCTTGATTTGCAGTCAAATGTTCTACCACTGAGCTATAGACCCTTGATGGAAGCTTTTGTCTTCCCTTTCCTCTTTCTAGAGGTTTCTCTGGCCTTAGGTGCCATCAATGGTTATGGAAAAAAACAAAAAAGCTATGCTTTTTACCTAATTCATCTGTCGGTTCTCGATCATGCTGGAATAGGATTTACAATTTATATTTGTCCTTTTCTGGCGCTGGACGCCAGATTTGGGTAGAAAGCTGGTGTTGAACGCCAGTTTACGTCGTCTATTTTTGGCCAAAATATGGACTATTATATATTGATGGAAAGCCCTGGATGTCTACCTTCCAACGCAATTGGAAGCGCGCCATTTTGAATTATGTAGCTCCAGAAAATCCACTTTGAGTGCAGGGAGGTCAGAATCCAACAGCATCTGCAGTCCTTTTTTCAACCTCTGAATCTGATTTCTGCTCAAGTCCCTCAATTTCAGTTAGAAAATACTTGAAATCACAGAAAAACACACAATCTCATAGTAAAGTCCAGAAATGTGAATTTAACATAAAAACTAATGAAAACATCCCTAAAAGTAACTAGATCCTACTAAAAACATACTATAAACAATGTCAAAAAGCGTATAAATTATCCGCTCATCACAACACCAAACTTAAATTGTTGCTTGTCCCCAAGCAACTGAAAATCAAATAGGATAAAAAGAAGAGAATATACTATAAATTCCAAACTATCAGTGAAACAGAGCTTCAATCACATGAGCGGGACTTATAGCTTTTTGCCTCTTGAATAGTTTTGGCATCTCACTTTATCCATTGAGGTTCAGAATGATTGGCATCTATAGGAAATTCAGATTTTGAATAGTGTTATTGACTCTCCTAGTTCAGTATGATGATTCTTGAACACAGCTTCTTTATGAGTCTTGGCCGTGGCCCTAAGCACTTTGTTTTCCAGTATTACCACCGGATACATAAATGCCACAGACACATAATTGGGTGAACCTTTTCAGATTGTGACTCAGCTTTGCTAAAGTCCCCAATTAGAGGTGTCCAGGGTTCTTAAGCACACTCTTTTTTTGCTTTGGACCTTGACTTTAACCGTTCAGTCTCAAGTTTTCACTTGACACCTACACGCCACAAGCACATGGTTAGGGACAGCTTGGTTTAGCCGCTTAGACCAGGATTTTATTCCTTTAGGCCCTCCTATCCACTGATGCTCAAAGCGTTGGGATACTCTTTATTTACCCTTGCCTTTTGGTTTTAAGGGTCATCGGCTTTTTGCTCTTGCCTCTTGGTTTTAAGAGCTTTGGCTTTTTCTGCTTGCTTTTTCTTTTTCTTATTATTTTTTTTTCGCCTATATATTTTTTTTCTGCAAGCTTTGTTCTTTGCTGCTTTTTCTTGCTTCAAGAATCATTTTTATGATTTTTCAGATTATCAAATAACATGTCTCCTAGTCATCATTCTTTCAAGAGCCAACATATTTAACATTCTTAAACAAGAACTTCAAAAGACATATGCACTGTTCAAGCATACATTCAGAAAACAAGAAGCATTGTCACCACATCAATATAATTAAGCTAAGTTCAAGGATAAATTCGAAACTCATGTACTTCTTAAGACAAAGTTACTAACTACTAATGATCATGTAATGAAGACACAAACATAGATAAGCACATAACATAGAAAACGAAAAACAGAAGAAATAAGATCAAGGAATGAATCCACCTTAGTGATGGTGGCGTTTCCTTCTTGAGGAACCAATGATGTCCTTGAGCTCTTCTATGTCTCTTCCTTGTCTTTGTTGCTCCTCCCTCATTGCTTTTTGATCTTCTCTTATTTCATGGAGCATGATGGAGTGCTCTTGATGTTCCACCCTTAGTTGCTTCTAATAATTGTGTGGAAGAAAATGTATCCCCTGAGGTATCTCAGGGATCTCTTGATTTGCAGTCAAATGTTCTGCCACTGAGCTATAGACCCTTGATGGAAGCTTTTGTCTTCCCTTTCCTCTTCTAGAGGTTTCTCTGGCCTTAGGTGCCATCAATGGTTATGAAAAAAAAAACAAAAAAAGCTATGCTTTTACCACACCAAACTTAGAATGTTGCTCGACCTCGAGCAAAAGAAGAAAGAATAGAAGAAGAAGAAGAAGATATGGAGGAGATGGATGGGTGTGTGTATTCGGCCATATGGGTGGGATTGGGTGGGAGAGAGATGTTGAATTTTGAAGGTAAGTGGGTGTATGGATGTGAGTGGTAAAGGGTTAATAGGGAAGAGTGTTTATTGGGAATAGAGGATGATTGAGAAGAGAGAAGAGAGTGAGTGGAGGTAGGTGGGGATCCTGTGGAGTCCACAGATCTTGAGATGATCTTGTGAGGTCCACAGATCCTGAGGTGTCAAGGCATTTACATCCCTGCACCAATTTAGGCATGTAAAATGCCTTTGCACCCAACTCTGGGCGTTCAGCGCCAGGTTGGTGGCCATTTTGGGCGTTCAGTGCCCATTTGTGTGCCATTTCTGGCGTTGAACGCCAGAACCATGCCTGTTCTGGCGTTCAGCACCCAGAAGCTACCCATTTTGGGCGTTCAGCGCCAGCACCATGCTCTGTTCTGGCGCTGAACGCCAGACAGATGCTCCTCCAGGGTGTGATTTTTCTTCTGCTGTTTTTGATTCCGTTTTCAATTTTTATATTTATTTTGTGACTCCACATGATCATGAACCTACAAAGACATATAACTAAGGAAAATATAGTTAGATAAATAAAAATTGGGTTGCCTCCCAACAAGCGCTTCTTTAATGTCAATAGCTTGACAGTGGGCTCTCATGGAGCCTCACAGATGTGCAGAGCTTTGTTGAGACTCTCCAACACCAAACTTAGAGTTTGACTGTGGGGGCTCTGGTTGACTCTGCTTTGAGAGAAACTTTTTCTGCTTCCTCTCCATGGTTGCAGAGGGAGATCCTTGAGTTTTAAACACAAGGGAGTCCTCATTCCATTGAAGGACTATTTCACCTCTGTCAACATCAATCACAGCTCTTGCTATGGCCAGGAAAGGTCTTCCTAGGATGATGGATTCATCCTCTTTCTTTCCAGTATCCAGGACTATGAAATCATCAGGGATGTAAAGGCCTTCAACCTTTACTAACATGTCCTCTACTTGTCCATAAGCCTGTTTTCTTGAACTGTCTGCCATCTCTAATGAGATTTTAGCAGCTTGCACCCCATAGATTCCCAGTTTCTCTATTACAGAGAGGGGCATGAGGTTTATTCCTGAACCAAGGTCACACAGAGCCTTAAAGATCATGATGCCTATGGTACAGGGTATTATGAACTTTCCAGGATCCTGTCTCTTCTGAGGCAATGTCAGTTGATCCAGATCACTTAATTCATTGATGAACAAGGGAGGTTCAACTTCCCAAGTATCAATGCCAAATAGTTTGGCATTCAGCTTCATGATTGCACCAAGAAACTTGGCAGTCTGCTCTTCAGTAACATCCTCATTCTCTTCAGAAGAGGAATACTCATCAGAGCTCATGAAGGGCATAAGGAGGTTCAATGGGATCTCTATGATCTCTAGATGAGCCTCAGAGTCCTTTGGTTCCTCAGAGGGAAGCTCCTTATTGATCACTGGACGTCCCAGGAGGTCTTCCTCCTTGGGATTCACGTCCTCCACTCCCCTTGTAGGTTCGGCCATGCTGCTTATGTCAATGGCCTTGCACTCTCCTTTTGGGTTCTCTTCTGTATTGCTTAAGAGAGTATTGGGAGGGATTTCAGTGATCCTTTTACTCAGCTGGCCCACTTGTGCTTCCAGATTTCTAATGGAAGATCTTGTTTCATTCATGAAGCTCACAGTGGCCTTGGATAGATCAGAGACTAGATTTGCTAAATTAGAAGCATTTTGTTCAGAGTTCTCTGTCTGTTGCTGAGTGGATGATGGAAAAGGTTTATTATTGTTAAACCTGTTTCTTCCACCATTATTAAAGCCTTGTTGAGGCTTTTGATCCTTCCATGAGAAATTTGGATGATTTCTCCATGATGAGTTATAGGTGTTTCCATAAGGTTCACCTAAGTAATTCACCTCTGCTATTGCAGGGTTCTCAGGATCATAAGCTTCTTCTTCATAAGAAGCCTCTTGAGTACTGTTAGATGCAGCTTGCATTCCATGCAGACTCTGAGAGATCATATTGACTTGCTGAGTCAATATTTTATTCTGAGCTAATATGGCATTCAGAGTATCAACTTCAAGAACTCCCTTCTTCATAGGCGTCCCATTACTCACAGGATTTCTTTCAGAAGTGTACATGAACTGGTTATTAGCAACCATGTCAATGAGTTCTTGAGCTTCTACAGGCGTTTTCTTTAGGTGAATGGATCCACCTGCAGAAGTGTCCAGTGACATCTTTGATAGCTCAGATAAACCATCATAGAATATATCCAGGATGGTCCATTCTGAAAGCATGTCAGAGGGACACTTTTTGGTCAACTGTTTGTATCTTTCCCAAGCTTCAAAGAGGGATTCACCTTCTTTCTGTCTGAAGGTTTGAACATCAGCTCTAAGCTTGCTCAGCTTTTGAGGAGGAAAGTACTTGGCTAAGAAAGCCGTGACCAGCTTATCCCAAGAGTTCAGGCTGTCTTTGGGTTGAGAATCCAACCATAATCTAGCTCTGTCTCTTACAGCAAAAGGGAAAAGCATGAGCCTGTAGACTTCAGGATCTACTCCATTAGTCTTAACAGTATCACATATCTGCAAGAATTCAGTTAAGAACTGAAAAGGATCTTCAGATGGAAGTCCATGAAACTTGCAGTTCTGCTGCATCAGAGAAACTAATTGAGGTTTCAGCTCAAAGTTGTTTGCTCCAATGGCAGGAATGGAGATGCTTCTTCCATGTAAATTGGAATTAGGTGCAGTAAAGTCACCAAGCATCTTCCTTACATTATTGTTATTTTCGGCTGCCATCTCATCTTCCTGTTTGAAAATTTTTGAAAGGTTATCTCTGGATTGTTGTATTTTAGCTTCTCTTAGTTTCCTTTTTAGAGTCCTTTCAGGTTCTGGATCTGCTTCCACAAGAATATTCTTATCCTTGCTCCTGCTCATATGACAAAGAAGAGGGCACAGAAAAATAATAATAATAATAGAGATCCTTTATACCACAGTATAGGGATCCCTGTGTGAGTAAAAGAAGAGGGGGAGACAAAGAATGTAATATAATGGAAGAAACACACTGTGAGGATGGCAGAGATGTGAGATGAGATGTTAGGATATGAACGAATAAATAGAATAAGATGGGGGAGGGATAATTTTCGAAAATTATTTTGAAAAAGAGTTAGTGATTTTCGAAAATGGTTTTTGAAAATTGTTAGTATTTTTTTTCGAATTTTTTTTAAAATTAAAAATAAAAATAAGAATAATTAGTTAATTAAAAAGAAATTTTTGAAAAAGAGGGAAGATATTTTCGAAAATTGGAGAGAGAGAGTTAGTTAGGTAGTTTTGAAAAAGTTAAGAAACCAACAAAAAGTTAGTTAGTTAGTTGAAACAAATTTTGAAAAGATAAGAAGTTAGGAAGTTAGAAAAGATATTTTGAAAAGATATTTTTGAGAAAGATAAGATAAGAAGGTATTTTTGAAAAGATATGATTGAAATTAGTTTTGAAAAATATTTGATTTTTAAAATCACAATTAATCACTTGATTCACAAGAAATCACAAGATATGATTCTAGAACTTAAAGTTTGAATCTTTCTTAACAAGCAAGTAACAAACTTCAAATTTTTGAATCAAAACATTAATTGTTATTGTTATTTTCGAAAATTTGGTATAAAAATAAGAAAAAGATTTTTGAAAAATATTTTTGGAATTTTCGAAAATAACTAAGAATTTTGAAAAAGATTTGATTTTTGAAAAAGATTTTGAAAAAGATAGGATTTTCAAATTGAAAATTTGATTTGACTCATAAGAA
Organism: Arachis hypogaea; assembly: GCF_003086295.3. NCBI lineage: Eukaryota > Viridiplantae > Streptophyta > Magnoliopsida > Fabales > Fabaceae > Arachis > Arachis hypogaea. Next base: position 114,168,549 of record NC_092050.1, on the reverse strand, counting down.
ACAACTTGATTTTTAAAAATTTTGAAAAAGTCAACTCAAATTTTCGAATTTGATGAGAGAGAAAGGGAAAGATATTTTTTTTATTTTTGAATTTTTATGATGAGAGAGAAAAACAACAAAAATACTCAATGCATGAAAATTTTGAATCAAAACAATGAATGCATGCATGAATGATATGAATGTCAAGATGAACACCAAGAACACTTTGACTGTCAAGATGAACATCAAGAACATATTTTTGAAAAATTTTTGATGCAAAGAAAACATGTAAGACACCAAACTTAGAAATCTTTCATGTTTAGACTCTAAGAAACGAAAAATGCACATGTAAAACAAGAAAAGACACAAAACATGCAAATGCAAAGATCAAACAAGAAGATTTACCAAGAACAACTTGAAGATCATGAAGAACACTATGAATGCATGAATTTTCGAAAAATGCAAGATGCACATGCAATTGACACCAAACTTATAACATGACACAAGACTCAAACAAGAAACACAAAAAATATTTTTGATTTTTATGATTTTTTTTAAATTTTTTTGGATTTTTTTTTTCGAAAATTATATGAGAAGGAAAAAATAAGGATTCCAAAATTTTTAACATGAATTCCAGGAATCTTGCATTCTTAGTCTAAAGCTTCAGTCCAGGAATTAGACATGGCTCACTAGCCAGCCAAGCTTTCAATGAAAGCTCCGGTCCAAAACACTAGACATGGCCAATGGCCAGCTAAGCTTTAGCATGTAATTCAGACATGACATGCCTGACATTTCTAATTCTGTAGCTCCAGAAAATCCACTTTGAGTGCACGGAGGTCAGAATCCAACAGCATCAGCAGTCTTTTTTTCAACCTCTGAATCTAATTTCTGCTCAAGTCCCTCTATTTCAGCCAGAAAAAACCTGAAATCACAGAAAAACATACAAACTCATAGTAAAGTCCAGAAATGTGAATTTAACATAAAAACTAATGAAAACATCCCTAAAAGTAACTAGATCCTACTAAAAACATACTAAAAACAATGTCAAAAAGCGTATAAATTATCTGCTCATCACAACACCAAACTTAAATTGTTGCTTGTCCCCAAGCAACTGAAAATCAAATAGGATAAAAAGAAGAGAATATACTATAAATTCCAAACTATCAGTGAAACAGAGCTTCAATCACATGAGCGGGACTTATAGCTTTTTGCCTCTTGAATAGTTTTGGCATCTCACTTTATCCATTGAGGTTCGGAATGATTGGCATCTATAGGAACTTCAAATTTCGAATAGTGTTATTGACTCTCCTAGTTCAGTATGATGATTCTTGAACACAGCTTCTTTATGAGTCTTGGCCGTGGCCCTAAGCACTTTGTTTTCCAGTATTACCACCGGATACATAAATGCCACAGACACATAATTGGGTGAACCTTTTCAGATTGTGACTCAGCTTTGCTAAAGTCCCCAATTAGAGGTGTCCAGGGTTCTTAAGCACACTCTTTTTTTGCTTTGGACCTTGACTTTAACCGTTCAGTCTCAAGTTTTCACTTGACACCTACACGCCACAAGCACATGGTTAGGGACAGCTTGGTTTAGCCGCTTAGACCAGGATTTTATTCCTTTAGGCCCTCCCATCCACTGATGCTCAAAGCCTTGGGATCCTTTTTATTTGCCCTTGCCTTTTGGTTTTAAGGGTTATTGGCTTTTTCTGCTTGCTTTTTCTTTTTCTTTCTATTTTTTTTTCGCCTATTTTTTTCTTCGTTTTTTTTTCTGCAAGCTTTGTTCTTTGCTGCTTTTTCTTGCTTCAAGAATCATTTTTATGATTTTTCAGATTATCAAATAACATGTCTCCTAGTCATCATTCTTTCAAGAGCCAACATATTTAACATTCTTAAACAACAACTTCAAAAGACATATGCACTGTTCAAGCATTCATTCAGAAAACAAGAAGCATTGTCACCACATCAATATAATTAAGCTAAGTTCAAGGATAAATTCGAAACTCATGTACTTCTTGTTCTTTTGAATTAAAACATTTTTCATTTAAGAGAGGTGATGGATTCATAGGACATTCATAACTTTAAGACATAGTTACTAACTACTAATGATCATGTAATGAAGACACAAACAAGAAACAGAAAAATATTTTTGATTTTTATGATTTTCTAATTTTTTTGGATTTTTTCGAAAATTATATGAAAAAGAAAAATAAGGATTCCAAAATTTTTAATATGAATTCCAGGAATCTTGCATTCTTAGTCTAAAGCTTCAGTCCAGGAATTAGACATGGCTCACTAGCCAGCCAAGCTTTCAATGAAAGCTCCAGTCCAAAACACTAGACATGGCCAATGGCCAACCAAGCTTTAGCATGTAATTCAGATATGACATGCCTGACATACTCATTCCTAAAGGAATAGACATGGCTTTATAGCCAGCCAGGCTTCAACATGCTTCATGAAACACTAGAATTCATTCTTAAAAATTTTGAATAAAAATTTTTGAAAACATTTTTATTTTTATTTCAAAAACAGATGAGAAAATTTTAGAAATATTTTTGAAAATAAAACAAATAGAAAATTACCTAATCTGAGCAACAAGATGAACCGTCAGTTGTCCAAACTCGAACAATCCCTGGCAACGGCGCCAAATAAAACTGGAAGCGGCGCAGGCGTGATAATATAAAGCAACCAAGGAACCCAAGTTGAGCTCTCCCTTAAGTTCGAGTTCCCGGCCTCCAATAACCAAGCGGAATATGAAGCATTATTAGCTGGTTTGAAGCTGGCTAAAGAGGTCAGAGCTCAAAAACTCAACATTTACAGCGATTCACAAGTGGTCACATCACAAATAACAGGGAGCTACCAAGCCAAAGACCCCACCATAAAAAAATATTTGGATAAAACCAAGGAACTAATCGGACAAATCGGGGAATATAAGATCTGCCACATACCCCGCGAACAAAATGCCCGAGCTGATACACTCTCAAAACTAGCCAGCACCAAACCAGGGGGCAACAATAGAAGCCTCATCCAGGAAATATTGCAAAACCCATCAATCTCGGAAGAGGAAAAAGTCCTGGCCATAACAAGTCAGGACCAAGGATAGATGACCCCCATAATCAAATACCTCAAAGAAGGAACACTCCCCGCAGAAGAAAAGGAGGCAAAGAAGTTAAAAAGGGAGGCACAGTACTACACCATCATAAACAACATCCTGTACAAAAGAGGAATCTTAATACCTTTACTAAAATGCGTGCCGACCTCCAACACAAGGGAAGTGCTAGAAGAAATACACGGCGGCATCTGTGGCAATCATCTTGGAGCATGACCTCTGGCCAAAAAAGTACTTCGGGCAGGATTTTATTGGCCAACTCTACAGAAAGAAGCCACAGAATTTGTAAAGACATGTCCACCATGTCAAAAACATGCCAACTTTCACATCGTCCCACCAGAAGAGCTCATCAGCGTGACTTCGCCTTGGCCATTTGCAAAACAGGGACTCGATCTTCTCGGCCCCTTCCCACAGGGATCAGGACAAGTTAAATTTCTCATAGTGGGAGTAGATTACTTTACAAAGTGGATCGAGGCAGAGTCCCTAGCCAATGCCACCGCTCAAAGAAGCCGGAAGTTCTTATATCGAAACATTGTCACAAGGTTCGGGGTTCCATATTCAATAACCACAGACAATGGCACCCAATTCACAGATGCAGGCTTCAGAAAACTAGTAGCCGACTTGAATATAAAGCACCAGTACACCTCCGTCGAACGTCCACAAGCCAATGGGCAGGCCGAAGCTGCCAACAAAGTCATATTGGCTGGATTAAAACGGAGATTACAAGATGCAAAGGGAGCCTGGGCAGAAGAGCTCCCACAGGTCCTGCGGGCATATCGAACAACGCCACATTCCACCACGAAGGAATCCCCCTTCCGATTAGCATACAGAATGGAGGCGATGATTCCAATAGAGATTGAGGAAGGGTCGCCCAGAGTAGTTCACTATAATGAGGACGCAAACTTCCAACTTCAGAGAGAAGATCTCGACTTGCTACCCGAGATGCAAGAAAGAGCTCGGATCAGGGAAGAAGCTCTAAAGCGCCGAATGGCTTCCAGATATAATCAAAAGGTAGTGCCGAGAAATTTCACAGAAAATGATCTCATACTAATCCGAAATGATATCGGAACAACTCGACCAGGAGAGGGAAAGCTGGCAGCAAACTGGAAAGGGCCTTATCGAATTATAGAAGTACTTGGAAAGGGCTACTACAGATTGTCTGAACTCGATGGACGAGAGCTTCCCAGGTCATGGCACGCCTGCAACCTCAGAAGGTACTACAGTTAGAAAAGATAAAAGATCTCATCATTGGATGCAATCTTTTTCCTGAAAAGTTTTTTTAATGAGGCACCAAGTTGAGACTCAGACAATCTCATATGTATATACTTGCACTCTTCCTTTAAATAAAATATATTTTAGATATTCTACAAAGATTTCAAGACGCATTAATCTGAAGTATTCATCGTCCGATTATAAAGCAACAGATCGGCAGAAAGTGGAAAACAATTTCACTGCACGATCACGATAAAGACAACCGTCCGATAAAGGTGAAAACGCGATTCACCCAAAGGACGATCTAGAAATGACAACCACTTTCTACAGATCGGCAAAGATGAACACAGAATAATGTAAGAAGTTATCGAAAGCGATCCAAAAAAGAACCTGACGAGGTCTTACGGAATGCTAAAATAATAACTTAAAGACTGGCCGACATTGAGAAGTCGGACCAAGTCAACCCAAGTTATAAGTAAACCCTGGAAAGAGGTCTGGCCAACCCTATTAAAGAGGATTACTTTAACTTAGAAGGGCTCGACATGACAAAATCAGCCCAAAATGAGAAGTTATCAAAGTAGTCCCTGAAAGAGATCTGACAAAGATCCAAGAAAGAGGACTACAAATAACTTAAAGGAGACCGATATAACCAAGTCGGACTCCTACTACTTAAAAGTTATCAATGTAGTCCCTGAAAGAGATCTGACAAAGATCCAAGAAAGAGGACTACAAATAACTTAAAGGAGACCGATATAACCAAGTCGGACTCCTACTACTTAAAAGTTATCAATGTAGTCCCTGAAAGAGATCTGACAAAGATCCAAGAAAGAGGACTACAAATAACTTAAAGGAGACCGATATAACCAAGTCGGACTCCTACAACTAAAAAGTTATAAAAGTAATCCCTGAAAGAGATCGGACAAAGATCCAAGAAAGAGGATTACAAAAATAACTTAAAGGAGACCGATATGACCAAGTCGGACTCCTACAACTGGAAAGTTATCAAAGCAATCCCTGAAAGAGACCTGACAAAGATCCAGGAAAGGGATTACAAAAATAACTTAGAAAAGAACTGCGAAAACAACTCGGAGGACTAACTTGAAGAAATCGGTTACAAATTGTCAGAAATACAAGCCGAAGCGAGAACAAACCAAAAATCAAGTTAGACCTACCTAGTCACAACCACAAAGGATTCAAGATACAAAGTACAAAGCAATCCAAAAGAGATACCAAGTAAAGCACAAAAGCGCGATATCATCCACAAGGTTATAAAAGCCTCAGAGGCCACGAAAACCTATCTCAAAAAAGCTAAAGCATGCTACCATTTGTTTTTCATAAAAAACAAAAGTTACTGGGCAAGCAACGGGAAAGTGTCAGCAATTAACAAAACATAAAGAGTTTAAAAAATCCCACAAGCCGGGCCAACTACATATCCAGAATAAAGATTAAAACTAAGGGTCAGAAGATTTTTTAGCAGCATCAGGCTGAGGAGACGGAGGCCGAGTCTGGAGAGGAACGGCATCTACAGTACCGTCATCCCGGTTCAAGATCTGGCAGTCGGGGTCAGAAGCGGGAGGACCAACCTCGGCAGGGACAGCAGAAGTCGACACCTTGGTAGAGGCTACAGGGGGAGGATCGACATCATCCTCATCCTCGTCATCAGGGACAATCTTGCCATCCCTGACAACGTTCTCCAAGCTAAAGAGGGTCAGGTCAGCCTCGGGAGCAATAACCCGAACTTGTTCCCTCAGGTTCTCATAGGCAGCAGTTACACTGCCAACAAGATGACCTTGGAGTTCGGAATAATTAGCCCGGGCATTCTCCAACTCTTCTCTCAAACGCAACACCTCCCGGTAAGACGTCAAATAATTGTCCTTATGCCGCATAGCCGTGTCCTCGGCCATTCTCAGAGAACCAGCCAGAGAAGTAGAGCTAGCCTTTTCATTCTCCAAGTCTTTCTCCAACTTGGCCACCCTTACTTTAAGTTCCTCCTTCAAGCCCTTCATCCGATCAAACTCCTGTTTGGCCTCCTCCATAAAAGCTTTAGTGGCATGGAGAGGAAGACTTTGAGCAGTTTGATATAGGGCCGCCCCCATGTGTGCCAACTTGATACCACTACGGATGATATAATCAAAATGATGAAGAAGCGACACATCGTCCATAGGAAGAACACCATAAGTTCCGATTTGTTGATCTACAAACTCAACCGCATCAAAGTCAGGAGCATCAAGGTTGAAAGGCTCAATTGTTTTTTGCTTTTTACTAGGAGGGGCACCGAAAGTTGCAACAGAAGATTGTAGAGGATTGGCCATACGGACCCGAGGAGTAGGAATTGCTTTCCTCGGCCCGGGAGAACTTGATATAGGAGGTTTAACTGCAGGCTGAGAAGATCCCTCTCCGGCCGCTTTGGCCGAGATGTTTAAAGCAGCGGTTGCCTTCTTCGCCTTCTTATAGGCCCTCATGGAATCATTATTCTTCGACATCTCTGAAAAACACAAAAATCAAAGACAAGTTACAACACAGGAGAAGCAAAGCTCGGGAGCAAGTATAAAAACAAATCAGACAGTACCCAAAGCAGCCCGAACCAAAGATGGATCACTCAAAAATCTCTTCGTGTCCAGGTGGGGAGGCTTCCAACACAAATCTTCAAGAAAAACTACAAAGGCCCGCTCAACCTCACTAAGCATTTCCCATGTGTAACGTGGCACTCTTACATTCTTTTGCCACTCCAGAGGAAAAGCAGGCTCATCATTTTCATCAAGAAAAAAAGGGCGAACCCCCTCAACGGCACGGACTCGGAAGAAATAGTTCTTAAAATCTTTAAACGACTCATCATACATGGCAAAAACTTTATGCCCCTGGGCCGACCTGAAGGAAACCCAGGAAGCTTTCTTTTTGGAGGAACCTCCAGGTTTGGCCGAGACAAAAAGATAAAGGAAAAGAGTTTCAGAAGGTGTTATGTCCAACTCCTGACAAAGAAGTTGAAATATTTTGATAAAACTCCAGGAGTTGGGATGAAGCTGGGACGGAGCAATATTGCAGGACCACAACAAGTCAGTTTCAAAAGCAGTAAAAGGGAAAGTAACATTTAATTGGCTGAAGAAGTATTCATAAGCATAGAAAGAGGGACGCTCCCCCTCGACGGAAGTCGGAAAACAAACTCTCTCATCAGAATCAGGAGCAACAAGCTCGTAATCACTCTCGCGGGCACGGTTATCACAAATCCTATGGCACTTCCTCAGCTCTGTGCAAAATTCAGCATCCACAATAGAAACACACAACAAAACAAGGGAGTCCAGCCAATCGGACATCCCCTCGGGAACTCTGGAAGACATCTCTACAATGTTATTGCGAGAAGACATGAGGCCAACTAATCCTACAAGTAAGAAAAGAAGATGGGATTACTAAAAACATCTCGGACAAGGGAGAAAACAACTCAATACGATGCAGGTGAACGCACAGAAAAGGAAAACCCCAAGATTCAAACCAAAAATCTTGGGGCATCCAGGAAAGTCTACAGCTCTCACCCCAGCACCTTTCAAAAAAGAAAAAGACTTCATACAAGCAAGTAATTCCAGAAGCATAAGTCATCACAGTCAACCAAGAAGCATTCCCCAAACATCAAAACACGCCAAATAGAAAAACGTCAAAAATACGAACTTTTGAGAAATGCGACAAAAAGCAATCAAGCAAAGCAAGGAATGAATGCAGAGTTTCTATCAAATAGTAAAAAATCAGAAGCAACAAACAAAAACCGTATAAAGCCTCGACGGAAATGCCAGAGGAACACACAAAAGAAAGCCAAGAAAAACGCATTTACAGCGACAAACAAATGCAAAATCACGAAAAGGTTCAAACTTTCAAAACATGCAAAAGCAAAAGCTTCACCAAAAAACTAAAAGCCGTGAAAGAAGCAAGAAAGTTAGTACCAACCTGAAAAGGCAGCAGACTTCAGGGAAGGTGAAGAGGGATGGCGAAATCTGGAATCACTACCTCGAAGCAAAAGAAAAGACACGAGCAAAAGAAAACGTCGCTGGGCCGAAACGCGAAACCACGAACTCCAGGCAGAGGCTTCAGAAAAATCAAACAAACGCCGCAACACAAAGAAAAATTGAAAGCGAGAGAATGAAGGGAAAAAAGCGAAGAAGTTACAAAAAGGGCGAAAGAAGAGAAACCGTTTCTGGGTTTTCAAAATCAAAATAAAGAAACGGGGCAATTAATGCTAAAATTAAAAGGCATTAAACCCTCGCACGTTCCCAAAGCACCGATATAAAAGCGTGCGCTTTTAAAGGAAAATGTTCCACATTCAAAAAGACTCTACAAAGAAAGGAATCGACAAAATGCTTGAGTTCGGCTTCGCCAGAGAAGGACCGAAGTCAAAGACTCGACCTCAGCAAAAAGACCGAGCTCAAGCAGGGGCACTGTTCATACCCTGGGTCGAGCTACCCGACCTGGGATGACTGGCGACAAAGCGACCGACCTCTTCAGGTCAGGCTACCCGACCTCTTCTCAAGGAGGTCGGCCAAATCAACAGGAGAGCCCAATAAAGGGCCCAAATAGAGGAACACGACCCAAATCCAAAGGCAATCCAAGCCTATAGAGATAAAGGCGGTTCCTTTGAAGATAAGCTGACTTCACCCAAAATAAAGATAAAGATAAGATAAGATAACTAACTTATCTTATCAGAAAGGTCAGCCCCATCTACTATAAATACACTGGAGCACCCAGGTATAACTCAACTCTGATTCTACATAAAAAACCTGCCTAATACCCATGCTAACTTAAGCATCGGAGTCTCTTGCAGGTACCCCCCACCCTCCGGTGGCCAAGGATCAGCAGTGCAGCAAGTCCAACAAGTCGGACACAACAACTCCGGCCGCTTCCAGCCAGCCGGACACGTTATCTCCGACCAGTACAGAAGATCTCATCCGAGATCGACCTCCAGTTTCAGGTAACCCTCGGAACAGCGCCGTTGCCGGGGATTGATTGTGCATCAACAATGATTAGATTGGAGGATAACTAGATGGAGCATTTTATTTTTGTTTGATTTAATTTTCTGTTTGAGTCATTTACTTCCTGTTTTAGTTAATTTCTTCCCTTCCCCCTACTTTTTCTTTGTTATTTACTATTCATCTCACTAACCCACTAACTGTTTGATATATTGCATCACTCACACTAATAGTAATTCTGACAGATATACTTTCTGCACCTATTCTCTTTGCTTGTACTTGTTGGTTGTATGACAGGGAGAAGAAGCGTGGCTTCAACTTCCTTTGATTCTGAACCTGAGAGAACCTTCCTTAGACTAAGGAGGGAGGCAAGAGAAAGACGTGTAGTTGGTGCTGAAGAGGAGGAGGAACACTTTGAGGAATACTTTGAACCAAACATGGAAGAAAACATTGAAAACCATCACGAAGAAGAGACTCACAACCATGGCAGAAGAGGTCGAGCAAATCATGCTGGGGAGGATAGAAGAGTTTTAGGCTCTTACATTAATCCAAACCCAGGAAACTGTGGAAGTAGCATTCAAAAGCCAACCATCCATGCCAACAATTTTGAACTAAAACCACAGCTCATCACCCTTGTTCAGAACAACTGTTCGTTCGAAGGAAGTGTCCAAGAGGACCCCAATCAACATCTAACCACCTTCCTGAGAATATGTGACACAGTGAAGTCTAATGGTGTTCATCCTGACGCCTATAGACTGCTCTTATTTCCATTCTCACTCAAGGATAAGGCAGCCAAGTGGCTGGAGTCTTTCCCAAGGGAGAGCTTGACAACTTGGGAAGATGTGGTGAACAAATTCTTAGCAAGATTTTACCCTCCTCAACGAATCAATAGACTGAGAGCTGAGGTCCAAACTTTCAGGCAACAAGATGGTGAGACTCTATATGAAGCATGAGAGAGGTTTAAAGACCTAACAAGGAGGTGCCCACCAGATATGTTCAATGAATGGGTGCAGCTGCACATTTTCTATGAAGGGCTCTCTTATGAGTCAAAGAAGGCCGTAGACCATTCATCCGGAGGATCTTTGAACAAGAAGAAGATCATTGAGGAGGCCATAGATGTCATTGAAACAGTAGCAGAGAACGACTACTTCTATGCTTCCAAAAGAGGGAACACAAGAGGAGTAATGGAGCTAAACAATGTAGATGCTCTGCTGGCCCAAAACCAGCTCATTACCCAGCAGCTGGCTGACCTCACCAAGAAGATGGAGAGAAACCAAGTAGCAGCAATCTCCACCTCATCAACAACCCAAGAAGGAGTGAATGAAGAAGCAGAGGGTAGTCAGGAGCAAGCCAACTACATTGGGAATTCACCTAGGCAAAACCATGATCCATACTCCAAGACCTACAACCCTGGATGGAGGAATCACCCAAACTTTGGGTGGAAAAATCAACAAGACCAAAGCCTTGATCAAAGACGCCCAAATCCAAATAATGCAGCCCACCAACACTTCACATCTAGACCATATCAACACCCCTATAACAACACCTCTCCACATTCATATCAAGGGCAGAATAACCCTCCTCAGCCTAACCTATCATCATTTGATGAAAGAATCTCAAGGATTGAGAATCTACTTGAAGGAATAAGCAAGGAGATTCAAGACAACAAGGTGTTCAAGGAGGAAGTGCGAGCCAGTTTCAAGAACCAGGGAGACACAATCAAGAGGTTGGAATCTCAAGTGGGGTATCTCTCTGAGCAAATTCCCAAACCCACAGATAGATTCCCAAGTGACACAGAGAAGAATCTGAGAGGTGAAACAAAGAAAGTAAGATGGGAAGATTGCAAGATGGTCACTATAAGTGATAAGGAGACTGAGGACAAGCCAAGCAAGCTGTCAGAACAACCTGAAGATACCTCAGTAGAGAAGGGGGAAAAGATTACCAAGAACCAGAAATCTCAAAATAGGAGCTGCTGAGACTCTATGCACCTTTTCCCCAACTGCTCAATGGTGCTGTGGAGAAGAGAATATACTCAAGATTTCTTGACTTGTTTGCATCTTTGCATGTGAACATACCGTTCATCAAGACTATCCAACAAATGCCTGCATACATCAAGTATATGAAGGAGCTGCTTCCCAGGAAAAGCTCACTCAAGGGAGGCCAAACTATAGTAATGAACAAGGAGTGCAGTTCCCTCATTCAACCGCAGTTGTCTACGAAAAAAAAAGATCCAGGGAGTTTTCATGTCCCCTGTGCCATAGGGGAAACAATGTTTGATAGAGCACTCTGCGATTTGGGAGCAAGCATCAACTTAATACCCTTATCCCTGGTGAAGAGGCTGCAGATCAATGAGATATTGCCCACAGATGTAGTCATCAGGCTGGCTGACAAAACTCAAAAACAAGCAAGAGGGGTGGTGGAAAACGTGTTGTTAAAAGTGGGGAAATACTTTTTTTGCACAGATTTTGTCATCTTGGACATGGAAGAGAGTCACACTCACCCAATCATATTGGGAAGACCATTCCTAGCTACAGCCAGAGCACTCATAGATGTGGAGCGAGGGGAGCTAATATTGAGGATCCATGATGAACGACTCAGCTTTAATGTCTTCAAACTCTCACAAGAAGCAGACCAAGAAAACAAAGAACCAAGCAATGATCATAATGAGATGCTGACAGAGGAAACAAGAACTGAAGCACAACCAACACATCTGAGAACCCCACTGAATGATGAACAAGGCAAACAACAATTGTCACAGCTCAAGGAGAAGCTGGAGGAACCTAAACCACCAGAGGCATGCGAAGACAACAACAAAATTCCCTTAGAAGAAGAAGTCGCCAAGAGCAAGGCAGCATCAAAAGGGACAAAGAAGAAGGTACTTAGGGGGTGGAGGAACAAGAAGATCCATACAGAAGACTTCTCTCCAGGAGATAAAGTGATCTCAGCTTACTTCCCAGATATCCCCCCTAATCTCCCCACTGTACCATCTCAGTTACCTAAGGTCTTCACTATCAACAGAGTTCTCTCCTTGGAACATGTAGAGATCATTGATACAACCAATGGATATAAGTCCAAGGCAAGAGGGGAGGACTTGAAGCATTATCAACCTCCCTGATGAAGGAGAAACGTCAAGCTAGTGACGCTAAAGAAGCGCTTCATGGGAGGCAACCCATGTTTTATTAGCTTTTACTAGTGAATAAGTCAACATTCATGAATTCCAACCCAAACTTGACAAAAACTTGGTGAAGTCCTTATATTGCAGTATATAGTGAAGAACAAGTTTGGTGTTCAAAGCGTGCCAAGAAAGCATGAATGCAACTGAGAGCATGTTAGTCTTGGAGCTTTGAACAGAACTTTTCATCACAGTGCTCCAAACTAAGTTTGGTGTCACCCCATGGTGCCACCAATGTGCATATAAGGATACACAGTTAGTTAGTTAGTTGGAGTTCATGAATAAACAAAATCTTTTCTTCTCTTTATTATTCTAGCCGTAAAAATTTAAATTGATTTTTTTGATATTTCTTACTTTTCTTATTTGATCTTTATAGGGAAAGGAAAGGAGCATTGAAGGAGATTGATTGGACAATTTAATGAGAAAGATTTGGCCACTTCATGAAGAGGGTACTACACACGTGCCTCAAGGGGGAATGCATTGGGAATGGTTGCCATGCAACATTGGAGGAAGAACAAACTTGGAAACTGAACCAACTCCATCATAAAGTTGGTAATCCTCATGCTTACTCCATACAAAACCCCATCCGTTCATCATACACCAACCCCATCAATCCACACCTTTCATCTCTTTATCACTTCTCTATATAAGTGGATCCAATCCGCACCATCTCCACATTCGAAATTCATATCCCTTGCACTTCACTTTCCAGCAACTAGTTCTTCAACTTCCCACTCTCTAAATCCCATATTTCTTCCCTTCACTACACCCTTTTCATTAACTTCATTCATGGCATCATCAAGCTCCAAGAGGCAGAAGAGGAAGGAACCAATGGAGAACATTCCTTTCGACGAGAAGAGATTCAAGACTGCCTTCCATGAATGAGAATTTGAGCGGATAAAGCTCAAAAAGATACTGCCCGAGTTAACCTTCCAAATCAATGAAGACGACTGCCCACAGATTCGGGAGAAGATTGAAGAAAGAGGGTGGCAAATGCTCACCAATCCAGAGGGGAAGATCAATGCAAACCTCATCAAAGAGTTATACGCAAATATGGTCAGAGAAGACAAAACCAGGGCCCCAACCTTCAAAAGCTATGTAAGAGGAAAGGAGGTGGACTTCATCCCATATGCTATAATAAGAACTCTTCACCTGAAATCACCACATTTTGATGAGCCCAGCTATCATGCAAGGATAAGTAAAAGCCAAGACAATGATGAGCTCACTGAGATCGTGACTGACATCTGTGTTATAGCAGTTGACTGGGAGGGGTATGAAGATGGGAGACCCCCGGTTCATCAAGAGGGGAGACCTTAGCCCAGAAGCTAAGGGGTGGTTTGAACTCGTGAGGAGGTCTATTCTCCCAGCTGCAAATAATTCAGAGGTAAATATTAATCGAGCAACTATGGTACATTGCCTAGTACAAGGTGGAGAAATCAATGTGCATGAACTTATAGCTGAGGGAATTCAAGATTCAGCTGAGAAGCTTGAATCAGGTGCCAGGCTTTGGTACCCCAGCACCATTCTCTGATTGTGCACAAAGGCCAAGGTGGTCTTTGAGGATAGCAATCCAGACTCGGTGAATCCTGGGAGGCTAATGACAACCCAGCGTATGGCCTATACTACACCTGCTCAGCAACAAAGAAGGCCACAAATAGGGAAACTAAAAGCAAAAGAAGGAGGTCACCAAGAGGAGACTCATCAGGAAGAATATCAACAAGGAGAGCATCCTTACCCAGCCGACTTGAATGTGAATCACCTTCTAAGAGCTATTGAAGATTTGGGGATGAGACATATGGAAGGATAAGAGCAAATACTAAACCGGATGAGTCAACAAGAAGAGTGGCAGAAACAACAAACGGAGCAGCAACAGGAACAATACTCCCAGCTCACTCAAACCATCCACGAAGTTACTGAGAGGCAAGAACGTCAAGATAAGCAATTGCAGAAACTCAATCAGCGACAAATAGCCCAGATGAAAGCATTCAATGAGTTCACTGTACTTAATGAAGGACAACAACTACATAGGGAGGAGTTCAACGTCAACACTCAAGCCAAGTTGAACTACATGTCCAGTAATATGCATCATCTACACAATGCCATCCCTACATATGATGAGGTCCAAAAAGATTTTGTAGAATAAGAAGAGAGGAAGGTGAAACAGCAGAAGGAAACACTCAAGAAGAAGATGGAAGATGGTGGTTTCTGGAAGAAGCTGCTTGGAAAAGGCAAGGGAAGTGGGAGCACAAGCAATCAAGAAAAACACCAGGAGGACAAGCAAGAAGGAGAGCATGGACATCCACAAGAGTAAAAAGTGGTGGAGTTCCTTCTTTGGTCCATCTTTTTCTATGTTTTAAATAAGGAAGATCTTGTATGAAATAGAACATGCTTCCATGTTAGTTGAACTTTTTAAATTCTGTCTTTAAAGTTTTCTTTCTGAATAGGTCTATGTTTGCTAGTCTTTATGTTACTACATCATCTCCTTACTTACTTGTATGCCTGTTCCTTTAAATCAAATGAAAAAGAGAATGAGTGTTTTTAAAGACCAGAGAAGAGTTCATACTATGGAGTAAATTCATGAGTTTATGGTATAGTCATAAGTTAGCTAAGTTAGTTCAACCATAAGGTGGGAGGACAACTGTCTGTCATGAATACTATGCTTGAGACACACCCCATGAGACTAGCTAAATAAGAAGATCCTAATAAGAAAAAGGGAAAGAACAATAAAGGTTGAAAAATAAAAGAAAAAGAGTAAGCAATAAGGCTAGGCACCAATGGTTTTAATCTTGAGGCATGTGTCTCTGGTGTTCCTGTGTTAGGGATCTACTTGGATGAATAAGCTCTTAGGGGTGCCTTATCACTTGGTAACTTGGGTTAACTAACTCGGGATTATCAGCTGAAAGTCCACTATCAAGAGTAACCCTCACTACAGAGCATTTAGTAACCCAGAGAGGTGTTGGACACCAAGGTCTCAAGAAAAGAAAATAAATAAACTATATGCCTGTGGTGTGTATGTATGGGGGAGAGACTTGAGCAAGTAAGTCCTTAGGGGTGCTTCAACACCTAGCACCTTGAACCAACTGGTTCGGGAGTGTTGGCTGAATGTTTATTTTAAAGAGTTGCCCCCTTACAGAACACTTAGCCTAAGAACACAAATAAGTCCTAAAATAATAACAAAAGGATCAATAAATAAAAGTTTCATGGGATGCAATCACAGGGAGTATTCTAGGACATGATAAAGGTCTGAAAGCCAGGAATGAACCTAAGTTGCTATGCATGAAACCACCATAAAACCAGGGACATGACTTCCACAAGAATGACTCATTTCTCTTGGCATTCCATTCATCATTCTCTTATTCCAGTACTTGCTTAGGGACAAGCAAGCTTTAAGTTTGGTGTTGTGATGCCAGGGCATTTTGGCCAGTTTCACTGACCTTTTCTTTACTGTTTTTAGGGTAGTTTCATGCATTTTCTTAGGAAATAAGCTAGTTTTGGGTAGATATTTACTTACATCTTGATTCAAGCATACATTGTGCACTTTACATAATTTCATGAGGATTTTGCATGAATTTAAGGACAAATTGGATGTTGCATTTCCCATGACTTGGACTAGAACTTTGATGCACTTTATTGCTTGATTTCAGGACAAAGGAAGCAAAGAAGAACCACATTAGTGGCTACGTTAGTTACACTAACGTTAACACTAACGTGGAATGGGAGTAACTTGCAAAGTTAATGAGAAAAGTGATTGCCAATAACGCTCTCGAAGCCATCATTGCCCACGTTAAGAGTCACGTTAACTAAGTTAACGTGAACTCTAACGTGGAAGAAAGGAAATGGAGCCAACGTTAGTGACACTTAACATTATCACTAACGTTGGACCAAGCTCATGAGTGGCCACGTTAGTCACCACGTTAACTTAGTTAATGTGGCCTCTAACGTTAAGAAGAAAGGGGAAAGCCAACGTTAGTGATATTCAACATTATCACTAACGTTGGCCAAGTCACACTAGGCCACGTTAACTCCCACGTTAACCTAGTTAACGTGGAAGCCAACGTGAGGAAAGGAGGTGACGCCAACGTTAGTGACACCCAACATTGTCACTAACGTTGGAAGGAGCCCACACATGCTACCATGAGCCACGTTAACTCCCACGTTAACTTAGTTAACGTGGAAGCTAACGTGGATAAGGGAATGTTGAGCCAACGTTAGTGACACTCAACTTTGTCACTAACGTTGGAGATGGCTAAGCATGGCCACGTTAGAAGCCACGTTAACCTAGTTAACGTGGACTCTAACGTGGGAGCTAAGTGGCACATTGGAACGTTAGTGACAATGTTAAGTGTCACTAACATTCTCGAAGGTTGGCAAGCCTACGTTAAAAGAGCCACGTTAACTAAGTTAACGTGGACTCTAACGTAGGGAAGGGGGAGGATTCTCAACGTTATTGGGAAAGTTGAGTCCCAATAACGTGCGTGAAGGACAAAGAGGCAACGTTAGTGGCAACGTTTGTGCCACTAACGTTGAGGTTAACGTGGCTCTTACTTGGATAAGGAACGTTACTGAAAAAGTTGAATGTCACTAACGTTCTCGAACCCATATTTTCACTGAACGTTAACACCACTAACGTCCTGAGCTAAAGTCTCTGCCCACTTCACACTTTCTCTCTGCAAGTAAAGCCAAGCCCAATGAAGAAGATAACTGCTTCAAACTCAAGATCCAAAGGCCCAAACCCAAAACTTGAAGAACCAACTAGAAGAGTAGAAGAGTAGTATTTATAGGAGTAGCTTTGAATTATTAAGGGAGTTGGAAAATATAGGGAGCCTGTTGGCATAGAATTACTCTCTGTATTTACTTTCTCTGCACTTCTAGTATCATCATGTATTCTCCATCTTTGTTTTCATTTTCCAGAGCTATGAACAACTAAACCCCTTTCATTGGGTTAGGGAGCTCTGTTATAATTTGATGGATCAATACTAGTTTTCTTTATTCTTCTTCTATCTTTTCTCTTAATTTTACTTGAAAGCTTTCGATCTTCATCCAATTGGGTAGTTATCTTGGAAAAGAAGCTATTCATACTTGGATCTCTTCTGAACCTTGAAAAAGGAATGAAGAGATCATGCTAGAAATGCTTTCTCATGCTGGACCAAATTGGGTGTGGATGGATATGTGACTATAATCCTTCCAACACTTGATTTGGGAAATGCATATGGTATAATCAGTGACCATACTTCATCTCTTCTCATGAGCAATTGACCAAGGAATTGGCTATTGATCAAGATTTGAGAGATTGAATTACAAGAAACTATAATTCAATCATTTAAGATTGCCAAGGAGATCAATGAGTGCATTGATTGAGGAAGAGATGAAAATGAATTTGATCCGGAGAATGCAACATCTCCTAAGCCCAATGAACTCCCCATTTCTGATCTTACCCATTCTCTTTAATTTCTGTTATTTACTCTTATGAGCAATTCCCCCATTCCCATTTACAATTCTGCAATTTACTTCAGTAATTTACTTTCAGTTCTTTAATTCTAGTATTTACTTTTTCTGTCATTTACCTTCCCGCCATTTTATTTTCTGCAATTCTAAACTCAAATCCTGGAATCGCTCAACTAGAACATTCCTCTAATTAAAGTTGCTTGATCAATCAATCCTTGTGGGATTCGACCTCACTCTATTGTGAGTTTTTACTTGACGACAAATTCGGTACACTTGCCGAAGGAAATTTGTTAAGAGACAAGTTTTTCGTGCATCATGTTCTTTGGTAGAACCTTTTTAGTTGGTCTGAACAATTTCGATAGCCTTGTCGTGGAGCCGTGGCTTTTTGGGCAAAGCTATGTCCCTTTTAGCGCACGTTTTTCGTTGGTCCGATTTCTCTTGTCGATCCTTCTTTAGCTTTCGTTGGTCCGACTTCTCTTGTCGGTCCAAGTTGTAGCTTTTGTTGGTCCGACTTCTTCTTGTCGGTCCAAGATGTAGTTTTCGTTGGTCCGACTTCTTCTTGTCGGTCCAATCTGTAGCTTTTGTTGGTCCGACTTCTTCTTGTCAGTCCAAGCTGTAGCTTTCGTTGGTCCGACTTCTTCTCGTCGGTCCAATCTGTAGCTTTAATTGGCTCGGGCTGACTTCTTCATGTCGGCCTCTTCTAAGTTATTTCTTAGTAATCCATTTTATTTGGACCTTTGTCAGGTCTCTTTTTATGGATTACTTTTTATAACTTTTTGTAGCTTGGTTGGGCCGACTTCGTCATGTCGGTCCCTTTTTAGTAATCCTATTTTTTGGACCTTTGTCAGGTCTCTTTCAGGGATAACTTGTTTGTAGGAGGTCGACTTCTTTACGTCGTCCTCTTCTAAGTTATTTTTGTAATCCTCTTTCTTGGACCCTTGTCAGGTCTCTTTCAGGGATTACTTTTATAACTTGTTTGTAGGAGGTCGACTTCTTTACGTCGTCCTCTTCTAAGTTATTTT
Source organism: Arachis hypogaea (assembly GCF_003086295.3). Taxonomy (NCBI): domain Eukaryota; kingdom Viridiplantae; phylum Streptophyta; class Magnoliopsida; order Fabales; family Fabaceae; genus Arachis; species Arachis hypogaea. Next base: position 114,149,661 of record NC_092050.1, on the reverse strand, counting down.
TGTAATCCTCTTTCTTGGACCCTTGTCAGGTCTATTTCAGGGATTACTTTTATAACTTGTTTGTTGTAGGAGACTAACTTCGTTATGTCGATCTCTTCTAAGTTATTTTTGTAATCCTCTTTCTTGGATCTTTGTCAGATCTCTTTTAGGGATTACTTTTATAACTTTTTCATTTTGGGCTGACTTTGTCATGTCGGGCCCTTCTAAGTTAAAGTAATCCTCTTTAATAGGGTTGGCCAGACCTCTTTCCAGGGTTTACTTATAACTTGGGTTGACTTGGTCCGACTTTTTAACGTCGGCTAGTCTTTAAGTTATTATTTAGCAATCCATAAGACCTCGTTAGGTTCTTTTTCCGGATCACTTTCGATAACTTCTTACATTATTCTGTGTTCATCTTTGCCGATTTGTAGAAGGTGGTTGCTATCTTCAGATCGTCTTTTAGGTGAATCACGTTTTCACCTTTATCGGACGATTGTCTTTATCGTGATCGTGCAGTGAAATTGTTTTTCACTTTCTGCTGATCTGTTGCTTTATAATTGGACGATGAATGCTTCAGATTAATGCGTTTTGGTATAGCAGTGAATTTTGTTTTCACTTTGTCGAAATCAAATGATGAATTCAGTTTTCATCATGGTCGGGCGGTGAAGTTGGTTTTCACCTTGCCAACTTGTCGCTTCGTAATCGGACGATGAATTTGGTTTTCATCTTGCCGACTTTGTCGTGATCGGGCGGTGATTTTGGTGTTCACCTTGCCGACCTGCCGTAGTCGGGCGTCTTGGTAGGAAACTTTTTAGGGAATCTGCAATCTTTTAAACATTAAAATGAAGATAAGAGTGTGTACATGTTAGTACTTACCTTTCTAGGTCGGGCAATTTTTTGGATCTCAGCCTGGCGCCCTTTTTAGATTGCAGGCATGCCATGACCTTGGTAGCTCTCGCCCCTTGAGTTTGGACAGTCTGTAGTAGCCCTTCCCAGGTACTTCTATGACTCGGTAGGGTCCTTTCCAGTTTGCTGCCAGCTTTCCTTCTCCAGGTCGAGTTGTTTCGATATCATTTCGGATTATGATGAGATCGTTGTTGCTAGATTACCTTCCGATTGTATCTTTGAGGCCATTTGACGTTTTAATGCTTCCTCCCTAATCCGAGCTTTTTCTCGGACTTCTGGAAGTAGGTCGAGTTCTTCCCTTTGGATTTGGGAGTTGACCTCTTCATTGTAGAGGATCATTCTGGGGGATCCTTCTTTGATCTCTATTGGGATCATTGCCTCCATTTCCTAAGCTAATCAGAAAGGTGATTCCTTTGTAGTAGAGTGTGGGATTGTCCGATATGCCTAGAGGACTTGTGGGAGCTCTTCTGGTGGGGCTATAGGGAAGTTGGCAGGCTTTTGATGTAAAGCTTTGACTTTATATTTTGGGTTTTTGCTCTGAAGAACTTTGGTTCTTTCTGTAAAAAGTTTGCATCTTTAATCGTTTGTTGTGACTTTTCTTTTGTCGTTCGCCTTTGAGAAGAATGTGTGCTTTGCTTAGGGTTTGGTTACTGCTCCTGTTTCTTTTCATTGTTGCCTGACTCCTTTTGTACAAAAGTTCTAGCTTTTGTTTTGACCTTTTTTTTGAGAGGTGTTCGGACTGTTTGGGTATAGATTGTCGACTTCTTTTTTCTGTGTTCTTGCCCTGTTGTTGCCTCCAAAGGGTGCCCCTGGACTTTCGTGTGAGTCCTGGGGTTTCCCTTTTACTGCCACGTCTGTCACTTGATGTTTTCCTGTTATTATCCGAGTTGTTCCCTTATTTGCCCGAGTTGTTTGGTAGTAATCCCATAGTCGACCTATGTCTTTGAGATGTCTACTAAGATCCCGGACAGCATGTCTGATTGGCTGGATTTCATAGTTTTAATGCGTGTTACTGTGGCTGACCCTGAGTACATTCTTTATATCGCCTTCGAGATCGACTTGTTGTGGTCTTGTAATGTAGCCTGGATGAGGCTTCTGTTATTGCCCCCTAGTTTGGTGTTGGCTAGTTTTGAAAATGCATCAGCTCGGGCATTCTATGTGTTGAACTTCATTTTTTCCGATTTGTCTGAGCTGTTGGTGCTGGCTGGTTTTGAAAGTACACCAGCTCGAGCATTCTGCTCCTGAGGTATGTGTCGGACTTCATTTTCCCCAATTTGTCTGAGCTGTTTTCTGTTTTTGTCCAGGGTCCCCCGAATTGTCTGAGATGTTCTCTGGTTTTGTCCAGGGTCCCCCGAGTTATCCGAGCTGTCCTCTGTAGGATTCTTCCAGCTAAGTTTGTTTTCTGTAGAATGCCTTTTATGGGCTGGATGGTCCGAACTCTGATAGTGTGAGCTTAAAAGTATGGGTGGAGTTGTTGAGAGGTGAGTACGAGGGCGTAGGTGAACTTTTTCTATCTTTTGATAGTTTAGTTCGGCCCCTTGTAGATCTTTGCTGATGAAGTAGATGGGTTGTTGCCCATTTTCGTTTTCTTTGACTAGTGCTAAGGCTATTGCCCGACTTCCCACTGCGAGGTATAATATGAGTTCTTCACTTTCCCGGGGTCTGGTGAGAATGGGTGGTTGCCCAAAGGATTTTGAAATCTCAAAAGGCTTGTTCGCACTCCGTTGTTCTTTTCAACTCGTCCGACCTCTTTAGTGTGAGGTGGACCTTCAACTCGTCCGACCTCTTTGGTGTGAGATGGACCTTCAACTCGTCTGACCTCTTTGGTGTGAGGTGGACCTTCAACTCGTCCGACCTCTTTGTTGTGAGGTGGACCTTCAACTCATCCGACCTCTTTGGTGTGAGGTGGACCTTCAACTCGCCCGACCTCTTTGTTGTGAGGTGAATCTTCAACTCGCCCGACCTCTTTGTTGTGAGGTGGATCTTCAACTCGTCCGACCTCTTTGGTGTGAGGTGGACCTTCAACTGGTCCGACCTCTTTCTCCTTTTTGCTTTTGATTGGGCGAGGTGGTGAGATCTTCTCAGTGTTGTGTATTTCTCGTTAAACATTCACAAAAGATAGGTTTCTCAGTGGGTTAGTCTTCTTTCTTCCTGGACTCTTTATCCTTGTCCCGTAGTGGGTTAGGAGAATCTGGTTTTTGAGCTGTCTCCCAATTGGGAGTTCTCCTCCATATTGATATATTTTTTCGCCCTTTGTCGAACCTTGTTTAGAGATGTTGGGTACTTCTTGGATATTAAGTGGTTGAAAGGTCCTTCTCGCAGGCCATTGATGAGGCCCATGATGGCCGCTTCTGTTGGAAGATTTTGTATGTTCAGACATGCTTTGTTGAATCTTTGCATGTAACTGCGGAGACTTTTCCGATCTCCTTGCTTGATTCCTAATAGACTTGGAGCGTGCTTGGCTTTGTCCTTCTGGATGGAGAATAACGGATTGCATCTGAGGCCTCCGTGAGATACATCCTGCTTCCAAAATTGCTAAGATGATGGCTTGGATCCGATGTGCCGTCGTACGGAATCATGTCGGGAGCTTTGAAGTCCTTTGAGACTTTAGCTTTCATGATCTCCTTGGTGAAGGGATCTTTGTCCTTGTGGGAGTCGTCATCGTGACTGGGTTGAATGGTTTTGGCTTTGAGATCAGCCTCGAGCTTTAGGAGCTTGTCCTCTAGCTTTCGTCGACGCTTAGTTTCTCTCCGGAGGTTTCTCTCAGCTTCTTGTTCCAGCTGTTTAAGGCGATTCTATTGCTTACAGATAGCTTCCAAAATTTCTCTGTTTGGGGGTTGCTTATCTCCCCCGTTTTGAGGTGTGTCTTTGGAGGTGGCGTCTGTGTCTTTGTTTGGCGTTCTGTCCGCCAAACCAGAGCTGTGATCGTTGTCGTGGTCATCCGCCATGGTGATGGGATGACTTCCAGGTTCTCCGGCAACGGCGCCAATGTTCCGAGGGTTACCTGAAACTGGAGGTCGATCTCAGACGAGATCTTCTGTACTGGTCGGAGATAACGTGTCCGGCTGGCTGATGGCGGTCGAAGCTGTTGTATCCGACTTGTTGGATTTACAGCACTGCTGATCCTTGGTCACCAAAGGGTGGGGGGTACCTGCAAGAGACTCCGATGCTTAAGTTAGCACGGGTATTAAGCAGGTTTTATGTAGAATCAGAGTATGAGTTATACCTGGGTGCTCCAGTGTATTTATAGAGGTGTAGAGTGACCTTCTTAGATAAGATAAGTTAGTTATCTTATCTTATCTTATCTTATCTTATCTTTGAGTGAGGTCATCTTATCTTCTGGGGAACTGCCTTTATCTTTCTAGGCTTTAACTGCCTTTAGATTGGGCTGTGTCTCTTTGTTTGGGCCTGCTTGGGCCTCTTACGGCGATTTGGTTGAGCTCTTTGTGAAGAGGTCGGGAATTGGCCGAGCTCTTTGAGAAGAGGTCGGATAGTCTGACCTGAAGAGGTCGGTCGGCTTGTCGATAAACATCCCGGGTCGGACATCTTGACCTAGGGTATGAACAGAAACCAAAAACAACATTCATTCTACACAGTTTTAGTTTTGAGATCTAGTTTTACTCCTCATCTAGGTTTTCGCTCTACACACTCATAGTTCTTAGGATTTTTATTTTCTATTGTTCTTTGCATTGGGATATCGAGAAGAGTTATTACCTCATCAAGACTTCGTCATTCTAGTTTGTTTTCTTTACTTGGCTTTACTCTTCCATGTCCTTTAATTTACTCAATTTTACTATTGGATTATTTTAGAATTTATTAATACAAGAGTTACTTTTATTTTTAATTGATTCCTTTGAGTTTATTTATCATGTCTTTCTTTAATTCCCTTTCCTATGTTATGTGTTCCATATTCACAATGAGCGAGTAGTCCCCTAACTTGATGGGGAGTTGATTGAAAGGAACCCTTGAGTTGGAATACTCAAAAGAGATATTGTAATTGGGTTTACTGTTGGATGGCTCTCTAGTCACTAACGCCAATCCTTCCAAGTAAGCGGATTGGGACTTGTGAGTAGAAACATCATTCCAACTTGTTTGACTTTCCCTTATTTAGTAAGGGATAACTAAACAGAAAGACCTTCAATTATCAATTAATCTTGAGAGTACTGCAACAAGAATAGGGCTTCCAACTAATCTACTCCCAGTCAAGGCTTTTATTTAAATTACTTAATTTCCCCAATTTAATTTCCTGTTTATTCAACTCAAACTCTTTCTGAAAATATCTGATTAATAAAATAGCACACCTTTCTGCAACTCGTTGGGAGACGACTTGGGATTCATACTCCCAGTATTTTAATTTTAATTTTTGTGACAACCTTTCTAAATTGATAAGCAGATTTCTGGTTGGTTAAGAACTATACTTGCAATGCACAACTTATATCAATTTTTAATTAGCCAATTTCCGCCACGTCAGAGCTTCAAACTCGCGATTATTGGGCGTGTGACAGATGCAAAAGGATCAATGGATCCTATTCCAACATGATCGAGAACCGATAGATGATTAGCCGTGTGGTGACAGCGCATTTGGAACATTTTCACTGAGAGGACGGGAAGTAGCCATTGACAACGGTGATGCCCAACATAAAGCTTGCCATGGAAGGGAGTATGAATGATTGGAAGAAGGGAATGGGAAAGCAGAGGTTCAGGAGGAACAAAGCATCTTCATACGCTTATCCAAAATTCTTACCAATGAATTACATAAGTATCTCTATCTTTATTTTATATTTTATTTATCTTTTAATTATCAATTCTCCATAACCATTTGAATCCGGCTGACTGAGATTTACAAGATGACCATAGCTTGCTTCAAACCGACAATCTCCGTGGGATCGACCCTTACTCGCGTAAGGTTTATTACTTGGACGACCCAGTGCACTTGCTGGTTAGTTGTGCGGAGTTGTGATAAAGAGTTGAAATTACAATTGTGTGTACCGAGTTGTTGGCGCCATTGATGATCACAATTTCATGCACCAAGTTTTTGGCGCCGTTGACGGGGATTGTTCGAGTTTGGACAACTGACGGTTTATCTTGTTGCTTAGATTAGGTAATTTTATTTTATGTTTAAGCTTTTTACTTTTTATTTTCAAAAATTTTTTTTTCAAAAATACAAAAAAATTTTCTATTTTGTTCTTTAGAGTTTTTAAGAATGAATTCTAGAGTTTCATGATGATTTGTTGAAGTCTGGCTGGCTGTGAAGCCATGTCTAATCTTTTGGACCGAGGTTTCAACTTATCATCACAAGAGCTTATTGATTTCTATCAATTTTGCTGTTGAAAGTAATGATCTGCTAAAACTTGGCTGGCCATTGGCCATGTCTAGTGTTTTGGACCAGAGCTTTCTTTGAAAGCTTGGCTGGCTAATAAGCCATGTCTAATTCCTGGACCGGAGTCTTAGACTAGCATTGCAACGATTCCTAGAACTCTTATTAAAAATTTTGAATCCCTTTATTTTCTTTTCCACTCAATTTTCAAAAAATCACAAAAAAAATTTATAAAACCATAAAAAATCAAAAATATTCTAAGTTTCTTGTTTAAGTCTAGTGTCTAATTTTAAGTTTGCTGTCAACTGCATGTCTTTATTCTTCTAATTTTCGAAAATTACATGCATTATGTTCGTCATTGATCCTCAAGATGTTCTTGATGATTTCCTTGCTCTGATCTTTAAATTCTCTTGTTTTATGTGTTTAGTTGTTTCTCACATGCATTTTTCAAATTGTTATAGTCCTTAGTATACAAACTTTTAAGTTTGGTGCCTTGCATGCATTATGTATTGATCTTAGTTTTCCATGTTTAATTGCATTTTGATTGTTCCTCATCATTAAAAATCCAAAAATCTTTCAAAATTATGTCTTTTCAAGTCAATAACACAGAGAATTAAGATTCAGAACATTCAGCAGAGGAATTACACAGAAAAAGCTGGGCGTTCAAAACGCCCAGTGAAGAAGGAAAACTGGCGTTTAAACGCCAGCCAAGGTACCTGGCTGGGCGTTAAACGCCCAAAAAGGTAGGATTTTGGGCGTTAAACTCCAGAATGGATGCCATTCTAGGCGTTTAACGCCAGAAGGACACTAGAGGGAAGATTTTGTTTTTAATTCAAATCTTTTTCAAATTTTCATAATTTTTCAAAATCAAATTTTTTTCAAATCATATCTTTTCAATCATATCTTTTCAAACTCAATTTCTTTCCATTTTTTTATTTATTACTATTTTCGAAGATCCTTGCTACAATTAGTGATTTAATTCAAAATTTTCAAGTTGTTACTTGCCTATTAAGAAAGGATCAAAAGTTTTAATCCTAGAATCATATCTTTTAATTTCTTGTTGGTCAAGTAATCAACTTTAATTTTAAAAACTTTCTTCTTTTAAATTTGATTCTCAATCATATCTTCTCAATCATATCTTTTCAATCACATCTTTTTCAAAATTAATTTTCAATCATATCTTTTTCATTTCTAATTTCAAAATTTTTTTTTCAAAAATCAATTAATTTCTTTCCCAATGTTAATTTTCGAAAATCATTTACCAAAATTTTCAAATTTCTCTTTATTTCAAAATCTTTTTAATTTATTTTCGAAAATTCTTCCCCTCTTCTCACATCCTTCTATTTATGGACTAACACTCCTCCTCAATGTACAATTAGAACTCTATCTTTCTTGATAAGATCGAATTCTCTCTTCTCTACCTCATCCTTCTATTCTTATTTTCCTCTGACACCTCAAGGAATCTCTATACTGTGACATAAAGGATTCCATATTTTCTTCTTCTCTCTTTTCATATGAGCAGGAGCAAGGACAAGGGCATTCTTGTTGAAGCTGATCCTGAACCTGAAAGGACCTTGAAGAGAAAGCTAAGAGAAGCTAAAGTACAACTCTCTGTAGAGGACCTAACAAAGCTTTTCAAACAAGAAGAAGCCATGGCAGCCGAAAACAACAACAATGCCAACAATGCAAGAAAGGTGCTTGGTGACTTTACTGCACCTACTCCAGACTTCTATGGGAGAAGCATCTCAATCCCTGCCATTGGAGCAAACAATTTTGAGCTTAAGCCTCAATTAGTTTCTCTAATGCAACAGAATTGCAAGTTTCATGGACTTCCATTGGAAGATCCTCATCAGTTCTTAGCTGAATTATTGCAAATCTGTGACACTGTCAAGACCAATGGGGTTGATCCCGAGGTCAATAGACTTATGCTTTTTCCCTTTTCTGTAAGAGACAGAGCTAGGACATGGTTGGATTCACAACCCAAAAAAAGCCTGAACTCTTGGGAAAAGCTAGTCAATGCCTTCTTGGCAAAGTTCTTTCCACCTCAAAAATTGAGCAAGCTTAGAGTGGAAGTCCAAACCTTCAGACAGAAGGAAGGTGAATCCCTCTATGAAGCTTGGAAAAGATACAGGCAATTGATCAGAAGGTGTCCTTCTGACATGCTTTCAGAATGGAGCATCATAGGTATCTTCTACGATGGTCTGTCTGAACTGTCCAAGATGTCATTGGACAGCTCTACTGGAGGATCTCTTCATCTGAAGAAGACGCCTGCAGAAGCTCAGGAACTCATTGAGATGGTTGCAAATAACCAATTCATGTACACTTCTGAAAGGAACCCTGTGAATAATGGGACAAATCAGAAGAAAAGAGTTCTTGAGATTAATACTCTGAATGCCATACTGGCTCAGAATAAAATATTAACTCAGCAAGTCAATATGATTTTTCAAAGTCTGTCTGGAATGCAAGCTGCACCAGGCAGTACTAAAGAAGCTTCATCTGAAGAAATAGCTTATGATCCTGAGAACCCAGCAATGGAAGAGGTGAATTACATGGGAGAACCCTATGGAAACACCTATAATCCTTCATGGAAAAATCATCCAAATCTCTCATGGAAGGACCAACAGAGGCCTCAACAAGGCTTCAACAACAATAATGGTGGAAGAAATAGGTTTAGCAATAGCAAGCCTTTTCCATTATCTTCTCAGTAACAAACAGAGAATTCTAAGCAGAGCCACTCTGAATTAGCAACTGTAGTCTCTGATATAATTAAAACCACTCAAAGTTTCATGACTGAAACAAGGTCCTCCATTAGAAATTTGGAGGCACAAGTGGGTCAGCTGAGTAAGAAAGTTACTGAACTCCCTCCTAGTACTCTTCCAAGCAATACAGATAAGAATCCAAAAGGAGAGTGCAAGGCCATCACCATGACCCACACGGCCGAATCTGGAGAGGAGGAAGAGGCAGTGATCTCCACTAAGGAAGATCTCACTGGACATCCACTGGCCTCCATGGAGTTCCCTCATGAGGAACCATGGGAATCTGAGGCTCACACTGAGACCATAGAGATTCCATTGAATTTACTTCTACCATTCATGAGCTCTGATGAGTATTCTTCCTCTGAAGAGGATACAGATGTTATTGAAGAGCAAGTTGCTAAGTACCTTGGAGCAATCATGAAACTAAATACCAAGTTATTTGGTAATGAGACTTGGGAGGATGAACCCCCCTTGCTCACCAAAGAACTGGATGACTTGACTAAGCAGAGATTATCTCTGAAGAGACAAGATCCTAAAAAGTTCTTAATACCTTGTACCATAGGCACCATGACCTTTGAGAAGGCTCTGTGTGACCTAGGGTCAAGCATAAACCTCATGCCTCTCTCTGTAATGGAGAAACTAGGAATTTTTGAGGTTCAAGCTGCAAGAATCTCATTAGAGATGGCAGACAATTCAAGAAAACAAGCTTATGGACTTGTAGAGGATGTCTTGGTAAAGGTTGAAGACCATTACATCCCTGCTGATTTCATAATCCTAGAGACTGGGAAGTGTGTGGATGAATCCATCATCCTTGGCAGACCCTTCCTAGCAACAGCAAAAGCTGTGATTGATGTTGACAGAGGAGAATTGGTCCTTCAAGTGAATGAGGACTCCCTTGTGTTTAAAGCTCAAGGATCTCCCTCTGTAGTCATGGAGAAGAAACATGAAAAGCTTCTCTTAATGCAGAGTCAAGCAAAATCCCCACATTCAAACTCTATGTTGGGAGGCCACAACCAAACTCTAAGTTTGGTGTTGAAAGGCCATCATCATGCTCTGAGTATCTGTGAGGCTCCATGAGAGCCCACTATCAAGCTATTAACATTAAAGAAGCGCTTGTTGGGAGGCAACCCAATTTTTACTTATCTATGTTAAATTTCTATTTGTTATTTTATGTTTTCTGTAGGTTGATGTTCATGTGAAGTCACAAAAACAATTGAAAAAGAACAAACAAACTGAAAAATAGAATGAAAAACAGCACACCCTGAAGGAGAAGACTACTGGCGTTTAAACGCCAGTAAGGGCAGCAAAATGGGCATTAAACGCCCAGTCTGGCACCATTCTGGGCGTTTAACGCCAGAAATGGGCACCAGTCTGGCGTTTAACACCAGAAAGGGGCAAGAAGCTGGCATTAAATGCTAGAAATGGGCAGCAACCTGGCGTTTAACGCTAGGATTGGCAGAAAAGGGCGTTTCGCACTTGGTGCAGGGATGAAAAATCCTTGACACCTCAGGATCTATGGACCCCACAGGATCCGCACCTACCTCACCTCTCTCTCTCTTCTTCACCCATTCACCAATCACCTCAATACCTCTTCCCAAAAAAAAAAAAAACCCTCACCTATCGAATCCTACCCTTTTCTCCATAAACCCTTCACCAATCCACATCAATCCATCATAAAACCCCACCTACCTCACCATTCAAATTCAAAACACTTTCCCTCCCAAACCCACCCTATATGGCCAAACCCTAACCCTCTCTCCACCCCTATATAAACCCATCTTCACCCCTTCATTTTCACACAACATCAACACTACTTCTCCCCCTTGGCCGAAACACCAACCCACCTCCATCTTCTCTATTTCTTCTTCTTCTTTTGCTCGAGGACGAGCAAACCTTCTAAGTTTGGTGTGGCAAAATCATTGCTTTTTGTTTTTCCATAACCATTTATGGCACATAAGGCCGGAGAAACCTCTAGAAAGAGGAAAGGGAAGGCAAAAGCTTCCACCTCTGAGTCATGGGAGATGGAGAGATTCATCTCAAGGGTGCATCAAGACCACTTCTATGAAGTCGTGGCCAAGAAGAAGGTGATCCCCGAGGTCCCTTTCAAACTCAAAGGGTGAATATCCAGAGATCCGACATGAGATTCGAAGAAGAGGTTGGAAAGTTCTCACCAACCCCATTCAACAAGTCGGAATCTTAATGGTTCACGAATTCTATGCAAATGCATGGATCACCAAGAACCATGATCAAAGTGTGAACCCAGACACAAAGAATTGGCTTACAATGGTTCGGGAGAAATGCTTAGATTTTAGTCCGGAGAATGTAAGGTTGGCATTCAACTTGCCAATGATGTAAGGAGATGCACACCCCTACACTAGAAAGGTCAACTTTGATCAAAGGTTGGACCAAATCCTCATAGACATTTGTGAAGAGGGCGCTCAATGGAAGAGAGATTCAAGAGGGAAGCCGGTTCAACTAAGAAGGCATGACCTCAAGCCCGTGGCTAGGGAATGGTTGGAGTTCATCCAATGCTCAATCATTCCCACTAGTAACCGGTCTGAAGTTACTATAGACCGGGCGATCATGATCCATAGCATCATGATTGGAGAGGAAGTAGAAGTTCATGAGGATATATCCCAAGAACTCTACAAGGTGGCGGACAAGTCCTCTACTTTGGCAAGGTTAGCCTTCCCTCATCTCATTTGTCACCTTTGCAATTTGGCTGGAATTGACATAGAGGAAGACATCCTCATTGATGAGGACAAGCCCATCACTAAGAAAAGGATGGAGCAAACAAGAGATCCCACTCATGGACAAGAGCATGAGGAAAATCCCCATCATGACATCCCTGAGATGCCTCAAGGGATGCATTTTCCTCCACAAAACTATTGGGAGCAACTAAGGGTGGAGCACAAAACTATTTGGGACAACTAAGGGTGGAGCACCAAGAGCATTCCATCCTCCTCCATGAAATTAGAGAAGACCAAAGAACCATGAGAGAGGAGCAACAAAGGCAAGGAAGATACATTTAGGAGCTCAAGCACTCCATAAGATCTTCAAGAGGAAGAACAAGCCGCCATCACTAAGGTGGACCCGTTCTTTAATTTCCTTGTTCTTTATTTTCTATTTTTTTGAAAATTATGCCTTATGTCTATTTATATTTGTGTCTTTATTACATGATCATTAGTGTCTAAGTGTCTATACCTTAAAGCTATGAAAATGAATCCATCACCTTTCTTAAATAAAGAGTGTTTTAATTGAAAAGGAAAAGAAGTGCATGAATTTCAAATTTTAAAACAGTTTAATTATTCTGATGTGGTGGCAATACTTTTGTCTTTCTGAATGAATGCTTGAATAGTGCATATTTTTGAATTTGTTGTTTATGAATGTTAAAATTGTTGGCTCTTGAAAGAATGATGGAAAAGGAGAAATGTTATTGATGATCTGAAAATTATAAAAATGATTCTTGAAGCAAGAAAAAGTAGTAAATAGAAAAAAAAAAGAAGAGAAAAAGAAAGAAAAAGAAAAAGCAAGCAGAAAAAGCCAATAGCCCTTTAAACCAAAAGGCAAGGGTGAAATAAAAAAAAAAAGATCCAAGGCTTTGAGCATTAGTGGATAGGAGGGCCCACAGGAATAAAATCTTGGCCTAAGCGGCTAAACTAAGCTGTCCCTAACCATGTGCTTGTGGCGTGAAGGTGTCAAGTGAAAACTTGAGACTGAGCGGTTAAAGTCGTGGTCCAAAAGCAAAAAGAGTGTGCTTAAGAGCTCTGGACACCTCTAATTGGGGACTCTAGCAAAGCTGAGTCACAATCTGAAAAGGTTCACCCAATTATGTGTCTGTGGCATTTATGTATCCGGTGGTAATACTAGAAATCAAAATGCTTTGGGTCACGGCCAAGACTCATAAAGTAGCTGTGTTCAAGAATCAACATACTTAACTAGGAGAATCAATAACACTATCTGAATTCTGAGTTCCTATAGATGCCAATCATTCTGAACTTCAAGGGATAAAGTGAGATGCCAAAACTGTTCAGAAGCAAAAAGCTAAAAGCCCCGCTCATATAATTAATACTGATCTTCATAGATGTTTTTGTTATTCATTGTACATTCTATTCTTTTTATCCTATTTGATTTTTAGTTTCTTGGGGACAAGCAACAATTTAAGTTTGGTGTCGTGATGAGCGGATAATTTATACGCTTTTTGGCATTATTTTTAGTATGTTTTTAGTATATTTTAGTTAGTTTTTGTTATGTTTTTATTGGTTTTTAAATAAAAATCACATTTCTGGACTTTACTATGAGTTTGTGTGTTTTTCTGTGATTTCAGGTATTTTCTAGCTGAAATTGAGGGACCTGAGTAAAAATCTGATTCAGAGGTTGAAAAAGGATAGCAGATGCTGTTGGATTCTGACCTCCCTGCACTCGAAGCGTATTTTCTGGAGCTACAGAAGCCCAATTGGTGCGCTCTCAATTGTGTTGGAAAGTAGACGTCCTGGGCTTTCCAGCAATATAATAGTCCATACTTTGTTCGAGATTTGATGGCCCAAACAGGCGTTCCAAGTTAGCTTAAGAATTTTGGCGTCAAAACGCCAGAACTGGCACAAAAGCTGGAGTTAAACGCCCAAACTGGCACAAAAGCTAGAGTTTAACTCCAAGAAAAGTCTCTACATATGGAAACTTCAATGCTCAGCCCAAGCACACACCAAGTGGGCCCAGAAGAAGATTTCTGCATTAATTACCTATTTCTGTAAACCCTAGGCTACTAGTTTTCTATAAATAGGACCTTTTGCTATTGTATTTTCATCTTTTAATCATCTTTGAATCATGTTTTGATGATTGAACCCTCTTTGGGAGGCTAGCCATTAGGCCATGCCTAGAATTTGTTCTTATGTATTTTCAACGGTGGAGTTTCTACACACCATAGATCAAGGTGTGGAGCTCTGCTGTTCTTCATGAATTAGTACAATTACTATTGTTCTTCTATTCAATTCATGCCTACTTCTTCTCTAAGATATTCATTCGTTCTTCAACTTGATGAATGTGATGATCCGTGACACTCATCATCATTCTCACCTATGAACATATGCCTGACAACTACCTCTATTCTACTAGCAATGGCTTGAATGCGTATCTCTTGGGTTTCTAATCTAAGATTGGAACCTTCGTGGTATAGGCTAGAATTATTGGCGATCATTCTTGAGATCCAGAAAGTCTAAATCTTGTCTGTGGTATTCTGAGTAGGATCTGGGAAGGGATGACTGTGACGAGCTTCAAACTCGCAATTGTTGGGCGTGTGACAGACGCAAAAGGATCAATGGATCCTATTCTAACATGATCGAGAACCGACAGATGATTAGCCGTGCGGTGACAACGCATTTGAAACATTTTCACTGAGAGGATGGGAAGAAGCCATTGACAACGGTGATGCCCAACATAAAGCTTGCCATGGAAGGGAGTATGAATGATTGGAAGAAGGCAATGGGAAAGCAGAGGTTTAGGAGGAACAAAGCATCTTCATATGCTTATCTGAAATTCTCACCAATGAATTACATAAGTATCTCTATCTTTATTTTATATTTTATTTATCTTTTAATTATCAATTCTCCATAACCATTTGAATCCGCCTGACTGAGATTTACAAGATGACCATAGCTTGCTTCAAACCGACAATCTTCGTGGGATCGACCCTTACTCGCGTAAGGTTTATTACTTGGACGACCCAGTGCACTTGCTGGTTAGTTGTGCGGAGTTGTGATAAAGAGTTGAGATTACAATTGTGCGTACCGAGTTGTTGGCGCCATTGATGATCACAATTTCGTGCACCAGGTGGCCATCCTGAAAGAAAAAGGGAAGAAGAGTAACCCAGAAATAAAGATAAGAAAATAAATGAAGTATGGGTGGGTTAATGCCAAATGATAAGGGTCTCAATTACATGGTAGCTACAACATGCAAGTGAGAAAACAATAGAAGTACGTGGCATATCAATAGTCCAAACATTGCAACAAAGGGGAAGAGACAGCAGATAATGAAGGACAATATAAATATAAATGCATGTCAATACAAAAAGGAATACAGATATCATAAAATATTGGTGTTGACAGATAAATATCATCCAACAGTGTAAAACAAGTCACTAAGCACCAAATAATACCAGAAAATATATAACAGCTGAATAAGAACATTTAACACCAATGGAAAAATAAATTTAGAAAGAAAATAAAAATATGCGCAAAATTAAAATGCAGTGAGTGAAAGTAGGCAAATAAATTAAATAAAATAGAATGGAATTGAAGAAGGATGATGAAGAAAAAGAAAGTAGGAAAGAAAAAAGAGAGAAGAAAAGATAGAAGAAATTTAGAGAAGAAAAGATAAGATAATTGGCACTAATCTGGATAGGTTGTGCGACGCTAGTGACACGGACGCGCGGGGTACGCGTTCACATGAATTGTGCTTATAGGAATCGACGCGGACGCGTCGGTCATGCGGACGCGTGACTCGTTCTGTGCTATTGGCGCGAGGGCAGCCTCGCACCCGCACAATTCTCTGTTCAAAACTTATTGTTGCCAATTTCGAGGTGACGCGTTCGCATGGTGGACGCGATCGTGTGAATGGCCAAGATTGGAGGATGACGCGGATGCGTGGGGCACGCGTTCGCGTGGTAAGGCATGTGCGTCTAGCGCCAGTCCAGCCCTACTCCAGCACAACTTTCGGCCATGCACCCCTTTTACGTCGATTTGTTGGAGCACGCGTTCGCATGGGTGACGCGGATGCGTGGGAGGCTATTTTTCCAAATGACGCGGCCGCGTGGGCATGTTTGTGCCTAAAGCGCGCCTCCAGCCATGCTTTCGCGTGACTTTCTATTTACTTTCTTTTCTTCACAACGCACTGGTGACGCGGACGCGTCAGCGATGCTGTCGCGTCACGTGCGTGTTTTTTTTTTTTTTAATAATGTAGTATGCAGAATGCAATGCTAATATGAATGTTATGCAAAACTCCAGGTTCAATACAATAAAATAAAATAAAACTCGAATACAAATAAAACTAAATAAAAAATGAAAAAGGAACGATCATACCATGGTGGGTTGTCTCCCACCTAGCACTTTTAGTTAAAGTCCTTAAGTTGGACATTTGGTGAGCTCCTTGTCATGGCGGCTTTTGCTTGAACTCATCCTGAAACTGCCACCAATGCTTGGACTTCAAATGGCCTCCGGGATCCCAAATCTTGTTTCTACACCCGTCTTCAAGTTGATTATCATGATTCCATCCGGGTGGTTCAGCCTTAAAATTCTCACTGAAGCGTCCAAACAACTTTCCAGACCCATTCAATTGAGCTCTACACCAACCTTTGTGTTTAAACTTAAAGCTTCCAACTATAATGAACCTTGCAGGACAATTCTTACCACTGACCATCTTCCTCTTACTCTTAATGCCACAAAGAGCTCTAAGTTGACCATCCGTCTCCAGTAGCCCATATTCAAGTGGGAAGGTAAAGGTCAAGGATAAGAATTTTACCCACTTGAACGTTGTGTTGGACGGTAATGGCCTTGGGAGAGGTGTTTCTAAAGAACTTGCAAGCTCCACTCCCTTGTGCTCTTCTTTAACAGCTTCCACCTCCTTGCAAGCTTCTTCAATTTTAACCTCTTCCTCTTGGTAGCTTTCTTCCAATTCAATCTCCTCTTCACTACTTTCCAAGGGCATGGGAGGTTGTGCTTCTTCTTCTTGAATCTCCATCTCTTGATCGACTTCTTCCAAGTCCTTAACCATGACATGCCTTGGAGGTTGTACACCCTCCTCAACATCAAATGCAATCGTCTTAGAAGGAGGCTCTATGTCTTGACTTTCCCATGGAGGTTCAGCATCTCCCAGGTCTTCAACCACTTCTTCCTCTTCAATAATTACTGCTTTGTCCAGTAGTTTTAATATAAAATCGTACTCATCCTTGATGATTTTCTTTCCATGACAACTCCTTTCAACTATTCTTTCATCTTCAAGGGTCTCTCCTATCACCATATTTTGGGCCTCCTCTTGCTCTAAGATAAAATCAGACTCCTTCTTGATGTCTTCCTTCACTGATTCTTCAACCACTCCTTCGACTTCAAGGGTCTTTACTACCTTCACCTTTAGGGCCTCCTCTAGCTCCTTATGAAGTATGGATTCGCGAAGATGATCCCTTCTCTCTTGTTCCATGTCAATAGCATCATTGGGATCATGTTGCTCTTGGATTGATGGATGTGGGTGCTCTTCCATGGATGGTGGTGATGGGATGGAGAGATCATTCTGTGGTTGAAAAAGAAGTGCACTAGAGCTTGAGGGTTGATTGTTGAAGGTATTTGGTGGTCTGATTTGGGCGACGAGAGCTTGTATAGTAGAGTTTAGATCGGTAAGTGCTTTCTCTAAGGAGGTTTGGGATGGATAGGATGGTTCATTTGTTGGGAGAAAAGGTTCATGGTAGGAAGGTGGTTCATCTTGATAATGATAAGGAGATGGTGTATATTGAGGTGGTGGTTCATGAGAGTAGTTGTGTTGGAATGGGGGTGGTTCTGTGTATGGTTCATTTGGCTCATAAGGTGGTTGGTATGGTAGATACGGGTTAGGGTCATGTGGAGGTGAATGGTGGAAAGGGGCTTGTGAGTATGGTGGTCCAAAGCTATTTTGAGGAGGTGATTCATTGGCATATGATGGAGCTTGCTGATAACTACAAGGGGATCCACCATATCTATTGTCTTGGCATGCATTGTAGGATGGTCGTTGTCCATGGTATCTTGGAAGGTGATGTTGTCGAAAGGGTTGATCAAATCCTCGTGGCTCCTTCCATCTCTGATTGTTTTGACCTTGATGCATGTTCCTGTTATAATTTCCATTTCTTGCAACAGCATTGGGACCAAACTCAAAGCGATGGGGTGAGAACTCATAATAGCAAATAAAAATTGAAAACGAAAATAAAAACAAATTTAAATTAAAAGGTTATTAAAATTTAAATTTTGAATTTGAAAATCAAATTTTGAAATTTGAATTTTAAATTTTGAAATTTGAAATTTGAAATTTGAAATTTTGAATTTTGAATTTCGAAAAAGTCAACAATATAAGATAAAGATTTGAAAAAGGGTTAAATTTTTAAAAAAGGTTTGATTTTTTTAAAATTTTAAATTTAAATTTTAAAATTTGAATTTTGAATTTTGAATTTTGGAATTTAAATATTGAAATTTTAAAATTTGATTTTGAAATAAGATAAGATAAGATTTTGAAAAAAATATGATTTTTGAAAAAGATTTGAATTTTGAAATTTAAAACTAAGATAAGATAAGATAAAAATTTTAAAATAAAAATCTGAATTTTTTTTTTATTTTTTTATTTTTTTTAAAGAAAAATTTGAAAATCTAATTAAAATAAAGAGAAAATATATTTTTGAATTTAATGAGGAAAGAGAAAAACAATACAATGACACCAAACTTAAAATTTTTAGATCAAAACGAAGAAAACAACTAAGAACAACTTGAAGATCAAGATGAACACCAAGAACAAATTTTTGAAAAATTTTTAATAACTAAATAAAAACCAATAACCTCTTAATTTACGAAAAAGCAAAAATAAAAACAAAAATAAAAGCAAATAAACAAGTAAAAAGCAAATATTTACAATAACCAATAATAAGGCACATGTTTGCAATTCCTCGGCAACGGCACCATTTTTTGAAGAGAAAACTTTTGCGTGGTCTAGAAATTTGCAGATAAATCCTCGTTGCAGGTATAGCTTCTAAACCAACAAAAGTCCTTTCTTACAAAAGTTTTGGTTGTCACAAGTAACAAACCCAATAAATTTTATAAACCGAAGTATTCAAACCTCGGGTCGTCTTCTCAAGGAATTGCAGGCAGGTGTTCTTATTATTGGTTATGAGTTTTGTAAATTGGGGGTTTTGAAAGTATGGAACAAGTAATTTAAACGACAAGTAAAATAAATAAATAACTATAAAATAAACTCTTGGCAAGATATGAAAATTCGGAAGTCCTATCCTAGTTACTCTTATGAGAATTGAGTTTAACCCCACTTAGTTAACCTTTACAAAAGTAAGGGAAAGTCAAGTGGACTAATTAGTTAGATTCCCAAGTCCTAGCCAACTCCTAAGGAAAGACTAGAGTTAGTGGAATTCCAGTCAATTAGAGGAATTAATTAACAATCACGATAAGTTTAATAACTCAAGAGCCTCCAGTTAATCAATTAAAGCCAAGAATATAAAAAAAAAGCTAAATAAGAAATGGTATGCGAAATTGTTACTCAGGTTGTGAATTGTTGTTCGAAATTGATTCCCTGGCAATGGCACCAAAAACGGATGCACAGAACCATGGTCTAAACATATCTTCACAACTTCGCATAACTTACCAGCAAGTGCACTGGGTCGTCCAAGTAATACCTTACGTGAGTAAGCGTCGAATCCCACGGAGATTGTTGGTATGAAGCAAGCTATGGTCACCTTGTAAGTCTCAGTCAGGCAGATATAAAATAGTAATGGGGTTTTCGAAAATAAGTAATAAAAGAAGGATAGAAATACTTATGTAAATCATTGGTGAGAATTTCAGATAAGCGTATGGAGATGCAGTCGTTCCTCTGAACCTCTGCTTTCCTACTGTCTTCATCCAATCAGTCTTACTCCTTTCTATGGCTGGCTTTATGCAAGGGAATCACCGTTGTCAGTGGCTACATCCCCTTCTCTTGTGAAAATGGTCCAAGATGCCCTGTCACGGCACGGCTAATCATCTGAGGTTCCCGATCATGCTGGAATAGGATTCACCCTCCTTTTGCGTCTGTCACTACACCTAGCACTCGCGAGTTTGAAGCTCGTCACAGTCATTCAATCATTGAATCCTACTCAGAATACCACAGACAAGGTTTAGACTTTCCAGATTCTCTTGAATGCCGCCATCATTCTAGCTTACACCACGAAGATTCTGATTAAGAGATCTAAGAGATACTCATTCAATCTAATGTAGAACGGAAGTGGTTGTCAGGCACGCGTTCATAGGGAATGATGATGATTGTCACGTTCATCACATTCAGGTTGAAGTGCGAATAAATATCTTAGAAGCGGAATAAGTTGAATTGAATAGAAAACAGTAGTACTTTGCATTAATTCATGAGGAACAGTAGAGCTCCACACCTTAATCTATGGAGTGTAGAAACTCTACCGTTGAAAATACACAAGTGAAAGGTCCAGGCATGGCCGAGAGGCCAGCCCCCAAAACGTGATCACAGGATCAAAAATACAATCCAGGATGTCTAATACAATAGTAAAAAGTTCTATTTATAATAAACTAGCTACTAGGGTTTACAGAAGTAAGTAATTGATGCATAAATCCACTTCTGGGGCCCACTTGGTGTGTGCTTGGGCTAAGCTTGAGTTTTTCACGTGTAGAGGTCCTTCTTGGAGTTGAACGCCAGGTCGTAACGTATTTCTGGCGTTCAACTCTGGTTTGTGACTTGTTTCTGGCATTTAACTCCAGACAGCAGCGTAGAACTGGCGTTCAACGCCCTTTTACGTCGTCTAAACTCGGCCAAAGTATGGACTATTATACATGAAATCCCTGGATGTCTACTTTCCAGCGCAATTGGAAGCGCGCCATTTTGAGTTCTGTAGCTCCAGAAAATCCACTTTGAGTGCAGGGAGGTCAGAATCCAACAGCATCAGCAGTCCTTCTTCAACCTCTGAATCTGATTTTGGCTCAAGTCCCTCAATTTCAGCCAGAAAATACCTGAAATCACAGAAAAACACACAAACTCATAGTAAAGTCCAGAAATGTGAATTTAACATAAAAACTAATGAAAACATCCCTAAAAGTAACCAGATTCTACTAAAAACATACTAAAAACAATGTCAAAAAGCGTATAAATTATCCGCTCATCACAACACCAAACTTAAATTGTTGCTTGTCCCCAAGCAACTGAAAATCAAATAGGATAAAAAGAAGAGAATATACTATAAATTCCAAACTATCAATGAAACATAGCTCCAATCAAATGAGCGGGACTTATAGCTTTTTGCCTCTTGAATAGTTTTGGCATCTCACTTTATCCATTGAGGTTCAGAATGATTGGCATCTATAGGAACTCAGAGTTCTGATAGTGTTATTGATTCTCCTAGTTCAGTATGATGATTCTTGAACACAACTATTTTATGAGTCTTGGCTGTGGCCCTAAGCACTTTGTTTTCCAGTATTACCACCGGATACATAAATGCCACAGACACATAATTGGGTGAACCTTTTCAGATTGTGACTCAGCTTTGCTAAAGTCCCCAACTAGAGGTGTCCAGGGTTCTTAAGCACACTCTTTTTTTGCTTTGGACCTTGACTTTAACCGCTCAGTCTCAAGTTTTCACTCGACACCTACACGCCACAAGCACATGGTTAGGGACAGCTTGGTTTAGCCGCTTAGGCCAGGATTTTATTCCTTTAGGCCCTCCTATCCACTGATGCTCAAAGCCTTGGGATCCTTTTTATTTACCCTTTCCTTTTGGTTTTAAGGGCTATTGGCTTTTTGCTCTTGCCTCTTGGTTTTAAGAGCTTTTGGCTTTTTCTGCTTGCTTTTTCTTTCTAATTTTTTTTTGCCTATTTTTTTCTGCAAGCTTTGTTCTTTGCTGCTTTTTCTTGCTTCAAGAATCATTTTTATGATTTTTCAGATTATCAAATAACATGTTTCCTAGTCATCATTCTTTCAAGAGCCAACATATTTAACATTCTTAAACAATAACTTCAAAAGACATATGCACTGTTCAAGCATTCATTCAGAAAACAAGAAGCATTGTCACCACATCAATATAATTAAACTAAGTTCAAGGATAAATTCGAAACTCATGTACTTCTTGTTCTTTTGAATTAAAACATTTTTCATTTAAGAGAGGTGATGGATTCATAGGACATTCATAACTTTAAGACAAAGTTACTAACTACTAATGATCATGTAATGAAGACACAAACACAGATAAGCACTTAACATAGAAAACGAAAAACAGAGAAAGTAAGAACAAGGAATGAGTCCACCTTAGTGATGGTGGCGTTTCCTTCTTGAGGAACCAATGATGTCCTTGAGCTCTTCTATGTCTCTTCCTTGTCTTTGTTGCTCCTCCCTCATTGCTTTTTGATCTTCTCTAATTTCATGAAGGATGATGGAGTGCTCTTGATGTTCCACCCTTAATTGTCCCATGTTGGAGCTTAGTTCTCCTAGGGAGGTGTTGATTTGCTCCCAATAGTTTTGTGGAGGAAAATGCATTTGAGGCATCTCTGGGATCTCATGGTGATGAGCTTCATGCGCCTCTTGAGCTCCATGAATGGGCTCTCTTGCTTGCTCCATCTTTTTCTTAGTGATGGGCTTGTCCTCTTTAATGAGGATATCTCCCTCTATGTCAATCCCAGCCGAATTGCATAGGTGGCAAATGAGGTGAGGAAAGGCTAACCTTGCCATAGTGGAGGACTTGTCAGCCACCTTGTAGAGTTCTTGAGGTATAATCTCATGAACTTCCACCTCTTCTCCAATCATGATGCTATGAATCATGATGGCCCGGTCTATAGTAACTTCAGACCGGTTGCTAGTGGGAATGATTGAGCATTGAATGAACTCCAACCATCCTCTAGCTACAGGCTTAAGGTCCAGTCTTCTTTGTTGAACCGGTTTGCCTTTTGAGTCAATCTTCCATTGAGCTCCTTCTACACATATGTCCATGAGGACTTGGTCCAACCTTTGATAAAAGTTGACTCTCCTTGTGTAGGGGCGTGCGTTCTCTTCCATGTTTGGTAAGTTGAACGCCAACCTCACATTTTCCGGACTAAAATCTAAGTATTTCCCCCGAACCATGGTGAGATAATTCTTTGGGTTCGGGTTCTTACTTTGATCATGGTTCCTAGTGATCCATGCATTAGCATAGAACTCTTGAACCATTAGGATGCCGACTTGTTGGATGGGGTTTGTTAGAACTTCCCAACCTCTTCTTTGAATTTCATGTTGGATCTTCGAATACTCATTTCTTTTGAGTTTGAAAGGGACCTCGGGGATCACCTTCTTCTTGGCCACAACATCATAGAAGTGGTCTTGATGGGCTTTGGAGATGAACCTTTCCATCTCCCATGACTCGGAGGTGGAAGCTTTTATCTTCCCTTTCCCTTTTCTAGAGGATTCTCCGGTCTTAGGTGCCATCAATGGTAATGGAAAAACAAAAAGCTTATGATTTTACCACACCAAACTTAGAATTTTGCTCGCCCTCGAGCAAGAGAAGAAAGAATAGATGAAGAAGAAGAAGAAGTGGAGGAGAGGGAGAAGGGGTTGTGTTTCGGCCAAGAAGAGAAGAGAGGGTTGTGTTGTGTGAAAATGAGGAAGAATGGAGGGTTATATATAGGGATGGGAGGGGGTGAAGGTTCGGCCATTTAGGGTGGGTTTGGGCGGGAAATTGATTTTGAATTTTGAAGGTAGGTGGAGTTTATAAGGTAGGTTTATGGGGAAGAGTGGATGGATGTGAGTGGTGAAGAGGTGATGGGGAAGAGAGATTGAGGGGATTGGTGAAGGGTTTTGGGGAAGTGTGTTTATGGGATTGTGTGAAAGAGGGGTGAGAAGAAGTGAGTGGAGGTAGGTGGGGATCCTGTGGGGTCCACAGATCCTGAGGTGATCCTGTGGGGTCCACAGATCTTGAGGTGATCCTGTGGGGTCCACAGATCCTGAGGTGTTCAAGGATTTACAACCTTGCACCAAATTAGGCATGTAAAATGCCCTTGCACACAACTCTGGGCGTTCAGCGCCAGGTTGGTGCTTGTTCTGGGCGTTGAACACCCATTTGTAGCCTATTTCTGGCGTTGAACACCAGAACCATGCTTGTTCTGGGCGTTCAGCACCAGCTCTCCTCCAAGGTGCATTTCTGGCGTTCAAACGCCCAGATGCTGCCCATTTCTGGCGTTCAGCGCCAGAACCATGCTCTGTTCTGGCGTTTGATGCGTGGAAAACTTGTCTCTCAACAAATCTCCCTTCGGCAAGTGTACCGAAGTTGTCGTCAAGTAAAAACTCACAATAGAGTGAGGTCGAATCCCACAGGGATTGATTGATCAAGCAACTTTAATTAGAAGAATGTTCTAGTTGAGCGAATCCAGAAATTGGGTTGAGAGTTGCAGAAAATAAAATGGCGGGAATGTAAATAACAGAAAAATAAATGCTAGAATTAAAGGACTGGAAGTAAATGACTGAAAATAAATTGCAGAATTGTAAATGGGAATGGGGGATTTGCTTATAAAAGTAAATGACAGAAATTAAAGAGAATGGGTAAGATTAGAGATGGGGAGTTCATTGGGCTTAGGAGATGTTGCAATTCTCCGGATCAAGTTCATTTTCATCTCTTCCTCAATCAATGCACTCATTGATCTCCTTGGCAATCTTAAGTGATTGAATTGCAATTCCTTGCAATTCAATCTCTCAAATCTCGATCAATATCCAATTCCTTGGTCAATTGCTCATGAGAAGAGATGAAGTATGGTCACTGATTATACCACATGCATTTCCCAAACCAAGTATTAAGAGGGTTACAGTCACATACCCATCCAAACCCAATTTGGTCCAGCATGAGAAAGCATTTCTAGCTTGATCTCTTCATTCCTCTTCCAAGGTTCAAAAGAGATCCAAGTTTGAATAGCTTCTCTTCCAAGATAACTACTCAATTGGATGAAGATCGAAAGCTTTCAAGTAAAATCAAGAGGAAAGATAGAAGAAGAACAATAAAAATTAGTATTGATCCATCAAATTACAACAGATCTCCCTAATCCAATGAAAGGGGTTTAGTTGTTCATAGCTCTTGAAAATGAAAATAAAGATGGAGAATACATCATGAAACTAGAAATTGCAAAGAAAGTACATACAGAGAGTAATTCCTCAGCCTCCAGAACTTGAAAGAAAGTGTGTGAAGGGGGGAGAGTCCGAAGACCCCTCCATTCCCCGATGACTTGAAATGTAAAAACTAAGGCCTTTATATAGGCTTTCCTAAATTACAAAATGAAATTAAAAGCAAATTACACTTAAATGAAAATTCCTATTCTAGATGCTTCTTGTGGCCTTGATTGGTTGACAATTG
The DNA here is from genome assembly GCF_003086295.3 of Arachis hypogaea. Lineage (NCBI taxonomy): Eukaryota > Viridiplantae > Streptophyta > Magnoliopsida > Fabales > Fabaceae > Arachis > Arachis hypogaea. The sequence goes on along the minus strand of NC_092050.1, from coordinate 114,124,610 downwards.
TGGGCTTGCTTGCTTGAGCTTTGAAGTGGACTTGAGAGAGAAGTGAGTTAAATTGAGGTCCAGGTGCTAAAGTTAGTGCTAAAGTTAGCCACACTAACACTACAAGTGTGGCGTTAGTGCTAAAGTTATTGTGGCTAACGTTGCACTTGCTGCCCAGTTGGTGTTTTTGGGGCTTAAAAGATGCCTCTTGTTTGTGCTCCAATTTCATGCCCACTATAGAGTATTATATATCGTTGGAAATATCTGAATGTCAGCTTGCTAACACAACTGGAATCACCTCAATTGGACCTCTGTAGCTCAAGTTATGCTACTTTGAAGTGGACATGGTTGCTGGCATGGTCGCCAACGTTAATGAGAATGTTGAGTCTCAATAACGCCAGCGATTTCCCGTTTTTGAAGCTCAAACTTAGTGTCCACCCCATACTATTATATATTGTTGGAAAGCCCTGGATGTCTACTTTCTAATGCCTTTGGAAGCGCATCATTTGGAGCTCTACAACTCGAGTTATACTTCTTGGAAGGTGAAGAGGTCAGTTGGCCTAAATACAAGCTGATACCATGTTCATCATTGCACCTTCGGGGCAGGTTTTCTCCCTCAAATTTAGTGTCAACTATGTAGTGCCATATATGCTTGGAAAGCTCTGGAATCCTAATTTCCAATGCCACTGGAATCACCTCATTTGGAGCTTTGTGGCTCAAGTTATGCGTGTTTGAAGAAGGCATGGTCAAGCTGCCAGGTGGAACTTTTGCCCACGTTAACTAAGTTAACGTGGGAGTTAACGTGGCTCATTGTGGCTTGTGTGGCTCCTTCCAACGTTAGTGACAATGTTGAGTGTCACTAACGTTGGCTATCACCTTCTTTCATCCACGTTATCTTTCACGTTAACTAAGTTAACGTGGAAGTTAACGTGGCTTCCTTGGGGGTTGTGTGGTTGCTTTCAACGTTAGTGACAATGTTGGGTGTCACTAACGTTGTCGACCACCCTTGCCTCTTACGTTAGCTCCCACGTTAACCAAGTTAACGTGGGAGTTAACGTTGCATTTTGCACTTAGGTCAACGTTAGTGACAATGTTGAATGTCACTAACGTTGGCTTCCTTCCCCCTTTTAACGTTAGAGGCCATGTTAACTAAGTTAACGTGGACTCTAACGTGGCCACTTATGAGCTTGGTCCAACATTAGTGATAATGTTAAGTGTCACTAACGTTGGCTCCATTTCCTTTCTTCAAAGTTAATGCCACTAACTTTTCTCCATAACGTTGGGGCTTTCCTTCCTTCCACGTTAGTGTAACTAACGTAGCCACTAACGTGGCTCTTCTCTTCTTCTTTTGGCCTGAAATCAATCAAACAAAGTGCATCAAAGTCTTGCTCTTACTCATGGATCATGCATCATCCAATTTATCATATAATGCATGCAAAATTCTCATGAAATCATGTAAAGTGCACAATGTATGCTTGAATCAAGATGTAAGTGAATATCTGCCCAAAACTAGCTTATTTCCTAAGAAAATGCATGAAACTACCTTAAAAATAGTAAGAAAAGGTCAGTGAAACTGGCCAAGATGCCCTGGCATCAGCGTTGAACGCCCAAAACATGCTTCTTACTGGCGTTTAAACGCCAGTAAGGTCTTCCTCCAGGGTGTGATTTTTCTTCTGCTATTTTTGATTCCGTTTTCAATTTTTATATTTATTTTGTGACTCCACATGATCATGAACCTAATAAAACATGAAAAACAAAAATAAAATTAGATAATTAAACATTGGGTTGCCTCCCAACAAGCACTTCTTTAATGTCAATAGCTTGACAGTGGGCTCTCATGGAGCCACACAGATGTGCAGAGCTTTGTTGAGACCTCCCAACACCAAACTTAGAGTTTGGATATAAGGGTTTGACGCCAAACTTAGAGTTTGGTTGCGGCCTCCCAACACCAAACTTAGAGTTTGACTGTGGGGGCTTTGTTTGACTCTGCTTTGAGAGAAGCTTTTTCTGCTTCCTCTCCAGAGATGCAGAGAGAGATCCTTGAGTTGTAAACACAAGGTTGTCCTTATTTAATTGAAGGATCAATTCTCCTCTGTCCACATCAATCACAGCTCTTGCTGTGGCCAGGAAAGGCCTTCCTAGGATGATGGATTCATCCTCTTTCTTTCCAGTGTCTAGGACTATGAAATCAGCAGGGATGTAAAGGCCTTTAACCTTTACTAACACGTCCTCTACTTGTCCATAAGCCTGTTTTCTTGAATTGTCTGCCATCTCTAATGAGATTTTAGCAGCTTGCACCCCATAGATTCCCAGTTTCTCTATTACAGAGAGGGGGCATGAGGTTTATTCCTGAACCAAGGTCACACAGAGCCTTAAAGATCATGGTGCCTATGGTACAAGGTATTATGAACTTTCCAGGATCCTGTCTCTTCTGAGGCAATGTCAGTTGATCCAGATCACTTAGTTCATTGGTGAACAAGGGAGGTTCATCTTCCCAAGTTTTAATACCAAATAATTTTGCATTTAGCTTCATGATTGCACCAAGGAACTTGGCAGCTTGCTCTTCAGTAACATCCTCATTCTCTTCAGAAGAGGAATACTCATCAGAGCTCATGAATGGCATAAGGAGGTTCAATGGAATCTCTATGGTCTCTAGATGAGTCTCAGATTCCTTAGGTTCCTCAAAGGGAAGCTCCTTATTGATTACTGGACGTCCCAGGAGGTCTTCCTCCTTGGGATTCACGTTCTTCTCCTCTCTTGTGGGTTCGGCCATGGTAATTAATTCAATGGCCTTGCACTCTCCTTTTGGATTCTCTTCTGTATTGCTTGGGAGAGTACTAGGAGGGATTTCAGTGATCCTTTTACTCAGCTGGCCCACTTGTGCTTCCAAATTTCTAATGGAAGACCTTGTTTTATTCATGAAACTCACAGTGGCCTTAGATAGATCAGAGACTAAATTTGCTAAGCTAGATGGATTCTGCTCAGAATTCTCTGTCTGTTGCTGAGTGGATGATGGAAAAGGCTTGCTATTGCTAAACCTGTTTCTTCCACCATTATTAAAGCCTTGTTGAGGCTTTTGATCCTTCCATGAGAGATTTGGGTGATTTCTCCATGATGGATTGTAGGTGTTTCCATATGGTTCACCCATGTATTTTAACTTTGCTATTGCAGGGTTCTCAGGATCATAAGCTTCTTCCTCAGAAGATGCCTCTTGAGTACTGTTGGATGCAGCTTGTATTCCATTCAGACTCTGAGAAATCATATTGACTTGCTGAGTCAATATTTTGTTCTGAGCCAACATGGCATTCAGTGTATCAATTTCAAGAACTCCCTTCTTCATAGGCGTCCCAGTACTCACAGGGTTCCTCTCAGAAGTGTACATGAACTGGTTATTAGCAACCATGTCAATGAGTTCTTGAGCTTCTGCAGGCGTTTTCTTTAGGTGAATGGATCCACCTGCAGAAGTATCCAATGACATCTTTGATAGCTCAGATAAACCATCATAGAATATATCCAGGATGGTCCATTCTGAAAGCATGTCAGAAGGACACTTTTTGGTCAGCTGCTTGTATCTTTCCCAAGCTTCATAGAGGGATTCACCTTCTTTCTGTCTGAAGGTTTGAACATCAGCTCTAAGCTTGCTCAGCTTTTGAGGAGGAAAGAACTTGGCTAAGAAAGTCGTGACCAGCTTATCCCAAGAGTTCAGGCTGTCTTTGGGTTGAGAGTCCAACCATATTCTAGCTCTGTCTCTTACAGCAAAAGGGAAAAGCATGAGCCTGTAGACTTCAGGATCTACTCCATTAGTCTTAACAGTATCACAGATCTGCAAGAATTCAGTTAAGAACTGAAAAGGATCTTCAGATGGAAGTCCATGAAACTTGCAGTTCTGCTGCATCAGAGAAACTAGCTGAGGTTTCAGCTCAAAATTGTTTGCTCCAATGGTAGGAATGGAGATGCTCCTTCCATGTAAATTGGAATTAGGTGCAGTAAAGTCACCAAGCATTCTCCTTGCATTATTGTTGTTGGGTTCGGCTGCCATCTCCTTTACTTGTTCGAAATTTTCAATAAGGTTGTCTCTGGATTGTTGTAATTTAGCTTCTCTTAGTTTCCTCTTCAGAGTCCTTTCAGGTTCTGGATCAGCTTCAACAAGAATGCCTTTTTCTTTGTCCCTGGTCATAAGAAAAAGAAGAGAAAAAGAAAAGAAGAGGAATCCTCTATGTCACAGTAAAGAGGTTCCTTATTATTAGTAGAAGAAGAGAAGAAGAAAAAATTCGAACACAGATAGAAGAGGGGGTTCGAATTTGGTGAGTGATGTGAGGAAGAGATGTTAGTAGATGAATAAATAAATAGAATAAGATGAGAGAGGGAGAGGATTTTCGAAAATAATTTTTGAAAAAGAGTTAGTGATTTTCAAAAATAGTTTTTGAAAAAAAAGTTAGTAATTTTTGAAAATTCAAATAAAAAATAAAATAATTAGTCTAATTAAAAAGAAATTTTGAAAAAGAGGGAAGATATTTTCGAAAATTAGAGAGAGAGAGTTAGTTAGGTAGTTTTGAAAAAGGTAAGAAACAAACAAAAAGTTAGTTAGTTAGTTGAAACAAATTTTGAAAAGATAAGAAGTTAGGAAGTTAGAAAAGATATTTTGAAATCAAATTTTTGAAAAAGGTAAGATAAGAAGATATTTTTGAAAAGATATGATAGAAATTAGTTTTTGAAAAAGATTTGATTTTTAAAATCTCAATTAATGACTTGATTCACAAGAAATCACAAAATATGATTCTAGAACTTAAAGTTTGAATCTTTCTTAACACGCAAGTAACAAACTTGAAATTTTTGAATCAAAACATTAATTGATGATGTTATTTTCGAAAATATGATGTAAAATTAAGAAAAATATTTTTGAAAAATATTTTTGGAATTTTCGAAAATAACTAAGAAATTTGAAAAAGATTTGATTTTTGAAAAAGATTTTGAAAAAGATAAGATTTTCAAATTGAAAATTTGATTTGACTTATAAGAAACAACTTGATTTTAAAAATTTTTGAAAAAGTCAATCCAAATTTTCGAATATGATGAGAGAAAAAGGGAAAGATATTCTTTTGATTTTTGAATTTTTATGATGAGAGAGAAAAACAAAAAAAATTATGCAATGCATGAAAGTTATGGATCAAAACAATGAATGCATGCAAGAATGCTATGAATGTCAAGATGAACACCAAGAACACTATGAAGATCATGATGAACATCAAGAACACAATTTTGAAAAATTTTTAATGCAAAGAAAACATGCAAGACACCAAACTTAGAATTCTTTAATGCTTAGACATAAAGAATTCAGGAATGCATATGAAAAACAAGAAAAGACACAAAACATGCAAATGCAAAGATCAAACAAGAAGACTTACCAAGAACAACTTGAAGATCATGAAGAACACCACCATGAATGCATGAAATTTTCTAAAAATGCAAGATGAATATGCAATTGACACCAAACTTATAACATGACTCAAGACTCAAACAAGAAACACAAAAAATATTTTTGATTTTTATGATTTTTTAATTTTTTTGTATTTTTTTTCGAAAATTATTTTGAAAAAGAAAAATAAGGATTCCAAAATTTTTAATATGAATTCTAGGAATCTTATGCTTTTTAGTCTAAAGCTCCAATCAAAGGGCCAGGCATGGCTTAATAGCCAGCCAAGCTTTAGTATGTAAATCAGGAACAGCAGCAGGTGGATTAGCAACAATTAGCTTGCTCTTGTTAACAAATTGGAAGCCTCAGTCCAAATGAATTTAGACATGGCTTTACAGCCAGCCAGGCTTCACATGCTTCATGAAACACTAGAATTCATTCTTAAAAATTCTGAAGAAAAATATATTTTTGAAAACATTTTTTTTCAAAAATAGATGAGAAATTTTTGAAAGATTTTTGAAAAATTTTTGAAAATAAAAATAAAAAGAAAATTACCTAATCTGAGCAACAAGATGAACCGTCAGTTGTCCAAACTCGAACAATCCCCGGCAACGGCGCCAAAAACTTGATATACGAAATTGTTACTCAGGTTGTGAATTGTTGTTCGAAATTGATTCCCTGGAAATGGCACCAAAAACGGATGCACAGAACCATGGTCTAAACATATCTTCACAACTTCGCATAACTTACCAGCAAGTGCACTGGGTCGTCCAAGTAATACCTTACGTGAGTAAGGGTCGAATCCCACGGAGATTATTGGTATGAAGCAAGCTATGGTCACCTTGTAAATCTCAGTCAGGCAGATATAAAATAGTAATGGGGTTTTTGAAAATAAGTAATAAAAGAATGATAGAAATACTTATGTAAATCATTGGTGAGAATTTCAGATAAGCGTATGGAGATGCAGTCGTTCCTCTGAACCTCTGCTTTCCTGCTGTCTTCATCCAATCAGTCTTACTCCTTTCTATGGCTGGCTTTATGCAAGGGCATCACCGTTGTCAGTGGCTACATCCCCTCCTCTTGTGAAAATGGTCCAAGATGCCCTGTCACGGCACGGCTAATCATCTGAGGTTCCCGATCATGCTGGAATAGGATTCACCCTCCTTTTGCGTCTGTCACTATGCCCAGCACTCGCGAGTTTGAAGCTCGTCACAGTCATTCAATCATTGAATCCTACTCGGAATACCAGAGACAAGGTTTAGACTTTCCAGATTCTCTTGAATGCCGCCATCATTCTAGCTTACACCACGAAGATTCTGATTAAGAGATCTAAGAGATACTCATTCAATCTAATGTAGAACGGAAGTGGTTGTCAGGCACGCGTTCATAGGGAATGATGATGATTGTCACGTTCATCACATTCAGGTTGAAGTGCGAATGAATATCTTAGAAGCGGAATAAGTTGAATTGAATAGAAAACAGTAGTACTTTGCATTAATTCATGAGGAACAGCAGAGCTCCACACCTTAATCTATGGAGTGTAGAAACTCTACCATTGAAAATACACAAGTGAAAGGTCTAGGCATGGCCGAGAGGCCAGCTCCCAAAACGTGATCACAGGATCAAAAATACAATCCAGGATGTCTAATACAATAGTAAAAAATTCAATTTATAATAAACTAGCTACTAGGGTTTACAAAAGTAAGTAATTGATGCATAAATCCACTTCCGGGGCCCCACTTGGTGTGTGCTTGGGCTAAGCTTGAGTTTTGCACGTGTAGAGGTCCTTCTTGGAGTTGAACGCCAGGTTGTAACGTATTTCTGACGTTCAACTCTGGTTTGTGACTTGTTTCTGGCGTTTAACTCCAGACAGCAGCGTAAAACTGGCGTTCAACCCCCTTTTACGTCGTCTAAACTCGGCTAAAGTATGGACTATTATATATTGCTGGAAAGCCCTGGATGTCTACTTTCCAACGCAACTGGAAGCGCGCCATTATGAGTTCTGTAGCTCCAGAAAATCCACTTTGAGTGCAGGGAGGTCAGAATCCAACAGCATCAGCAGTCCTTCTTCAACCTCTGAATCTGATTTTTGCTCAAGTCCCTCAATTTTAGCCAGAAAATACCTGAAATCACAGAAAAATACACAGACTCATAGTAAAGTCCAGAAATGTTAATTTAACATAAAAACTAATGAAAACATCCCTAAAAGTAACCAGATTCTACTAAAAACATACTAAAAACAATGTCAAAAAGCGTATAAATTATCCGCTCATCAAGAATCATAAATCTGAAATACCTCAATTTATATTAAATAAAGAAAATCCTAACATGAATGGTTCATAAGCCAATTTGGATAAGAAGAGAATCAATAAGAAAAATAAATAAACCAGAGTACTAGAACAAATAAAAGTAGAAGAGAAGTTAAATTAAAGGAACATTGAACCTGTGATGAAGAAGAAATAATCCTAAATCCTAAAACTAGATCCTAAGAGAGAGGAGAGAACCTCTCTCTCTCTAAAAACTACATCTAATCCTAAAATTATGAATTATGAAAAGCATGATTATGAATGGATGCATTCTCCTACTTTATAGCCTCTAATTTGTGTTTTCTGAGCCGAGAACTGGGTCAGAAACAACCCAGAATTTGCTGGTTTTGAATTCAAACACGCTGGTTTTTTCGCCACTGGGATGCGTTCGCATAGATCACACGTTCGCGTCAGTTATCGTCAGGGCAACTATGGCAAATTATAAATTAAATCGAAGCCCCGGACGTTAGCTTTCCAACGCAACTAGAACCGCATCATTTGGACCTCTGTAGCTAAAGTTATAGCCGTTTGAGTGCAAAGAGGTCAGGCTGGACAGCTTAGCAATTTCTCCAACTTCTTGTATTCCTTCCACTTTTGCATGCTTTCTTTCCATCCTCCAAGCCATTCCTGCCCTATAATATCTGAAAACACTTAACACACATATCAAGGCATCGAATGGTAATAAGAGAGGATTAAAATTAGCTAAATTAAGATCAAAGAAACATGTTTTCAATCATAGTACAAAATCATGAAGGAAAACGTAAAACATGCGATTAGTATGAATAAGTGGGTAAAAAGTTGATAAAAACCACTCAATTGAGCACAAGATAAACCATAAAATAGTGGTTTATCAGTCATCCAAAGGGGTCTTCCACCAAAGCTCAAAGATCCAGGAAGCTTCATCCTATCTTGCACCATAGGCGATAGAACATTGGACAAAGCCCACTGTGATTTAGGAGCCAGCATCAATTTAATGCCCCTCTCACTAATAAAGAAGCTTGAAATAGAGGAAGTAAAGCCCACTAGGATGTCACTTCAAATGGCTGACAGATCACTAAAAATACCAAATGGAGTTGTAGAAAATTTATTGGTGAAGATTAGAGGATTTATCTTCCCTGCTGACTTTGTCATCTTAGATAGGGAGGAGGAAGGACACAACTCAATCATCTTGGGGAGGCCCTTTCTAGCCACAGCAAGGGCTATAATTGATGTAGAGAAAGGAGAAATGACACTCAGAGTGCATGATGAGAAGATGATCATTAATGTCTTTAAAGCCATGAAATATCCCCCTGAGGAAGAAAAGCATATGAGAGTGGAAATGGTGGAAGAAGTAGAGAGGGGGCTGCTTGAAGCCAACAACCAGGAGGAACAAGAAGTGGAAATAGAAGTGGAACAAGATTACATAGAGGGGGAAGTGGTAGAAATCTCCTCTAAAGGCAAGACAGAGGCGAAACCAAAACAAGAGTTAAAGCCTCTCCCCCCTCATCTCAAGTATGTATTTCTTGGAGAAGCAGAAGCCTTGCCAGTGATCATAAATTCCTTCTTGAACATAGAAGAAGAAACAAAGCTGATTGAGGTGCTGAAAGCTCACAAGATAGCCTTGGGTTGGACAATTAATGATATCAAGGGCATAAGCCCTGCTATTTGTATGCATAAAATTCTATTGGAGGAAGATTCAAGTCCTGTAGTTCAACCCCAAAGAAGGCTTAACCCAACCATGAAGGAGGTGGTTCAAAAAGAGGTAATGAAGCTATGGAATGCTGAAATCATATACCTAATTTCTGACAGCTCTTGGGTGAGCCCAGTATAGGTTGTGCAAAGGAAGGGAGGAATGACAGTCATTTCCAATGAGAAGAACGAGTTAATCCCCACAAGGACAGTGACTGGGTGGAGGATGTGCATAGATTATAGAAGACTGAATGATGCTACAAGAAAAGATCATTTTCCTCTCCCATTCATTGACCAGATGTTGGAAAGATTGCCTGGCCATGCATACTATTACTTCCTGGACGGGTACTCTGGGTACAATCAAATAGTAGTGGATCCCAAGGATCAAGAAAAGACTTCCTTCACCTGTCCATTTGGAGTCTTCGCTTACAAAAGGATGCCCTTTGGGCTGTGCAATGCCCGTGTAACTTTTAAAAGGTGTATGCTTTCTATATTTTCTGACATGGTGGAAAAGTTTTTAGAAGTCTTCATGAATGATTTTTCTATCTTTGGCAATTCATTTAACACTTGCTTGCATTATTTAACTCTTGTTATGAAAAGATGCCAAGAAAATAATCTGGTATTGAATTGGGAGAAATGCCATTTCATGGTTCCTGAAGGGATAGTTCTTGGGCATAAGGTTTCAAGCAAAGGTATAGAAGTTGACAAAGCAAAAATACAAATCATTGAAAAGCTTCCTATACCTATTAATGTGAAAGCAGTAAGGAGTTTTCTTGGACATGCTGGTTTTTACAGAAGGTTCATCAAAGATTTTTCAAAAATAGCAAAACCATTGAGTAATTTACTAATGATTGATAATCCTTTTATCTTTGATGACAATTGCAAGCATGCCTTTGAAACTTTAAAGAGAAAACTCATTACAGCACTGATGAGCGGATAATTTATATGCTTTTTGGCATTATTTTTAGTATGTTTTTAGTATGTTTTAGTTAGTTTTTATTATATTTTTAGTAGTTTTTATTTAAAATTCACTTTTCTGGACTTTACTATGAGTTTGTGTGTTTTTCTGTGATTTCAGGTATTTTCTGGCTGAAATTGAGGGACCTGAGCAAAAATCTGATTCAGAGGCTTAAAAGGACTGCAAATGCTGTTGGATTCTGATCTCCCTGCACTCGAAGTGGATTTTCTTGAGCTACAGAAGCCCAATTGATGCGCTCTCAATTGCGTTAGAAAGTCGACATCCTGGGCTTTCCAGCAATATATAATAGTTCATACTTTGTCCGAGATTTGATGGCCCAAACTGGCGTTCAAAGTCAGCTCAAGAATTCCTAGCGTTAAACGCCGGAACTGGCACCAAAGTGGGAGTTAAACGCCCAAACTGGCACAAAAGCTGGCGTTTAACTCTAGGAAAAGTCTCTACACGAAAATGCTTCAATGCTCAACCCAAGCACACACCCAGTGGGCCCGGAAGTGGATATTTACGTCATTTTCTCATTTTTGTAAACCCTAAGCTACTAGTTCTCTATAAATAGGACCTTTTGTTATTGTATTTAGAGAGGAATCTTTGAGTAGTTCTATGCTACCTTAGATCATGTTTTGGGGCTGGCCTCATGGCCATGCCTAGACCATGTTCTTTTGTATTTTCAGTGGTGGAGTTTCTACACACCATAGATTAAGGTGTGGAGCTCTGCTGTACCTCGAGTATCAATGCAATTACTATTGTTCTTCTATTCAATTCAGCTTGTTCTTGTTCTAAGATATCACTTGCTCTTCAACTTGATGAATGTGATGATCCGTGACACTCATCATCATTCTCACCTATGAACGTGTGCCTGACAACCACCTCCGTTCTACATTCGATTGAGTTTTTATCTCTTGGATTCCTTAATCAGAATCTTTGTGGTATAAGCTAGAATTGATGGCGGCATTCTTGAGAATCCGGAAGGTCTAAACCTTGTCTGTGGTATTCTGAGTAGGATTCAAGGATTGAATGACTGTGACGAGCTTCAAACTCATGATTGTGGGGCGTTAGTGACAGACGCAAAAGAATCACTGGAGTCTATTCCGACATGATCGAGAACCGACAGATGAATAGCCATGCTGTGACAGAGTGCGTTGAAAATTTTCACTGAGAGGACGGGATTGTAGCCACTGACAATGGTGATGCCCAACATACAGCTTGCCATGGAAAGGAGTAAGAAGGATTGGATGAAGACAGTAGGAAAGCAGAGAGACGGAAGGGACAAAGCATCTTTATACGCTTATCTGAAATTCTCACCAATGAATTACATAAGTATCTCTATCTTTATTTTATATTTTATTTATCTTTTAATCATTCATCCTCCATAACCATTTGAATCTGCCTGACTGAGATTTACAAGATGACCATAGCTTGCTTCATACCAACAATCTCTGTGGGATCGACCCTTACTCGCGTAAGGTTTATTACTTGGACGACCCAGTGCACTTGCTGGTTAGTTGTGCGAAGTTTTGATAAAGAGTTGAGATTACAATTGTGCGTACCATGTTGATGGCGCCATTGATGATCACAATTTCGTGCACCAAGTTTTTGGCGCCGTTGCCAGGGATTGTTCGAGTTTGGACAACTGACGGTTCATCTTGTTGCTTAGATTAGGTACTTTTCCTTTTTATTTTTCGAAAAAAAAATTTTTCAAAAATACAAAAAGATTTTCTATTTTGTTCTTCAGAATTTTTAAGAATGAATTCTAGAGTTTCATGATGATTTGTTGAAGTCTGGCTGGCTGAGAAGCCATGTCTAATCTTTTGGACCGAGGTTTCAACTTATCATCACAAGAGCTTGTTGATTTCTATCAATTTTGCTATTGAAAGCAATGATCTGCTAAAGCTTGGCTGGCCATTGGCCATGTCTAGTGTTTTGGACCGGAGCTTTCATTGAAAGCTTGGCTGGCTAGTAAGCCATGTCTAATTCCTGGACCGGAGTCTTAGACTAGCATTGCAATGATTCCTGGAATTCTTATTAAAAGTTTTAATTCTCTTTATTTTCTTCTCTATATAATTTTCGAAAATCACAAAAAAAATTTTTAAAACTATAAAAACCAAAAATATTTTATGTTTTTTTGTTTGAGTCTAGTATTAATTTTTAAGTTTGGTGTCAATTGCATGTTTCTATTTTTCTTGCATTTTTCAAAAATTACATGCATGTGTCTTCATTTATCTTCAAGTTGTTCTTGATGATTTCCTTGCTCTGATCTTTAAATTCTCTTGTTTAGTGTGTTTTGTTGTTTCTCATATGCATTCTCAATTTGTTAGTGTCTCCTATATGAAAATTTTTAAGTTTGGTGTCCTGCATGCATTGTTTATTTGATCTTAGTTGCATTTTTATTGTTTCTCATCATCAAAAAATTCAAAAATATTTTTCAATAATACAGAGAATTGAAGATTCAGAACATTCAGCAGAGGAATCAAACAGAAAAAGCTGGGCGTTCAAAACGCCCAGTGAAGAAGGAAAACTGGCGTTTAAACGCCAGCCAGGGTACCTGGTGGGCGTTTAACGCCCAAAAAGGTAGAGATTTGGGCGTTAAACACCCAGAATGGTGCCCATTCTGGGCGTTTAACGCCAAGATGACACTAGAGGGAAGATTTTGTTTTTAATTCACATTTTTTTTCAAGTTTTCATTTTTTTCAAAATCAAATCTTTTTCAAATCATATCTTTTCAATCATATATTTTCAAAATCAATTTTCAAAAATACTTGATAACAATTAATGATTTGATTCAAGAATTTCAAGTATGTTGCCTTTTCTGTTGAGAAAGGTTTAATGTTTGAATCTTATCTTTTCTCGTTAGCCAAGTCATTAATTTTAAAAATCAAATCTTTTTAAAATTGTTTTTCAATCATATCTTTTTAAAACCATAACTTTTCAATCATATCTTCTTAATCACATCTTTTTCAAAATTAAATTTTCAATCATATCTTTTTGCTTTCTAATTTCAAAATCTTTTTCAAAAATCACTTTATTTCTTTCCCAACTCTAATTTTCGAAAATCATTCTTCAATTTTTCAAAATTATTTCAAAATCTTTTACCTTAATTTTTGAAAATTCTTCCCCTATTTTTACATCCTTCTTTTTAAGGGACTAAGACTCCTCATCAAGGTGCAATTCGAACTCTATCCCTCTTGATAAGTTCGAATTCCCTCTTCTCCACCTCCTCCTTCTATTCTTCTTTTCTTCTGACACCTCAAGGAATCTCTATACTGTGACATAGAGGATTCCCTACTTTCTTGTTCTCTTCTCTTTCATATGAGCAGGAACAAAGATAAAGGCATACTTGTTCAAGCTGACCCGGAACCTGAAAGGACCTTGAAGCGAAAGCTAAGAGAGGCTAAAGCACAACTCTCTGGAGAGGACCTAACAAAAATCTTCAAACTAGAAGAAGAAACCATGGCAGCCGAAAACAACAACAATGGCAACAATGCAAGGAAGGTGCTTAGTAACTTCACTGCACATACTCCTGATTTCTATGGGAGAAGCATCTCTATCCCTGCCATTGGAGCAAACAACTTTGAGCTTAAGCCTCAATTAGTTTCTCTAATGCAACAGAATTGCAAGTTTCATAGAATTCCATTGGAAGATCCTCATCAGTTCTTAGCTGAATTCTTGCAAATCCGTGACACTGTCAAGACCAATGGGGTTGACCCTGAAGTCTACAGACTTATGCTTTTTCCTTTTGCTGTAAGAGACAGAGCTAGGATATGGTTGGATTCACGACCTAAGGAAAGCCTGAACTCTTGGGAGAAGCTAGTCAATGCCTTCTTGGCAAAGTTCTTTCCACCTCAAAAATTGAGTAAGCTTAGAGTGGAAGTCCAAACCTTCAGACAGAAGGAAGGTGAATCCCTCTATGAAGCTTGGGAGAGATACAAGCAATTGATCAGAAGGTGCCCTTCTGACATGCTTTCAGAATGGAGCATCATAGGTATCTTCTATGATGGTCTGTCTAAATTGTCCAAGATGTCATTGGACAGCTCTGCTGGAGGATCTCTTCATCTGAAGAAGACGCCTGTAGAAGCTCAGGAACTCATTGAAATGGTTGCAAATAACCAATTTATGTACACTTCTGAGAGGAATCTTGTGAATAATGGGACAAGTCAGAAGAAAGGAGTTCTTGAGATTGATACTCTGAATGCCATATTGGCTCAGAACAAAATATTGACTCAGCAAGTCAATATGATTTCTCAAAGTCTGTCTGGAATGCAAGCTGCACCAGGCAGTACTAAGGACGCTTCATCTGAAGAAGAAGCCTATGATCCTGAGAACCCATCAATGGAAGAGGTGAATTACATGGGTGAACCCTATGGAAACACCTACAATCCTTCATGGAGAAACCATCCAAATCTCTCATGGAAGGACCAACAGAGGCCTCAACAAGGCTTCAACAACAACAATGGTGAAAGCAACAGGTTTAGCAATGGCAAGCCTTTTCCATCATCTTCTCAGCAACAGACAGAGAACTCTAAGCAAAACCACTCTGACTTAGCAACCATGGTCTCTGATCTAATTAAAATCACTTAGAGTTTCATGACTAAAACAAGGTCCTCCATTAGAAATTTGGAGGCACAAGTGGGTCAGCTGAGCAAGAAAGTTACTAAATTCCCTCCTAGTACTCCTCCAAGCAATACAGAAGAGAACCCAAAAGGAGAGTGCAAGGCCATAAACATAATCAACATGGCCGAATTTGGAGAGGAGGAAGAGGCAGTGATCGCCACTGAGGAAGACCTCAATGGACATCCACTGGCCTCCAATGAGTTCCCTAATGAGGAGCCATGGGAATCTGAGGCTCACACTGAGACCATAGAGATTCCATTGAATTTACTTCTGCCATTCATGAGCTCTGATGAGTATTCCTCCTCTGAAGAGGATGAAGATGTCACTGAAGAGCAAGTTGCTAAGTACCTTGGAGCAATCATGAAGCTAAATGACAAGTTATTTGGTAATGAGACTTAGGAGGATGAACCCCCTTTGCTCACCAAAGAACTGGATGACTTGACTAGTCAGAGATTACCTCAAAAGAGACAGGATCCGGGGAAGTTCTCAATACCTTGTACCATAGACACCATGACCTTTGAGAAGGCTCTGTGTGACCTAGGGTCAAGTGTAAACCTCATGCCTCTCTCTGTAATGGAGAAGCTAGGGATACTTGAGGTACAAGCTGCAAGAATCTCACTAGAGATGGCAGACAATTCAAGGAAACAAGCTTATGGACTTGTAGAGGATGTCTTGGTAAAGGTTGGAGACCACTACATCCCTGCTGATTTCATAGTCCTAGAGACTGGAAAGTGCATGGATGAATCCATCATCCTTGGCAGACCCTTCCTAGCCACAGTAAAGGCTGTGATTGATGTTGACAGAGGAGAATTGATCATTCAAGTGAATGAAGAATCCCTTGTGTTTAAGGCTCAAGGATATCCCTCTGTAACCATGGAGAGGAAGCATGAAGAGCTTCTCTCAAAACAGAGTCAAACAGAGCCCCCACAGTCAAACTCTAAGTTTGGTGTTGGGAGGTTCCAACAATGTTCTGAACATCTGTGAGGCTCCATAAGAGCCCACTGTCAAGCTACTGACATTAAAGAAGCGCTTGTTGGGAGGCAATCCAATGTTATATCTATCTATTTTCCATTGTTATTTTATGTTTTCTGTAGGTTGATGATCATGTGAAGTCACAAAAACAATTGAAAAAGCAAAAACAGAATGAAAAATAGAGAAAAAATAGCACACCCTGGAGGAAAAGCTTGCTGGCGTTTAAACACCAGTAAGGGCAGCAAATGCGCGTTTAACGCCCAGTCTGGCACCATTCTGGGCGTTTAACGCCAGAAAGGGGCACCAGACTGGCGTTTAATGCCAGGAATGGGCAAGGAGCTGGCGTTAAACGCCAGAAAAGGGCAGCAGCCCGACGTTTAACGCCAGAATTGGCAGAAAGGGCGTTTTTGCACGCCACTCGGTGCAGGAATGAGCTATCCTTGACACCTCAGGATCTGTGGACCCCACAGGATCCCCACCTACCCCACCACTCTCTCTCTTCTTCACCCATTCACCAATCACCTCAATACCTCTTCCCCAAAAACCCCTCTAAACTCCTATATAAACCCATCTTCACTCCTTCATTTTCACACAACCTCAACACCACTTCTCCCCCTTGGCCGAACCACAAAGCCTCCTCCATCTCCTCTATTTTTCTTCTTCTTCTACTCTTCTCTTTCTTCTTTTGCTCGAGGACGAGCAAACCTTCTAAGTTTGGTGTGGTAAAAGCATTTGTTTTTTGTTTTTCCATAACCATTTATGGCACCTAAGGCCGGAGAAACCTCTAGAAAGAGGAAAGGGAAGGCAAAAGCTTCCACCTCCGAGTCATGGGAGATGGAGAGATTCATCTCAAGGGTGCATCAAGACCACTTCTATGAAGTTGTGGCCATAAAGAAGGTGATCTCCGAGGTCCCTTTTAAGCTCAAAAAAGGCGAATATCCAGAAATCCGACATGAGATCTGAAGAAGAGGTTGGGAAGTTCTTACCAACCCCATTCAACAAGTCGGGATCTTAATGGTTCAAGAGTTCTATGCCAATGCATGGATCACCAAGAACCATGATCAAAGTGTGAACCCGGACCCAAAGAATTGGCTTACAATGGTTCGGGGGAAACGCTTAGATTTTAGTCCGGAAAATGTAAGGTTGGCATTCAACTTGCCCATGATGCAAGGAGATGAACACCCCTACACTAGAAGGGTCAACTTTGATCAAAGGTTGGACCAAGTCCTCATAGACATTTGTAAAGAGGGCGCTCAATGGAAGAGAGATTCAAGAGGAAAGCCAGTTCATTTAAGAAGGCATGACCTCAAGCCCGTGGCTAGGGGATGGTTGGAGTTTATCCAACGTTCAATCATTCCCACTAGTAACCGGTTCGAAGCTACTATAGACTGGGCCATCATGATTCATAGCATCATGATTGGAGAGGAAGTAGAAGTTCATGAGGTTATATCCCAAGAACTCTATAAGGTGGCGGACAAGTCCTCTACCTCGGCAAAGTTAGCCTTCCCTCATCTCAATTGTCACCTCTGTAATTCAGTTGGAATTAACATAGAGGGAGACATCCTCATTGATGAGGACAAGCCCATCACTAAGAAAAGGATGGAGCAAACAAGAGACCCCACTCATGGACATGAGCATAAATCCCTGAGGTGCCTCAAGGGATGCACTTTCTCCCACAAAACTATTGGGAGCAAATCAACACCTCCCTAGGAGAAATGAGTTCCAACATGGGACAACTAAGGGTGGAGCACCAAGAACATTCCATCCTCCTCCATGAAATTAAAGAAGATCAAAGAATCATGAGAGAGGAGCAACAAAGGCAAGAAAAAGACATTGAGGAGCTCAAGAACTCCATAAGATCTTCAAGAGGAAGAACAAGCCGCCATCACTAAGTTGGACCCGTTCTTTAATCTCCTTATTCTTTACTTTCCTGTTTTTCGAATTTTTTTTATGCTTATGTTTATCTATGTTTGTGTCTTATGATCATTAGTGTCTTAGTGTCTATGCCTTTAAGCTATGAGTGTCCTATGAATCCATCACCTTTCTTAAATGAAAAATGTTTTTAATTGAAAAAGAAAAAGAAGTGCATGAATTTCAAATTTTAAAATAGTTTAATTATCTTGATGTGGTGGCAATGCTATTGCTTTTCTGAATGAATGCTTGAACAGTGCATATTTTTGAATTTGATTGTTTATGAATGTTAAAATTGTTGGCTCTTGAAAGAATGAAAGGAAAAGGATAAATGTTATCTGATGATCCGAAAAATCATAAAATTGATTCTTGAAGCAAGAAAAAGCAGTGAAAAGCTTGCAGAAAAAAAAAGATATATGCGAAAAAAAAAGAGAAAAAGCAAGCAGAAAAAGCCAATACCCCTTTAAACCAAAAGGCAAGGGTGATAAAAAGGATCCAAGGCTTTGAGCATCATTGGATAGGAGGGCCCACAGGAATAAAATCCTGGCCTAAGCGACTAAAACAAGCTGTCCCTAACCATGTGCTTGTGGCGTGAAGGTGTCAAGTGAAAACTTCAGACTGAGCGGTTAAAGTCGAGGTCCAAAGCAAAAAGAAGAGTGTGCTTAAGAACCCTGGACACCTCTAATTGGGGACTCTAGCAAAGCTGAGTCACAATCTAAAAAGGTTCACCCAGTTATGTGTCTGTGGCATTTATGTATCCGGTGGTAATACTGGAAAACAAAGTGCTTAGGGCCACGACCAAGACTCATAAAGTAGCTGTGTTCAAGAATCAACATACTTAACTAGGAGAGTCAGTAACACTATCTGGATTCTGAGTTCCTATAGATGCCAATCATTCTGAACTTCAAAGGATAAAGTGAGATGCCAAAACTGTTCAGAAGCAAAACGCTAAAAGCCCCGCTCATCTAATTAATACTAATCTTCATAGATGTTTTTGGAATTCATTGTATATTCTCTTCTTTTTATCCTATTTTATTTTCAGTTGCTTGAGGACAAGCAACAATTTAAGTTTGGTGTTGTGATGAGCGGATAATTTATACGCTTTTTGGCATTGTTTTTAGTATGTTTTTATCATGTTTTAGTTAGTTTTTATTATATTTTTAGTAGTTTTTATTTAAAATTCACTTTTCTGGACTTTACTATGAGTTTGTGTGTTTTTCTGTGATTTTGGGTATTTTCTAGCTGAAATTGAGGGACCTGAGCAAAAATCTGATTCAGAGGCTAAAAAGGACTGCAGATGCTGTTGGATTCTGACCTCCCTGCACTCGAAGTGGATTTTCTGGAGCTACAGAAGCCTAATTGGCGCTCTCTCAATTGCTTTGGAAAGTAGACATCTTGGGCTTTCCAGCAATATATAATAGTCCATACTTTTCCCGAGATTTGATGGCCCAAACTGGCGTTCAAAGTCAGCTCAAGAATTTCCAGCGTTAAACGCCGGAACTGGCACCAAAGTGGGAGTTAAATGCCCAAACTGGCACAAAAGCTGGCGTTTAACTCCAGGAAAAGTCTCTACACGAAAATGCTTCAATGCTCAACCCAAGCACACACCCAGTGGGCCCGGAAGTGGATATTTACGTTATTTTCTCATTTTTGTAAACCCTAAGCTACTAGTTCTCTATAAATAGGACCTTTTGTTATTGTATTTAGAGAGGAATCTTTGAGTAGTTCTATGCTACTTAGATCATGTTTTGGGGCTGGCCTCATGGCCATGCCTAGACCATGTTCTTATGTATTTTCAGCGGTGGAGTTTCTACACACCATAGATTAAGGTGTGGAGCTCTGCTGTACCTCGAGTATCAATGCAATTACTATTGTTCTTCTATTCAATTCAGCTTGTTCTTGTTCTAAGATATCACTTGCTCTTCAACTTGATGAATGTGATGATCCATGACACTCATCATCATTCTCACCTATGAACGTGTGCCTGACAACCACCTCCGTTCTACCTTCGATTGAGTGTTTATCTCTTGGATTCCTTAATCAGAATCTTCGTGGTATAAGCTAGAATTGATGGCGGCATTCTTGAGAATCCGGAAGGTCTAAACCTTGTCTGTGGTATTCTGAGTAGGATTCAAGGATTGAATGACTGTGATGAGCTTCAAACTCGTGATTGTGGGGCGTTAGTGACAGACGCAAAAGAATCACTGGAGTCTATTCCGACATGATCGAGAACCGACAGATGAATAGCCGTGCTGTGACAGAGTGCGTTGAACATTTTCACTGAGAGGACGGGATTGTAGCCACTGACAACGGTGATGCCCAACATACAGCTTGCCTTGGAAAGGAGTAAGAAGGATTGGATGAAGACAGTAGGAAAGCAGAGAGACGGAAGGGACAAAGCATCTTCATACGCTTATCTGAAATTCTCACCAATGAATTACATAAGTATCTCTATCTTTATTTTATGTTTTATTTATCTTTTAATCATTCATCCTCCATAACCATTTGAATCCGCCTGACTGAGATTTACAAGATGACCATAGCTTGCTTCATACCAACAATCTCCGTGGGATCGACCCTTACTCGCGTAAGGTTTATTACTTGGACGACCCAGTGCACTTGCTGGTTAGTTGTGCGAAGTTGTGATAAAGACTTGAGATTACAATTGTGCGTACCATGTTGATGGCGCCATTGATGATCACAATTTCGTGCACCAAGCACCAATTATCACACCCCCGGATTGGGAATTACCTTTTGAACTTATGTGTGATGCAAGTGACTTTGCAATTGGTGCTGTGTTGGGGCAAAAGAAAGACAAGCTGCATCATGTTATATACTATGCTAGCAAGGTGTTGAATGAAGCACAGAAAAATTATACCACCACAGAGAAAGAGCTCTTGGCAATTGTATATGCATTTGATAAATTTAGACAATACTTGATTGGTTCAAAGGTTATAGTATATACTGATCATGTTGCTCTCAAGTATCTCATGTCTAAACAGGACTCAAAGCCAAGACTTATTAGGTGGGTGTTGCTGCTACAAGAATTTGACATTGAAGTGAAAGATAGGAAAGGGAATGAGAACTACATGGCAGACCATTTGTTAAGACTATCACAAGAAGCTAACCAAGCTCCACATTCAGTGAACGAAAGTTTTCCAGATGAACACCTTTTGCAAATCCAACAAGCTCCTTGGTTTGCAGACATTGCAAACTACAAGTTTGGAAGGAAGATCCTTCAAGAATTCACCAAGCAACAAGTGAAGAAGCTGCTCAATGAAGCCAAGAAATTCTTATAGGATGAACCATTTTTATTCAAGAGGTGTCCAGATGGGATGATTAGGAAATGTGTTCCTGAGAGTGAGATGAGAGACATATTATGGCATTGTCATGGTTCAGCTCATGGTGGATATTTTGGGCCAGAAAGAATAGCAGCCAAAGTACTTCAAAGCGGATTCTATTGGCCAACCATATTCAAGGATGCTAGAGAGTTTGTTCATTAATGCAATGAGTGTCAAAGAGCTGGAGGATTGATAAGAAGGAATGAGATGCCTCAGAACAATATCTTGGAGGTAGAACTCTTTGATCTTTGGGGTATAGATTTTATAGGCCCTTTTCCACCTTCATATTCTTTCAAATACATACTTGTGGTAGTAGAATATGTCTCAAAGTGGGTGGAAACCATAGCAATAACCACATGTGATACATAAATTATCCTTCAATTCCTTAAGAAACACATTTTCACTAGATATGGAGTGCCTAAGGGTCTTGTTAGTGATGGTAGTAGTCATTTCTACAACAAACAGATGGAGAAACTACTTCACAAGTATGGGATGATGCATAAAGTAGCTACACCATATCACCCACAAACCAATGGCCAAGCAGAGCTTGCAAATAGGGAGTTGAAGAGGATTTTGGAGAAAACAGTGGGGAACACAAGAAAGGATTGGGCCAAAAAATTAGAAGATGCTCTCTGTGCTTATAGAACAGCATTCAAAACCCCATTGGAAAGTCTCATTTTCAGTTGTTGTATGACAAGTCTTGTCACCTTCTTGTAGAGCTTGAGCACAAAGCTTTCTGGGCCACTAAACTCATCAACCTTGATTCTCAAGCAGCAGGAGAGAATAGGTTATTGCAATTAAATGAGTTGGATGAGTTTAGACTGGAAGCCTATGAAAATTCTAAGATATACAAGGAAAAAGCTAAGAGATAACATGACAAAAGGATCTCAAAGAAGGAGTTTAAACTAGGACAGCAAGTACTCTTGTATAACTCCAGACTCAAAGTTTTCCCTGGCAAACTCAAGTCTAAATGGACTGGTCCCTACTTGGTGACAAAGGTTCTTCCTTATGGAAGCCTTGAATTGCTAGATGAAGCAACAAAGAACAATTTTACAGCAAACGGTCACAAGGCAAAGCATTACTTGGGAGGCCATTGGGACAAAGAGAAGGAGATTCAGAAATTAAGCTGAGCAAGAATGAAGGATGTAAAGCTAGTGACCAAAGAGCACTTGTTGGGAGGCAACCCAACCAAAGGTAGTTTTCTTATCTTAACTATTTCAATAAGAAGGTTAAGTAGTTTTATCTGTATTGCAAGGAGCTAAGTTTGGTGTTGCACACCAAAATAATTTAAGGGTGAATGAAGGATGCTAAGTTGGGTGTTCCACCAAAAATCTCATTTAAAAACACATTTCAACCCTCTGCATAACTGGTTACTAGCTCTAAGCAATCAGGAAAACCACCAAACCACTGTCTGTTTTCTAGTTTTTAGATGTATTACTTTCAACAAAAGCACAAGGTTTCATGTAACTGATGCAGCATAGAGAGTAGCAAGGGACTAAGTTTGGTGTTCTCCACCAAAGTAAGTTCAAGAAACTACAATAGTTCATGCATGCTAACCATTTTTCTAAGTGCTTGGAAAAACAAGCAACTTCTAATAATTATGCAGAAAAGACACTCAGCCTCTTAAAAACATCATCACCAAAGGAAATGCAAAAGTAAAAGATGATGATGACAAAAGAAAAGCTGCAAGACACTCTTGAGAGGTTGTATTGTCACAAAATTCACTTTGCTTTGAAATATTTTGAATGAGAAGTTGCTGTTTACCTTGATGTTTAGTTCAAATAATGCAAACTTTGAAGTCTGCACTAGTTTAAATGCTTGTCTTCACATTCATCTACATTAAATTCATGTCTTGTTTCCCTTTTGCATCAATAAGAGAAAATATTTGAAATAGCAAGTGATTGTCCAATGTGGTAGAAATTAGAATGAAGTTTTGTGGTGGTAATTATTTCATTGGATGATAAGCTCAATAATAAAAGCTGCATAATAAAATGTTCTATGTAGTGTGAACTTAGTTGCTGTCATAAAACCTATTATTAATGAACATCCCTGAAGAATGAAGAAAAGTAAGAAGGAAAAAGAAAAGAAAAGCCAAAGATTGGCAGCAAGAAAGAAAGAAACAAATAATAAGACTAGACACCAATAGCTTGGACCTTAGGACATATGCCTGTGGTGCTTCTTGTACTAGGATATGCTTGGACAAGTAGGTTCTGAGGAGTCTTTTAAAACTTGGTAACTTGGATTAACTAATCCGGGATTACCAACCGAAAGTCCATTATCAAGAGCAACCTAGTTACAAAGCATTTAGTGACCCAAAGAGGTGATGAGCATCAATGTTCCTAAGAGGATTTATGAGCCAAGTGTGTATAGTGAAGAAGTGTTGAGAAAAATTGAGCCAAAAGGCTGCTGCAACACTTGACACTGAGAAATAAGCTTTCTAAGCAAAAGAAAGAAGGAAAAATCAAAAAGGGATCAATCAAAGAGCAAGGAATTATAACAGCAACTCTAGTGAATCCTCAAAGAAACATTTCTTATATATCAGCAAAGAATAAGTGAGCTGCATCTTGTCTGCATAAAACCCCATGGTTCAAATTCTATTATCTGCTAAATAAGGACTTATATGCTTCTCTGTTTCATTTCATTTATTCTCATGTTTAGTGCTTGCTTGGGGACAAGCAAGGTTTAAGTTTGGTGTTGTGATGACAAGTCATCTTATGCTAGTTATACAAGCATTTTTCATTAGTTTCATTAGGGTTTTATGCACTTTCTTGCACAATAAGTAAGTAATTGGAGTGGATTTTCATCATTATGTTGAATCAATCAAACATCATTTATTTTACACAAAATCATAGGTTTTATGCTAGAATTAATTGATTTCATGAAAGATGCAAAGACCTTGTGAATTTAGTGATACTTTGATTAGTTATTTGGTTGCTTGTAGGTGAAGAAATGAGAAACAAAAGGCAGCGTTCAATGAATGAATGTAGCATTCAAAGAGTGAACGCCCATGAAGAAAGAAGCACTCAACCAAATCACACAAGAAGCATCATTCAAGCAAGTGAATGCCACGTTCACTTTAGTGAACGTTTACGGGCTTGGAACCAAAGGAAGCAAGGCGCAGCATCAAAGCAACAAGGGTAGCGCTACAAATTTTAAACGTAGCATTCACTTTTGTCAACTTTCTCGTGACTCTTGGACAAGGAAGCAAGGCAACATCAAAGCAACTAGGAGCGTTCAAGGTTTTGAACGTAGCACACCAAGGAACCAAGGCGCATGCCAAGAAGACACGTTCAGCAAAATGAATGCTACGTTCACTATAGCCAACTTTTTTGTGCTTCTCATGGGGAGGAAGGCTCAGCATCAAGTGTAGCGCTCACAATTTGAGCGTGGCGTTCAGAAATTGAATGCTATAGGCAAGAAGCAATGTGTACGTGAGGAGCCACAAGAGTGAACGCTAAGTTCACTAAACTCAACAGAGCGCTCCACTGGAGCATGCCTCCAACCCAAATTTCAACAAAAGCC
Organism: Arachis hypogaea; assembly: GCF_003086295.3. NCBI lineage: Eukaryota > Viridiplantae > Streptophyta > Magnoliopsida > Fabales > Fabaceae > Arachis > Arachis hypogaea. The sequence goes on along the minus strand of NC_092050.1, from coordinate 114,099,914 downwards.
ACCCGGACCCACTTTTCTTCAAATCCAAGGATCAAAAGGCCCACTCCAAGCTTTGAAGACCAAAATAGAAAGTGTATAAATAGGAGTTAATTTGATTTGTAAAGGACCTTTTTTGCTCATTTTTAGTTTTTCACTTTTAATTTTCATTTGTTTTGAATTTGGGAATTGGGATTAGATCTAATTTGCTTTCTGTTTTCATTTTTCTTTCTTCTGCAACTTCTACTTTCTGTTTTGGGTTTTGAATTGAGATTGAAAAACTCCATTGAATTTCTTGATCTGAAAATCATCTTTGCTTTTCTTTTATATGGTTCTGAGAATTGGAGAATTGGATCTGAATTTCCTTTGCTGTTTTCATTTTCATTTCTTCTGCAATTTCTTTTCTGATTGATCAAGGGAGTAATTGAGATCTAGATCTACTTTCTGATCTCATTGCTCTTCTTTGATCTTCAATTTCTCTTTTAGAATTTCATAATTGAACTAAGTTTTCTCGCTGTTTATTTCTTCAAGCAATTTTCCATTTCTGTTTTGCTATTGAGCTGGATCTCTTCATCTCATAGCTCTCTGAATTACTTTAGTTTAAATTTTCTGGTTCAATTTGAATCCTAACACCCAAATCCCTTTACTCTTAATGCAATTTACATTTTCCAGCAATTTAGATTCAGTAGTTTAAGTTTTTTGCACTTTAAGTTTCAGTTATTTACTTTTCTTGCAATTTAAGTTTCAGCTCTTTTACTTTCTTGCTCTTTAAGTTTCTGCAATTTACTTCTTCAGCACCCTTAGATTCAACTAATTTTCATTCTGCACTTTTATTTTCTCGCAATTTAGCTTCTATTAATCAAGTTTCACTCAAATCATCAAATATTCGCTTAACTAAATTTATCACCTAAATAAAATTGCTCAATCCATCAATCCCTGTGTGATCGACCTCACTCTTGTGAGTTATTACTACTTGATGCGACCCGGTACACTTGCCGGTGAGTTTTGTATGGAATCGTTTTTCCCTCATCACTAAGTCAACCCTTAACATCGAAAAATAAGTCAAGTGAGCATAACTGTTATTAATCCACAAATCCTAGTTAACTTACCAAATTAATTGGTAAAAAGCTAGTGCTAGTGAAAACAATAATAACTAACAACCCAAGAATTATCACTAAATATTGGACATTATGGCTCTAGTAATCCATAAACTCATTTTTCCCAAGCCAAGGGGTGGAAATTACCCCAAAATCAAAATTGGCAATTTATTAAACACCTAATATGCATAATCATAAAATATGGCAAAATTAGGAAAATGATGAAAGCTATGAACCATAAATGATAACAAGCAAGCAAGGCAACTCAACAAACATAAAATAAGCATCAAACATTAAATTCAACAACTAGAAATCCAAAATTGTAAAACTATGTATATATTGACAAGAGAAATGAAAATAAAAGAAAGTGTAGAACAAGTAATGTAATTAAAAGAGAAATTAAAGAAATACTTACAATGCAATTGCTATAATCCAAAATCAAACTTGAAGTATAAAATGCTACAAACCCTAATTAAACCTAAGAGAGAATTTCCTAATCTACACTACTCCTACTCCTAATGTGTTTTTCCTAATCTAAAAGTTGAGCTCTCTAAGCTAATTCTACCTAATGCCTTTGTATGAGATGTTGCCCCCTTCATATAGCCTTTGATTTCAGCCTCCAAGCCTTCAGAAATGGGCTAAAAGAGCCCCAAAATCATGAGTCACATGCATTTTTAATGAAGGCAGGCACTGGTACCTGTGCGTACGCACAGATGTGTGCGTGCGCACACTCTGTCAAAAATCTCTTCCTGTGCGTACGCACAAGAGGTTGCTTGTGCGCACGCACACTAGGCGATGCTTGAATGGATGCGCGACGCGCACGATGCGGCTCACGCGCACGCGTGGCTCTGCTCTGATGGTTGTGTGTACGCACGCAGGTCTGTGCGTACGCACATATCGTTGTGCTCTTCTCCTTTGATTCTTCATGCTTCCTCCACTTTGCATGATCCTCTTCTATTCTCTCCAAGCCATTCCTATCTTATACATCTGAAATCACTCACAAAAAAACATCAAGGCAACTGAAAATGGGATAAAATTAATCAAATTAGGCACAAAAGAGTATATTTTCATAATCAAGCACAAATTAGGAGAAAAGTTCAAAAGCATGCTATTTAAGAGAATAAGTGCAAGTTTATATGATGAAATCCATTCAATTTCAACCAAAAATCATTATCAAATATGGATTCATCACTTGGCATCAGTTCTTGAGGAACAGGAATTTAGAGAAGTATTATTGATTCTATGAAAAATTAAAAAGATTGATTCTTGAAGCAAAAGAAACAGCAAAAAGAAAAAAAAATCGAAAAAAAAAGAAAAAAAGAAAAGAAAAAAGTCTAAGGCTTTGAACATCAATGATTAGGAGGGTAAAAAATTGGCCTATAAAGCTCAAAAGAGTTGCTATCCTTAACTATATGCTTGTGGTGTAAAAGTGAGTAATCCTTGAGACAGAACATTTAAAGTCGTGACCCAATGCTATAATATAAAGAGTACCCTTAAGGCTCTGAGCAACACTGTCTGGGAATTTAAGCAAAGCTATATTCGAATCCAAAGGGTTCCCCTAGTTAAATGCTTGTGGAGTTTATGTATCAGGTAGTAATACTTGAAAATAAAACACTTAGAGTCACGAATAGGCTCAAAGGTGCAAAGCACCAAAGGAAAACAAAATTTGTGTTCAAGAATCAAGGAAAACATAAAGAAAAGAATCAATAATATCATCCGGATTCTAGTTCTAAAGGATGCCAATATTGCTGAGCTTCAAAGGAAAGTGAAATGTCAAGGCTATTCAGAAATAGAGTGTTAATAGCCTCATTCAGTAATTAGAACTGAGCTTGAATGACAACTCTAAAACCTGATGTATTTTTCTCTTCCAATTGGTCCTATAATTGTTTTTGGTTGCTTGAGAAGTAACAGTTTAACTTTGGTGTTGTGATACGTAAGCATCTTATACCCTTTTTCCTAGCATTTTCTAGTTGTTTTTAGTTAGATTTTATTAATTTTCACTATGTTTTAGTGCAAAATTCATCTTTGGATGCTACTTTGAGTTTTTGTGTTATTTTTATGATTTTAGGTGAATTTTGGGTAAATTTGGCAAAGTCTTGTGCAGAGATGAAGAAAGGATAGCAGATGCTGTCAATCTTGACCTCCTTGCATACCAACGAGCATAACTTGAGCTACAGACGTCCAATTGACACGGTCTCAATGGTGTTAGAAAGCTAACTTCCAGATCCAATGACATATGATAGTCTTTCCTTTTCTTCTAGAATGACTGCCAAAACTGGCGCTAAACGCCAAGCCAAGAAGGAGTAGCCCCCAGCATTGAACGCCCAGAACTGGCATTCAACGCCAACCAGGGAGTAGGAACCAGCAAGCTCACCTCCCCTATGGGCATTCAACGCCCAGAATTGAAGTTGAACGCCAAGAATCAGCCCAAACACTTACCAAGTGGGCCTTAAAGTGGATTTTAGCACTCCTTAGCTTATTTTATCTTATCCTTGTAACTTTTAAAATTTAAATTAACATCTTTTAGGTTTAGCTTTTACTATTTAAAGAGGAGAACACTTAGGTTTATTGACAGACACATTACTTCAGATCTTCTTTACTATTTTTTCTGTTTTTTTTTGTATGTCATGAGCAACTAAACCTCCTGGTTATGGTTAGGAGTGCTGTTTATTTCTATGGATTAATATTATTACTTTTTTATTTTAATATATATGCTTGATTCCATTCTAAGGTGTGACTCATTCTTCATACTATTGAAACTGGGTGAAATGAAAGTATTACCCTTTTTCTACATGAGTTCTGGTGATGCTCGACCAAAGATCACTCGAATTGCAGCTTGAGAACACACCTCCTAAACGTCTAATCCACAACTCGTTGGGGACATGTGAATATCTGTTCAACCGGGATCTGGGGTGATTAGGGCCTTTGTGGTATAAACTAGAATACTGAGTTTCATACTCTGGTTCGAAAGTAATTGACCTCATCTATGGCATTTTAGTAGGATCAGAGGAGATTAATCATGAAGAGATTAGGGAAAATCATTTACAGTTTGCCATGGAATGAATCATTCATTGTTAAAATAGTAATTAAGAAGTATCAATCCGGAAAGATAAATATCTCAAGATCTTAACTGCTTCCATATATTATATCTTCACCAATCTTTTATTGCTTTTCTTTACTTTCTTGTTTTTATGCACCTACAATAACAACTTTCTTTATTTTTTGCCTAACTAAGTCCAGCAAGATAACTATTGCTTGCTCAATCCAACAATGCTCGTGGGATCGACCCTCACTCACCTGAGGTATTATTTGGACGACCCGATGCACTTGCCGGTAAAGTTGTGCGAGTTCTAATTTTGTGCACCAACCGTAGTTTTAAAAAATTTATATTTTCGTAATGTTATTACGGGTAAAAATACTAGTTATATCCTAAAAACATAATCGTTCTAACATAACTCCAAACATATGATTAGTTATAAAAAATTTACTAAGAACAAAAGAACTTTTATTTAAATCTAAGAAAACTAATTAAAAATAAAACCTAAAAAAAAACTAAAGATGGCTAGGTATTACAAACTTGATTAGATCGTCGTTATTTTTTTTTTGTACAGGAATCCAATTGATCTTGTGGTTGATTAAACACTCTCCTTCTTACGCAACTTTGGTGGCTCCTCTTCAAAACATGACGAGGAAGAGGAAAAGTGTCACCATCATCGGTGAGTCGCTTTGCACTTCAAAAATAGAAGCATGCTGGAACAATAATGAGGTAGGTGAATCACTGATGCCTCAGTCTTAGGGAGGAAAATGCACAAAGCTTAGACTTTGGGGTTGTATCTTTGGCAAAATAGGGAGTGCCACCACAGGCAAACCAAGTCTTTGAATGAGAATAAGGGAGACAAGAACCTACTATGATTAGCTGAAATGTATTAGTGAATACCTCCATTATACTAGAGGTAGCTTTTATATCGAACGTTGAGTTAAGACCTTATCATCTTCTCTGGTTATTGGGAAAAGAAATGCCCAATTTGTCTTCTCTAATGTTTTTTGCAATTTGATTTGGGGGAAATTTTGTCCAATTATTGCTTAAATAATCCTGGATTATCAGGTGTGCTATTGAATGAACAAGATTATTTCCTTCTGGAGGAATTAAGTAATGTCACAATTGGGGACTCTATGACTATGTGACTGGCTGTGTGACTGAAAAAGAACGTGCAACTTCTAACAACTGTGACAACAAGAATGGGTAATTGGCTATAGTTAGATTAGTTGGACAAAAAAATTGAAGAAGACAAAAAGAAGTGAAGAGGAAAAAGAAACATAAGAGAAAATAGAAGAATAAGAAGAGAAAGAAAAAAGCAAACAGAAGAAAAAGAAGAAGAAGATAGGAGATAGAGAGAAGGAAGAAGAAGAGAGAACCTGGTAGAGAAAGACAAAAAAAAGAAACAGAAGAGAAAGAAGAAGAGAGGAAACAAAGAACAAGGAGAAGGGAGTACCTTGGAGGAGAATGGTGTTGCAGAGAAGAAATTAGTGTTTTTTTTATATGTTTAAAAATGATTATGTTGGAATAATAAAAATATCTATGGATAAAAAAGGAAAAACAATTTATTAAAAAATCCGTGTTTCCCTTGTTGAATCCCATGTCCATAATTGTCTTTCATAACAAAGTGGACACAAAAGTAAGGAAAACTATTTTGGAGATCATGTGTTTAGTGTACATGTTTCTGCCTATAAACACTTTTTAGACATTAACTATAAATGTCTTTGTATTCTGTCTTCAAAAACAAGCGTAGCCTAAGGGAATTGATTTCTTGGAGAAATGGATTGTGCATCATGATTTGAGGTAATTCACCAATTGTAAACAATCTGATTCAATAATGGTTTTTTCTAAATTTAAATTCCTTATCATGATTGTTGCCTCCCTGATTGCCTCTGCCTCCACCATGAGATTGGAATATTCCTTAAATTTAAATGTTGTTCTTCATTATAGTTTACCATTATTATCCCTGATTGCCACTATTATTGTATCTATTTTTGTGACAAAGGAGAATATTGCATCTACCTTTAGTTTAGTCTAATTTGGAGGGGGTGGTCTGATGCAAGAGCATCTTTAGTTATTTTCTTTATTATTTCTTTGAATAAAGTTAGTAATTTCCTTATTTTAGTTGAGATTTTTTGTGCTTTAATCATTATTTCTTGGACTTGTTTTGTTCTTTGATATGTTTAGAAAGTGTTGAAAATGTGAAAACAAGGCCAAGAATTCAAAAAAATCCCAGGAAAGTTCAAAGATAATTTGCAACCCTGACCTCTTTATACTCAAGCATAAATAATTTGAGCTATAGAGGTCCAAATAAAGTGGTTTTAGTTACGTTAAAAAGCTAACATCCAAATCTTTCCAACAATATATAATTTTTTATAGTGGACATTCAGTTTGGGTCATGAACGACCCTCATGCTTTAGCATGTGAAAACAGCTCACGTTTAACGTGCCAGCACTGACCTCATCATATTCCAACGAGTATAACTTGAGATAAATAAGTCCAAATGAAGCTATTTTAGTGGCATTAGAAAGTTAACATTCAGAGATTTCCAATAATATATAATAATCTATGGTGGATTGATGCGGATTTTGAATACCACAAACTAACAGGCAAGTGCACTAGGTCATACCAAGTAATAACTCAGGTGAGTGAGTGTCGATCCCATGAGGATTAATAGACTAAGCAACAATAGTTGAGTGAGTAGGCTAGTTAAACAAGCTAAATTGAGTGGTTTCAAGTTCAAGTAGCTCAAAACAGTAAATCAAAGAATGCAAGAAAGCAAACAGTAAATGGTTGGTGAAAATAGTATGAGAAAACAGTTAAGGTTTTGGAGATGTTTAAATTTCCAGATTAACAATTCTTATCAGCTACTTTAATCATGCAAAGATTCAATTCATAGCAAACCTTAAGTGATTAAATCCTAATTCCTTAGTAATTTAATCTCCTCTAACCCAATCAACCACCAATTCTTTTGTCACTTAATTTAAATTAGAAGGTTAAGTCCAATTCTAGTTTATGAGCCACACGAACCCTAAGTACCCAAAGATGAGACGATTATATGTCACGTATCATGTTAAATTCAGATAATTAGAGAGTTGTGAGGAATTGATTTCAAGCAATAATTCCAGTGCTATAACTTTTCCAAGATTCAAAAAGAATTTAAATAGAAAAAAAGTTATCTTTCAATACACTATAATTCCTAAGATGAAGAACAAAATCAATCCTTGAATGTAAATCAGTGCATTGATTAAGAGTAGAATGACAAAAATATTAATCCATTAAAATAAACTGAGCTCCTAACTTTAACAATGTAGGTTTAGCTACTCATGGCTTAGAGAAAAACCTTGAGTTCTAAAAAGTGTAATTTGCAGAATGAGGCCAAAGAAGAAAAGAGAGCCCGAAAGGGATGAATCTTTTTCCCTTTTATATCTAATCCTAATTGATACAAAATAAAAATCCTAAAAATGATATTTTCTTAATTTAAAAATTAATTTAAAACCCAAAAATGTCTTCTGTGGAATTTCTTGACACGGGCTTGGCGCTAAACGCCGAGTAGTGGCGTTTAGTGCCACCAAACAGAATTCAACTCCAACTTTTCGGGTCAGCTGACACTAAACGCTGAGTAGTGACATTTAGCGCCATCTTCACAATTGTTGCACGATTTACGAGGCACCTGGCGCTTGCATGAAGTACAGGCTTGTGACGCTAAACGCCGCCAGCTTGATGGCACCCATTTTTCTCCCTTTCTTCTACATGAACTCTGTCAAACTTGCCTGAACTTTACCTGTAATCAACAAAATAGCAATAGAACTCAAAGTAGCATTCATGATGGTCTAAAACACTAAAATCTCATAAAAATTCAACAAATCCACATCTAAATTACTAAGAAAAGATAGGAAATTTCATAGGAAAGATGCTCAAGCATCACAGCACCAAAGTTAAATTGTTGCTTGTCCTCAAGCAACTAAAAACAATATGAACTTGAGATGTGGGTTTGCGTAAGAGTTGAGTTTTCAATTAAGCGCCTGTCTATCTTCTGCGTGGGGATGATGACACTGTGATCATGAATAGTTTTGGTATCTCACTATCCCTTGGAGACTCAAGAATGCCAACATCATTCAGAACTAGAATCCGGATAATGTTATGAATTCTCTCTCTTTTAACTTCTAATTAATCCTTGAATACAACATTTTCTTTTCTTTTCTTTGGTGCTTTGCACCTTGAGCCTAGCCGTGACTCTAAATGTTTTGTCTCAAGTTTTGCTCGACACAGAAACACCACAAGAACTTAATTGGGAAACTTTTTGAGCTCTGGTTTTTCTATTGATCCTTCCCAGTCAATGGTGCTCAGAGCCTTTGGCTTCACTTTAGTTGCACTTAGCTTTGACTCTAAGTGCTCTATCTCAAGAGTTCCTTGACACATTCACACCACAAGCATATAGCTAGAAAAATAACTCTTTGAGCTTTGATCATTTGTAACCTTCCAAGCATTGATGCTCAAAGCCTTGGGCCTTGCTTTTCATTTTCTTTTTCTTGCTATTTCTTTTGTTTCAATGATCAATTTTTGTTTAATTTTAGAGAATTCATAATACTTCTCTAAATTCCTGTTCCTCATGAATTAACATCCTTTGTTCTAAGATCAAATATGCGTTGTTCTTTTTCATGCATTCAAAATCACAGAAAAATACCACCAAATTTAATTAAATAAGATAATTTTAAATATAAACTCAACTGCTCATGCATTACACCACTTTTCTCATTTTTTTTGAATTTAAGCTCAGTGAACTATACATGAGACACATTTTTAAAATAAAATAAAAATAACTAAAATAAATTAAACAGACTGAAAACATTAAAAGTCATACAAAGGATAGAAAATAAATCAACAGAAAATAGGAGATAACAAAATAAGAACAGAAAGGAGAATAAGAACGAAAGAAAACTCAACCACCTCAGTCATCCTGGTGGTCGTCTCCTTCATCAGTCTAAGCTCCTCCATGAAGAAGATTCACCTCCCCATGGTGCCATTGATGATAAGGTAAACAGCGAGCTCTCTCGACAATGCCAAATTTAAAAGTTTACTTGTCCCCAAGCAAAGAAAAATGAAAACGAGGAAGGACACACAAAAATGCACGGGTGAGCAAAAACAAAAATTATGAAAAAGAAGGAGGGAGTGATTGACGGAGGATAAAGGCTGGTCTAGACAAATTCCAAAGGATTTTCAACTCAAATGTCGCAAGTATAGCCTAAACCAACAAGTGATTCCTAATCAAAGTTTACAAGAGTGTCACAACAATCAAATCAATTACCGGGAGTAGAATCCTGAGTCATTTTTCCTAGGACTTGCAATTGAATGCACATCATTGGTTAGAAAATTTTTGGGGGTTTTGAATTGCTTGCGGAAAAAGTAAAGTGACAAGAATCTAAGAGTAATAAATAATTAACAATTAAATTGAAACAACTAGAATTATGGTAGCACAAATTGCGAATCACACTTTTCACAACGCGTACCACTAACCAGCAAGTGCACTGGGTCGTCCAAGTAATACCTTACATGAGTAAGGGTCGAATCCCACGGAGATTGTTGGTTTGAAGCAATCTATGGTTATCTTGTAAATCTTAGTCAGGAAGTCAATTATGTTTATCAGTTGAATTGTGAATAACCAATAGAGCATAAATTAAAAGTTACTTGTTGTGCAGTAATGGAGAATATGTTGGAGTTTTGGAGATGCTTTGTCTTCTGAATCTCTGCTTTCCTCTGTCTTCTTGTTCACGCACGCACGTCCCCCTATGGCAAGTTGTGTGTTGGTGGATCACCGTTGTCAATGGCTACCTTCCATCCTTCCAGTGAAAACTACGCTCACGCGCTCTGTCACAGCACGGCTAATCACCGGTTGGTTCTCGATCCGGTTGGAATAGGATTTACTATCCTTTTGCATCTGTCACTAACGCCCAGCCTTCAGGAGTTTGAAGTTCGTCACAGTCATTCAATCCTTGAATCCTACTCGGAATACCACGGACAAGGTTTAGACTTTCCGGATTCTCATGAATGCCGCCATCAGTTCTAGCTTATACCACGGAGATTCTGATTAGAGAATCTAAGAGATACTCACTCAATCGGATATAGAACGGAGGTGGTTGTCAGGCACACGTTCATGGTTTGAGGAAGGTGATGAATGTCACAGATCATCACCTTCATCACAAGTAAGCGCGAATGAACATCTTAGATAGGAACAAGCGTGTTTGAATAGAAAACAGAAATACTTGCATTAATTCATCGAGACACAGCAGAGCTCCTCACCCCCAACAATGGGGTTTAGAGACTCATGCCGTCAGAAAATACAAAGTTTAGATCTGAAATGTCATGAGATACAAAATAAGTCTCTAAAAGTTGTTTAAATACTAAACTAGTAGCCTAGGGTTACAAAATATGAGTGGACTATGATGGATGATGCAGAGACCCACTTCTGGGGCCCACTTGGTGTGCTGGGGCCCACTTGGTGTGTGCTGGGGCTGAGATTTCGTGCAGAGGCCATTTGTGGAGTTGAACGCCAGTTTTTATGCCAGTTTGGGCGTTCAACTCCAGTTTTTGATCCTTTTCTGGCGCTGGACGCCAGAATTGGGCAGAGAACTGGCGTTGAACGCCAGTTTACGTCGTCTATCCTTGTGCAAAGTATGAACTATTATATATTTCTGGAAAGCCCTGGATGTCTACTTTCCAACGCAATTGGAAGCATGCCATTTCGAGTTCTGTAGCTCCAGAAAATCCACTTTGAGTGCAGGGAGGTCAGAATCCAACAGCATCAGCAGTTCTTTTTCAGCCTGAATCAGATTTTTGCTCAGCTCCTTCAATTTCAGCCAGAAAAATACCTAAAATTACAGAAAAACACACAACTCATAGTAAAGTCCAGAAATATGAATTTTTCCTAAAAACTACTAGAAATAGACTAAAAACTAACTAAAACACACTCTAAACTATATGAAATTATCCCCAAAAAGCGTATAAAATATCCGCTCATCACAACACCAAACTTAAACTGTTGCTTGTCCTCAAGCAACTAGACAAATAAAATAGAAGACTAATAGGTTGAGAAGCAATAATATCTCAGAGTTTTTGATTGAAGCTCAGATTCTAATTAGATGAGCGGGACTAGTAGCTTTTTGCTTCTGAACAGTTTTGGCATCTCACTTTATCCATTGAAGCTCAGAGTGATTGGCATCTATAGGAACTCAGAATTCAGATAGTGTTATTGATTCTCTTAGTTCAGTGTGATGATTCTTGAACACAGCTTCTTTATGAGTCTTGGCCTTGGCCCTAAGCACTTTGTTTTCCAGTATTACTACCGGATACATAAATGCCACAGACACATAACTGGGTGAACCTTTTCAGATTGTGACTCAGCTTTGCTAAAGTCCCCAATTAGAGGTGTCCAGAGTTCTTAAGCACACTCTTCTTTTTGCTTTGGACCTTGACTTTAACCGCTCAGTCTCAAGTTTTCACTTGACACCTGCACGCCACAAGCACATGGTTAGGGACAGCTTGGTTTAGCCGCTTAGACCAGGATTTCAGTCCTTTAGGCCCTCCTATCCACTGATGCTCAAAGCCTTGGGATCCTTTTTAATTGCCCTTGCCTTTTGGTTTTAAGGGTTATTGGCTTTTTCTGCTTGCTTTTTTTTTTTTTTCTGCAAGCTTTGTTCTTTGCTGCTTTTTCTTGCTTCAAGAATCATTTTTATGATTTTTCAGATTATCAATAACATGTCTCATGTTCATCATTCTTTCAAGAGCCAACATATTTAACAGTCTTAAACAACAAATTCAAAAGACATATGCACTGTTCAAGCATTCATTCAGAAGACAGAAAGCATTGCCACCACATTTAACCAATTAGAATTTATTTTATTTAAACTCGAAATTTTATTGCTTCTTATTCAAAAGATCTACTATTTTATTCATGTTTGCTGATGATGAGAAAAATAAACTATAACTTAATTGGAGATAAAATCAAAATAGATACTAATTACTACTATATGACTCCTAAGGTAAAATTAAAATAAGAACAGTTATCACAGAGTTAAGGCTAAGATTAGAACTCAACAACCTTGAGGTTTGGGAAGTGGATGTTCCTCTAGTCTGTGAGGTGCTTGGTCCTTCAAGAGAGAATTTCTGGCGCTTTAGTTCCTTTAAATCACGCCCTTGCTCCTCTTGGAGTGGGTTGTTTTCCTTTAGGGGCCATGATCTTAGTGATCACGGATAAGCACACCAAACTTAGAGCTTTGCTTGTCCTCAAGCAAAAGAAAAAGAAGGAGATGGGTAGAAGGAGAGCTCCTCCCCACCATCCTGGCGTTTGAACGCCAAAACACTGACTGTTTTGGGCGTTCAACACCCAAATGCTGCTCTCCTGGGCGTTCAACGCCCAGTTGTTGCCCTTTTCTGGCGTTGAACGCCAGATAGCTATCCTTACTGGCGTTTAGCGCCCACTGGATGCCCATTTTGGGCGCTGAACGCCCAAAATGGCCTTCACTGGCGTTTTCTTGCCAGTAAGCTCCCTATCTCTGTTTTGTGTGTAGATTCCTTCTGTAACCCTGTAAACTTATGCAAATGATTCTTTACCTTAGTGTCAGTGAACTTTATATAAACAAATAAAAATGAAAATAGGGCATGCTTGGAGGATTGTTGCCCCATGGCTGGGTTGCCTCCCAGCAAGCGCTTCTTTATTGTCTTTAGCTGGACCTTGCTGAGCTTTTAATCTAGCTTCAGCCTTGAGCATTCTTGCTCAGTGTTGCCTTCAAGATAATGCTTGATTCTCTGTCCATTGACAATGAACTTCTTATCAGAATCAATATCTTGAAGCTCCACATAACCATATGGTGACACACTTGTAATCACGTATGGTCCCCTCCACCGGGATTTCAGTTTCCCGGGGAATAGCCTGAGTCTAGAGTTAAACAACAGGACCTTCTGTCCTGGTTCAAAGATTCTAGATGACAGCTTTCTGTCATGCCATTTTTTTTATTTTTCTTTATAAAGCTTGGCATTTTCGAAAGTTGTGAATCTGAATTCCTCTAGCTCATTTAGCTGGAGCAATCGTTTTTCTCCTGCTAATTTGGCATCAAAGTTTAGGAATCTGGTTGCCCAGTAGGCCTTATGTTCCAGTTCCACGGGCAAGTGGCATGCCTTACCATACACGAGTTGGTATGGAGAGGTCCCTATAGGGGTCTTGAATGCTGTTCTGTAAGCCCACAGAGCATCATCCAAGCTTCTTGCCCAATCCTTTCTACGGGTATTTACTGTCCGTTCCAGGATTCTCTTTAATTCTCTGTTAGAGACTTCAGCTTGCCCATTGGTTTGTGGATGATATGGTGTGGCCACCTTGTGGCGAATTCCATACCGAACCATGGCAGAGTAAAGATGTTTATTGCAGAAGTGAGTGCCCCCATCACTGATTAACACTCTAGGGACACCAAACCTGCTAAAGATATGTTTCTGGAGGAACTTCAGCACTGTTTTAGTATCATTGGTGGGTGTGGCAATAGCCTCAACCCATTTTGATACATAGTCAACTGCCACCAGAATATAAGTGTTTGAGTTTGATGGTGGGAAAGGTCCCATGAAGTCAATTCCCCATACGTCAAACAAATCTATTTCCAAGATTCCTTGTTGAGGCATGGCGTAACCATGAGGCAGATTACCAGCTCTTTGGCAACTGTCACAATTACGTACAAACTCTCGGGAATCTTTATAGAGTGTGGGCCAATAGAAGCCACATTGGAGGACCTTGGTGGCTGTTCGCTCACCTCCGAAATGGCCTCCATATTGAGATCCATGGCAATGCCATAAGATTCTCTGTGCTTCCTCTCTGGGGACACACCTACGGATAATTCCGTCTGCATATCTCTTAAAGAGATAGGGCTCATCCCACAAGTAGTACTTTGCATCAGTAATTAGTTTCTTTTTTTGTATTCTATTGTACTCCTTGGGTATGAACCTTGCAGCTTTATAGTTTGCAATATCGGCAAACCATGGTGCTTCCTGAATGGCAAATAGATGCTCATCAGGGAATGTCTCAGAGATCTCAAGGAAGGGGAGGGACGTCCCTTCCACTGGCTCTATCCGGGACAGATGATCAGCCACTTGGTTCTCTGTCCCTTTTCTGTCTCTTATTTCTATATCAAACTCTTGCAGAAGCAATACCCATCTGATGAGCCTGGGTTTTGAATCCTGCTTTGTGAGTAGATATTTAAGAGCAGCATGGTCAGTATACACAATCACTTTTGATCCTACTAAGTATGATCTGAACTTGTCAATGGCGTAAACCACTGCAAGTAGTTCTTTTTCTGTGGTTGTGTAATTTTTCTGGGCATCATTTAGAACGCGACTGGCATAATAAATGACATGCAGAGGCTTGTCATGCCTCTGTCCCAATACTGCACCAATGGCATGATCACTGGCATCACACATTAACTCAAATGGCAATGTCCAGTCTGGTGCAGAAATGACTGGTGCTGTGACCAGCTTAGCTTTCAGCGTTTCAAACGCCTGCAGGCATGCTGTGTCAAACACAAATGGCGTGTCAGCAGCTAGCAGATTGCTTAGAGGTTTTGTGATTTTTGAAAAATCCTTTATAAACCTCCTATAGAATCCTGCATGCCCCAGAAAGCTTCTGATTGCCTTAACATTGGCAGGTGGTGGTAATTTTTCAATTACCTCTATTTTTGCTTGATCCACCTCTATTCCCTTGTTTGAGATTTTATGCCCAAGAACAATTCCTTCAGTCACCATGAAGTGACACTTTTCCCAGTTTAAAACTAGGTTGGTTTCTTGGCATCTTTTCAGAACAAGTTTCAGGTGATCAAGACAGGAGCTGAATGAGTCTCCATATACTGAGAAGTCATCCATGAAGAATTCCAGAAATTTTTCCACCATATCAGAGAAAATAGAGAGCATGCATCTCTGGAAGGTTGCAGGTGCATTGCATAGCCCAAAGGGCATCCTTCTATAAGCAAACACTCCGGATGGACATGTGAATGTTGTTTTCTCTTGATCCTGGGGATCTACTGCAATCTGGTTATAGCCTGAGTAGCCATCCAAAAAGCAGTAGTAATCATGACCTGCTAGTCTCTCTAGCATCTGGTCTATGAATGGTAAAGGAAAATGATCCTTTCTGGTGGCTGTATTGAGCCTTCTGTAGTCAATACACATGCGCCACCCTGTAACTGTTCTTGTAGGAACCAGTTCATTTTTTTCATTATGAATCACTGTCATGCCTCCCTTTTTTGGGACGACTTGAACAGGGCTCACCCAGGGGCTGTCAGAAATGGGATAAATAATCCCAGCCTCTAGTAATTTGGTGACCTCTTTCTGCACCACTTCCTTCATGGTTGGATTTAGCCGCCTCTGTGGTTGAACCACTGGTTTGGCATTATCCTCCAATAGGATTTTGTGCATGCATCTAGCTGGGCTTATGCCCTTAAGGTCACCTATGGACCACCCAAGAGCTGTCTTGTGTGTCCTTAGCACTTAAATAAGTGCTTCCTCTTCCTGTGAATTTAAAGCAGAGCTTATGATCACTGGAAAGGTGTCACCTTCTCCTAGAAATGCATATTTCAAGGATGGTGGCAGTGGCTTGAGCTCTGGTTTAAGAGGTTTTTCCTCTTTCAGAAGAAAGTTTAGAGGCTCTTTCATGTCCCCTGAATCCTCCAAATCAGGCTGAACATCTTTAAAGATGTCTTCCAACTCTGATTCGAGACTCTCAGCCATGTTGATCTCTTCTACCAAAGAGTCAATAAGGTCAACTTTCATGCAGTCTGTTGATGTGTCTGGATGCTGCATGGCTTTGACAGCGTTCAACTTGAACTCGTCATCGTTGACTCTCAGGGTTATTTCCCCCTGTTGGACGTCAATGAGGGATCGTCCAGTTGCTAGGAAGGGTCTTCCTAGAATGAGAGTGGCACTCTTGTGCTCCTCCATTTCCAGTACAACAAAGTCAGTGGGAAAGGCGAATGGCCCAACTCTGACAATCATGTCCTCAATCACGCCTGATGGGTATTTAGTGGAACCATCAGCAAGTTGGAGACATATCCGGGTTGGTTTAACTTCATCAGTTAAGCCAAGCTTTCTGATAGTGGATGCAGGTATCAGGTTGATGCTTGCCCCAAGATCGCATAAAGCTGTCTTGGTGCAATCACCTTCTAATATGCATGGTATCAGAAAACTCCCAGGGTCTTTAAGCTTTTCAGGAAAGCTTTTCAGAATGACTGCACTGCATTCTTCAGTGAGGAGAACTCTTTCTGTTTCTCTCCACTCCTTTTTATGACTCAAGATCTCTTTCATGAACTTGGCATAAGAAGGGTATTTGCTCAAGTGCCTCTGCAAATGGAATCTTTATTTCAAGAGTCCTTAGATAATCTGCAAAGCGAGCAAATTGCTTATCCTGCTCCTCTTTCCGGAGTTTTTGAGGATAAGGTATCTTGGCTTTATAATCCTCAACCTTAGTGGTTAGAGGAGCCTTTTTAGAGGGGTTGTTATCAGCAATTGTGTGTGTCTGATCCCTCACTGGCAATTGCGTACCAGAGTCAAAAGCTGGAGTGACGTTAGACGCCAACTCACTGTCTGTTCCTGGCGCCTGAACGCCAGAAATGTGCCCCTGTTGGGCGTTCAACGCCAGATTCTTGCTCATTTCTGGCGTTGAACACCGATCCTGCCTTGTTTCTGGCGCTGAATGCCAGTTTTGGGCATGGTCTGGGCGTTCAGCGCCAGCCTTCCACCCATTTTCTGGCGTTTTAGTGCCAGAATTATTTTTCCCTGGGCTCTTACTGTCCTCAGGGGGATATTTGGTGGGTTGCTCGTTTCTTGAATTTTTGATGCCTTGAGGTGGGGTATTTAATGTCTTCCCACTTCTTAATTGCACTGCTTGGCATTCTTCTGCTATTTGCTTTGATAGCTGCTACTTTGTTTGCTTAAACTGTTCTTCCATATGTATATTAGCTATCCTTGTCTCCTGTAACCTGTCTTTGAATTCAGCTAGCTGCTTTGTTAGAAAATCTAATTGCTGGTTGAATTCAGCAGCTTGTTTTACAGTACTGAATTCAGCAGTTACTGTTTTAACCTCTTCATTCATGGAAGGGTTGCTGCTTAGATACAGATGCTGATTCCTGGCAACTGTATCAATGAGCTCTTGAGCTTCTTCAATTGTCTTTCTCATATGGATAGATCCACCAGCTGAGTAATCTAAAGACATCTGAGCTCCTTCTGCAAGCCCATAGTAGAAGATGTCTAACTGAACCCACTCTGAAAACATTTCAGAGGGGCATTTTCGTAGCATCTCTCTGTATCTCTCCCAGGCATCATAAAGAGATTCATTATCTCCTTGTTTAAAGCCTTGGATGTCCAGCCTCAGCTGTGTCATCCTTTTTGGAGGGAAATATTGATTCAGGAATTTTTCTGTCAGCTGTTTCCATGTCCTTATGCTGGCCTTAGGTTGGTTATTTAACCACCTCTTAGCTTGATCTTTTACAGCAAATGGAAACAGTAATAGTCTGTAGACATCCTGATCTATTTCCTTATTATGTACTGTGTCAGCAATTTGTAAAAATTGTGCCAGAAACTCTGTAGGTTCTTCCTGTGGAAGACCGGAATACTGGCAACTTTGCTGCACCATGATAATGAGCTGAGGATTCAACTCAAAGTTACTGACTCCAATGGAGGGTATGCAGATGCTATTCCCATATGAAGCAGTAGAGGGGTTAGAATATGACCCCAAAGTCCTCCTGGACTATCCATCTCCATTTATGTCCATGATGGATATATGGATATAACTTGGACTGATTTATCTTTTTATTTATTTTATGTTATAAGAAGTAAATACTAAAATAAAATAAAATAACTAAAAAGAATTTGAATTTTGATAATTTTTTTTTTCGTAAAAAAAAATTAAAAATAATTAGTTAAAAAAAATGAAATTTTTGAAAAAGAGGGGAGATATTTTCGAAAATTTGAGAGAGAGAGAGTTAGTTAGGTAGTTTTGAAAAAGTTAAGAAACAAACAAAAAGTTGGTTAGTTAGTTGAAACAAATTTTGAAAAGATAGGAAGTTAGAAAAGATATTTTGAAAAGATATTTTTGAATTTAGTGAGGAAAGAGAAAAACAATAAGATAGTACAAGATTTAAAATTTTTAGATCTAATGCTCCTTGTTTTTGAAAAATTTGGAGGGAAAACACCAAGGAACACCAAACTTAAAAATTTTAAGATCAAGACACAAGGAAACTCAAGAACACTTTGAAGACTCACAAGAACACAAGAACATGAAGGAAGAACACCAAACTTAAAATTTTTAGAAAATCAAACCAAAATTTTCGAAAATCAAAGGGGAATCAACAAGAAAACACCAAACTTAAAGTTTGGCACAAGATTTAATAAAACAAAAAAAAATATTTTTGAAAAAGAAGGTTTTGAAAAGAGTATAAAAGATTCTAACCCAATCAAATTAATGTTCTAGCCAAATGAGTTATGGGACCTTATTTTAAGAAAGATTATTTTTGAAAACACCAAACTTAAAGTTTGGCACAGGATTTAATAGAAAAATTATTTTTGAAAAATGTTTTTAAAAAAATATGATAGCCAATTATCATGAACATAAACACCACGCTCTAACTAACTGAGTTATAAATTTAAAGTGTTTTAACAAAGGATAAATAATAAAAGACTCTAAACCCAAAAAGAAAGATTTTTTTTTCCTAATCTAAGCAACAAAATAATTGGTCAGTTGTTCAAACACGAACAATCCCCGGCAACGGCGCCAAAAACTTGGTAGCACAAATTGCGAATCACACTTTTCACAACGCGTACGACTAACCAGCAAGTGCACTGGGTCGTCCAAGTAATACCTTACGTGAGTAAGGGTCGAATCCCACGGAGATTGTTGGTTTGAAGCAATCTATGGTTATCTTCTAAATCTTAGTCAGGAAGTCAATTATGTTTATCAGTTGAATTGTGAATAACCAATAAAGCATAAATTAAAAGTTACTTGTTGTGCAGTAATGGAGAATATGTTGGAGTTTTGGAGATGCTTTGTCTTCTGAATCTCTGCTTTCCTCTGTCTTCTTGTTCACGCACGCACGTCCCCCTATGGCAAGCTGTGTGTTGGTGGATCACCGTTGTCAATGGCTACCTTCCATCCTTCCAGTGAAAACTACGCTCACGCGCTCTGTCACAGCACGGCTAATCACCGGTTGGTTCTCGATCCGGTTGGAATAGGATTTACTATCCTTTTGCATCTGTCACTAACGCCCAGCCTTCAGGAGTTTGAAGTTCGTCACAGTCATTCAATCCTTGAATCCTACTCGGAATACCACGGACAAGGTTTAGACTTTCCGGATTCTCATGAATGCCGCCATCAGTTCTAGCTTATACCACGGAGATTCTGATTAGAGAATCTAAGAGATACTCACTCAATCGGATATAGAACGGAGGTGGTTGTCAGGCACACGTTCATGGTTTGAGGAAGGTGATGAGTGTCACAGATCATCACCTTCATCACAAGTAAGCGCGAATGAACATCTTAGATAGGAACAAGCGTGTTTGAATAGAAAACAGAAATACTTGCATTAATTCATCGAGACACAGCAGAGCTCCTCACCCCCAACAATGGGGTTTAGAGACTCATGCCGTCAGAAAATACAAAGTTTAGATCTGAAATGTCATGAGATACAAAATAAGTCTCTAAAAGTTGTTTAAATACTAAACTAGTAGCCTAGGGTTACAAAATATGAGTGGACCATGATGGATGATGCAGAGACCCACTTCTGGGGCCCACTTGGTGTGCTGGGGCCCACTTGGTGTGTGCTGGGGCTGAGATTTCGTGCAGAGGCCATTTGTGGAGTTGAACGCCAGTTTTTATGCCAGTTTGGGCGTTCAACTCCAGTTTTTGATCCTTTTCTGGCGCTGGACGCCAGAATTGGGCAGAGAACTGGCGTTGAACGCCAGTTTACGTCGTCTATCCTTGTGCAAAGTATGAACTATTATATATTTCAGGAAAGCCCTGGATGTCTACTTTCCAACGCAATTGGAAGCATGCCATTTCGAGTTCTGTAGCTCCAGAAAATCCACTTTGAGTGCAGGGAGGTCAGAATCCAACAGCATCAGCAGTCCTTTTTCAGCCTGAATCAGATTTTTGCTCAGCTCCTTCAATTTCAGCCAGAAAAATACCTGAAATTACAGAAAAACACACAACTCATAGTAAAGTCCAGAAATATGAATTTTTCCTAAAAACTACTAGAAATAGACTAAAAACTAACTAAAACACACTCTAAACTATATGAAATTATCCCCAAAAAGCGTATAAAATATCCGCTCATCAAATTACCAATCAAGTAATTGACTAACTAATAAGCATGCAATAATATTATAGCAATAAAAAGGGCATGTAACTAATAAATGTGAAATTAAGCTAAAAAAGCTAAGAAATTAAAGTCAACGAAAAGGAATGACAATCAAACAATCTAAAGAGCCTTGGCTAGGGGTGAGAATTAGAATTTCTATCCTCATTATCATCCTTAATTATGATGGTAATTGTCTATTACTCTCACTTAGTTCTCCTCTAACAATTGAAGGAAAGTCAAGTGAGCACAATTGACTCTAGTCCACAATTCCTAATCAAATCTTAGTGAAAGATTAGCTTTAGTGGAGTTCAAGTCAACTAACAACCTTCAATTACCAATCAACACTAGATTTTGACAATTCAAGAGTCTCCAATTACCAATCAACACTAATGAATACTATCTACTTATATCTATACTATAATATCCTATTGATTTGACAAAAACAAACAAACAAATATCCAAGCATGCAATGTAGACATATAGGGCTAGAACAAGGGATATTGCAATGCAATCACATTTCATAGAATTGATTCGAGTTTTATAATAAAGCAACTTGCAAGATAACACAAAATAAGAGGTGAATGTATAGAATTGGGCAATCGAACCCCTTATCGGATGCGTATGCACTCCAAGCACTCAGTGTTTAGGATTTAATCACTCAAATCTCCTCTAATCATGCTTTCTAGGATTTTCTCTTCATCTAACAATCAACAAGTTTTTGATGCAAGAATATAAATAACATGAGGTCTTTAGAGGGTTGTAATGGAGTTAGGGTTAAGGTAGAAAGAATATGGTCAAGTGGACTTATAGAGTGAATCTTTGACTAGCTCAAGTATTCACCTAACCTATATCAATGTAATTACTAAAATTCAATCTAACTACCCATTACTCTCTTTTTCCAAACATTCATGCATTCTTTCTCATTCAATCCCCATATGCATTCCTTATCCATATATGTGTGTGTGTGTGTGTGTGTGTGTGTTTTGCTTCCTTTAGGATGACCCTTGTCCCTATTTTTTTGAATATTTTCATTATATATATATATATATATATATACAAAATAAATGCATATGGTTAAAGCAATTGATGCATGAATGCACCCATTCACAATGTTTTTAATGAATATCCGTTCCCTCTACCAAAGTTTCCCATAATTCCCCCCACACTTAGATAATAAACACACCTTAACCCAAACTAATCAACGATGCAATTTAAGGACATTAATAGTTTTTCACTTAAGGATTTGTAATGTGCTAAAAATTAGAACAAAAGGGAATTATAAGGCTCAAAAAATGGTGCATAATGGTAGATATAAGGGTAAGGCTATATGAGTGAATAGGCTTTAAGTTCAATCAATGGCCTCAATCATTCTAAATGCATCCAAACATCAAACATTGGATATAAAGAACTAAGTAAATCTCATATTACAATCATAGAAAGAGTATAGAACTCAAGAAAAAAATTTGTGGTTATAATATGCAACCACACATTAATGGCTCAAATCTCACTTGTTTATTTGTTTTATCTCTTTTCTATACTCCACAAAACAATTCAAGCAAGATTAAAAAGGATTTTCTGAATCAAATCAAGGAACTCACCAAAAAGAAATTTTCCTGAAAATTTTTGTTGTTTTTACCACATATATTTTCTATGCATGTATGTATGGTTCGTTGGATGCAATTCAAAATTCCTATCTTTTGTTCTTAACTTTCCAAAATCCAAGATATCATCATGAAGATTCAAGACAAAATGAACTAGGTACTATACTATTTACAACATCCAATTACCATTACTATCCATAAAGTATATGCCAAACAAGATGAAAATGCTATGAATGTGCAATAACTTCAATAAAGCTTAAACTATACTAAGATATGTATATAAGCAAAATAAGAAAAATATGGTGCAATAGTCAAAAGTGCTAGAAAATATCCACAGAAATATAATAACTAAAAGCAAAACAGAGTATAACTAAAAGCAAAACGGAGTGCAAAGTGTGTAGAATAGAGGTTTACGGCCCATAAGTTGTAAATTCTCCCCACACTTGAGCTTAGCACAGTCCTCTGCGCTAACAGAAAATGTCACTCAAGTGGTGTGGTGGGTGGTGTTGCCTCAAGCTGAGGGGATAGAGGTACCTCAACGTCATCTACCTGTGTCTCAACATTACCTGCTTGCGCCTCAAAATCCTCCGTCTCAGAAAGCTCTTCAGGAGTGTCCATGATCTCAAGCATGTCATCCCACTCTCGGTTTTGCAACTTGATATTTTTATATCTTCTATTCATCCACCTTTCTAGGCACTACAACTGCTCTAAGATCTTGAGCCTAAGCTCCTGAGTCATGGGTGTCTGAGAACCAGATGATGTAGTGATGCACTACTATTTTGTGGTGCATTTTATGCAGAATTGAAGGGATTTTATCACCTTTTCTTACACTTATTCAATGAAATGGCATGGTTTCATGATTTTCTCCTAATTTGTGCTTAAGAGTGAAAACATGCTTTTTAGGCCCTAAGTTGGTTAATTTTAATTCACCTTTGATTCCACTAGATGCCTTGATGTGTTTGTTAGTAAATTCAGGTTGAAAAGGCTAGGAATGGATCAAAGGAGTGAAGAGAAAAGCATGCAAGGTGGAGAACTCATGGAAAATCAAGGATTGGGAGAATATTCATCGACGCGCACGCGTGGAATATGAAGTCGCATGGCGACGCGTACGCGTGACATGACGCGTACGCGTGGATAGCAAAAAGCAAAGCGACGTGTACGCGTGACCTACGCGTACGCATCGATGCTCGCACGTGGCCTCATTAAAGTGAAAATGCTGGGGGCGATTTCTGAGCTTCCCAGGCCCAAATCCAACTCATTTTCTAAGCCTATTACATGCAGAATTCAAGAGGAGTCAAGAGGGGGGGAGACATAATTGAGTTTACATCATGATTTAGTTAGTTTCTAGAGAGAGAAGCTCTGTCTTCTCTCTAGAATTAGGTTAGATATAGATTAGGATTTCTTAGATCTAGGTTTAGTTCTTGCTTTGATTTACTTTTCCTTTCCAATTTCTTATTCCTCTACCTTTACTTTCTTAGTTTAGCATTTTAATCCTTGTAATTGTTTACTTTGTTATTGATGCACTCTTGTTTCTTCTATTTTTCTTTAATGCAATTTATGTTTGATTTCTTTTATTGTTGATTTGCTTTATTGTTATTAATTCCCTCGCAATTTGTAGTTATAGATTTAAATTCCTTGCAATCTTATTTTGCTTCCCTTTTATGCCTTTCAAGTGTTTGACAAAATACTTAGAAGGATGTTAGAGTAGATTTTTGTGTTCTTGGCTTGGGATGGTAATTTAGGTGAAACTGAGTTACTAATATCCAAGTCTTGATAATTGGTGTCCATTGACACTAGCTTCCACTAAGTTAATTAGTGAGTGGCTAGGAGTTATGGATTATGATTGGTGTAGCTCATTTGACTTTCCTTCACTTGTTAGAGGATGACTTAATGAGATTAATCCTTACAATTATCATGTTATGGTTAGTAACAAGGATAAAGATCCTTAACCATCAACCCTTGCCAAGACCTTTTTATCATTTGAGTTCCTTTACTTTCTTGCAATTTATCTTTCATGTCTCTGATGAACGTAAATATTCTTATGCCAATTAGAAACTACTAATAAATCCGATCGTGAGTATAGTCTAACCAACATACGAATACCACATCAAACAATTCTAAAATCTATGACCGAGAGTATTGATCCCAGGTCATTCTCCCTAGGAATTGCTTTAGAATGTGCATCATTGATTAGGAAATCTTGTATGGTTTTGAGAGTTGGTGCAAGAGTTTAAACTACCAAGGCAATCAACAATTAATTGAAATAAAGGCCTTGGCCAAGGGTGAGTATTGGAAGTTTCATCATTATAGTTTCCTTTAATTATGATAAGAGTTGATTAGTGCTTCACTTAGTTAACCTCCTAACAATGGAGGAAAGTCAAGTGAGAGTAACTAACTTGAGTCGCAAGTCCTAGTCTCACCCTAGAGAAGTCTAGCTTTAGTGCACTCCAAGCTAATTAGCAATTCTCAATTCATAATCTACAATTGATATCCACTATTCAAGTGTCTCCAATAACTCAACCCCTAAGCCAAGTGAGAGAAATCTACTCGATAGCTAAGGTTGTCATTATCACAAACAATTGGTAGGCAATTATAGTAAACATGATGCAATTGAGAGAAGAGAATTGAATTAAAGCTATCTAATCTAAATAATCATCAACAATCAAACAATTGAATGAAACTTCAATTCATTAATCCAAATTCAAAGTAACAAAATGAACTAAATCTAGATCTAAGAAATTGAATCAAAAGAACATCAATTAAGAGTTGAAGAAGAGTAGATCTACACTTGTAGCAAAACAAAAAGTCAATTAGCAATAGATCTCACCAAGAATTCAAAGGAAACTTGCAATGGAGGATGAAAACCTAGAGAGAAGTTGGAGTTTCTCTCTCTAAAAACAAAATGTAACTAACTTCCTAAAAATATCTAGAATTATGACTAATTGTCCTAGCACTCCTAATCCTTGGTCTTCTTAAGCTTTTCCCTCCAAATTCTGCTCCAAAACAGGGCTTGGGAACCCCCTGAAATCGTTGGGCACGTGTTCCATTAAAAAAAATCATGTGCACATATCGGCGCGTACGCGCACTGCACGCGTACGCGCCCTTGAGCTCTTTTACGATCTGCGCGCAGGCGTACGGTGCGCGCGAGTGTCATAAGGGATATGGCCCAGCCATATAAGCGCGCCGGCTCCTCTCTCGACTCCACTACGCTGGCTCTGGATGAACGCATCCACGCGTACGTGCACGGTGCGCGTGCGCGCGCATGGCCAAACTTCAATTCTTTGATTTGTTTCATTCTCCTTCCATTCATGCATGCTTCCTCCATTCCTCTTGGCCATTTTTGCCCTGTAACTTCTGAAATCACTTAACAAACAGATCAAGGCATCTAATGGTAATAGAGGAGGGTTACAATATATCAATTTTTGATGCAAAAGAAGCATATTTTCATCTATGAGGTAAAATGGGAAAGAGACACAAAATCATGCAGTTTTATATGAATAAGTGTGGAAGATCATTGATAAAACCCTTAGATTCTATGCATGATAAACCCTAAAAACAGGGTTTATCAACCTCCCCACACTTAGAGTATAGCATGTCCTCATGCTATAGAAGAGCAAAAGATCAAAGGACTACAAGGGTGTAGGACTCATGTGACGCGATCTATCTACGTGAATGCAACTAAGATGCATGCTACTATCTACTTGGCCAAGAGTAATTCAATCTTTCTAGAAGACGCATATGTATGTGCACTTAGAGCAAAACGGTGGCAATGTATGAACTCTACCAATTCTAGTCATCCAAGTGAAATATGCATAACTTGTATGAAGAACGCTCACGAGAGCCGGAAACAAGGAATTGAGCTTCAAACCCCTCATGGGAAGTGTTTGCACTCTATTCGCTCGGTGTATAGGGTTGATCACTCAATCCTCCCCTACTTTATGCTTTTCCAAAATTTGTTTTTCCTTCTAACAATTAACATATATTCCATGTATGCATACAAGTATCATGGGGTCTTTTCTTTAGGTTATAATGGGGCTAGGGTCAAGGTAGGGATGCATATTTGGTCAAGTGAGCTTGAGATTTGAATCTTTGATGAGCTTAAACTTCTCACCTAACCTATGACATCTTATACAATTTTACAGCTAACCTAACTACCCTTCTTTCACTCTTTCACATACTCATGCATTTTCTTTTCATTTCACAATACTCGTGCATTGATTCTTATTGACTTTACTTTGGGGTATTTTGTCCCCTTTTTATTTTTTTCTTTTTCTTTTCTTTCTTTTTTTTATATATTTTTTTTCTTTTCTTTTTCATACTATTATTATATATATTTTTTTTTCTTTTTCTTTTCTTTTTCTCATTTTTTTTTCTTTGCAATATATGTAACAAAACCTCAATGCACAAAGTTTTACATTTAATCAATACATGAGCATGTACCCAATTTTCAATATTTACAACAAATACGAAATTACCCTTTTATTCCCCCAATGTCCCAAGTTTTCCACACTTGAATGATACTTGCACTCACTAGCCTAAGCTAATCAAAGATCCAAATAAGGACATTTATTGTTTTTCGCTTTAAGGCTTGTAATGTGCTAAATTAAGAACAAGTGGGTTAATCATAG
Organism: Arachis hypogaea; assembly: GCF_003086295.3. Taxonomy (NCBI): domain Eukaryota; kingdom Viridiplantae; phylum Streptophyta; class Magnoliopsida; order Fabales; family Fabaceae; genus Arachis; species Arachis hypogaea. The sequence continues at coordinate 114,073,199 of NC_092050.1, read as the reverse complement.
GCTCAAAGTAGCTAACAATGGGATATAAAAGGTAAGGCTATTTGGGTAAGTGAGCTAATGAAATGATGGCCTCAATCATATACATGCATGAATACAAAGAATAATGGACATATAGAATTAAACAAATCAAAGATCACAATCATAGGAAGAGAACAATTGCGCACAAGAAGGTAAAAAAGTGGTTATAAGATGTAACCACACAATTAGGCTCAAAACTCACTTGCTTGTGGTCTTGGCTCAAATCCCATGTTCCAAAATACATTCTTCAAACAAGTTAAGCATCAAAAGATTTTCAAATTTCAAAATTGGTAGGTTTGCCATAAAATTCTAGTCTTCTAGAATAAAAGTCATTGCTCTAACCAAGTGGATTTATTAAGAGATACTAATATGCAAAAGATTCCAAGAATGAAAGACCTAGTATGCAATCTACTCTAGTTAAGAAAAGAGGTTTAAAGAATTTATTTGGGTGTTACCTACGGAGACCGGTCGGTCGACCAACCTCCCCACACTTAGAAGTTGGCACGGTCCTCCGTGCCTTGAGTGAGACGGAGTGGTTGATCGGCTTCCGAGTGTCCATCCACTTCTTTATCATTATCGCTTTCTTCATTATCGGAAATTTCCGGTTCTTCCATAGGTGGTGCTAAGCAACTTAGAAGCTTCTTGACAAAATTGTATCGGCGTTGGTTACGCCGCTAATAACGGTCAAGCTTCTTGTGGAGTTCCTCTATGCGTCGCATGGATGACTTTGGTGGTGTGGATGAGGTAGAGGGGATGCTCATGGGGATGGATAAGTGTGGCTCTTCGGTGTCCACCGGAGGGTAAAGGTACCTCCCGTTTGGGACAACATCCACATCCATCAGGGTCATGGCCCTTCTATCCTTGGTCTCTCGGGGAACACCGGCTGTGGCGACTAAGTCAGTCACTAGAGTGAGAAAAGGTAGATTCCCCTTAGTGTGAATACGGCCCATAGATTGGCGGATGAGACGGGGGATATGCACCGGCCTTTCTGTGAGGACACACCAAACCAACAAGGTCAACTCGGCAGTGATAGATGAGCCATGGGTGCTTGGGAGCACATAGTGGGCTAGAATTTGGGCCCATGCTTGAGCCTCTCTGGTGAGAAAACGTGCGTCAATGCCCTTAGGCCGGGGCCTCATCCTTCCTTGAATCCAGAATGATTCGGGTGTGGCAATGACCTTAAGGATAGCATCCCAATCAAACACATATTCGCACCGGGCCGACAAAATCTCCTGATAGGCATCAACCCCATCCGCTAACGGTCCGGTCTTAAGCACATTTTGAATGGCCTCCTCCGTGACGGGAACTTGCCTTCGGTGTACCAATACCGATGTAAGGGAAGAAGAGTGGTAGTTGGTATAAAATTCAACCACCCATGACAAGTTCGCCTCCCGTGGCTTCCACAATAGGAATTCCCATTGCCGGCGTTTGATGCGGGGCAAAATGAGCGGTATGACATGAGTCGGAAGGGCTAGAAGGGGCTCCGCATGATAGTTCCTCGGCTTGATCAAGGGATAGGCAAGTTCACAATAGCGGTTGGGGAACTTGTTCGGATCCCTCACCGGATTGCCTTTTTCCAAAACATCAATGTTAGCAACGCTCCTAATCTTGGTCAGGAGGGCCTTAGCTTGCGGGCCCTGGTGTACTTTGCTAGTAGACCGTAATGGTGCCTTCTTGGGCGCCTTTCTATTGTCTCTTTTGAGCACCATCCTAGAAAAGAAGGCAATGTGGTGAAATTAAGCTTAAAGAGGTGCCAAAAAGGAATAATCATGCAAGTGATAAAGCATAGAGATTAAATGGCTTAGAGACATGACAGCTGCAACATGTAACTAAGGCAAAAATGAAGATCATAGCTAGTCACTAGCATGTGATGCATGAGTGGTATAGGCATGCAAACAAGAAGCATGAGAGGCACACACTCTTAACATCAACAACAAGAAGTGGAGAATAAGGGATAAGCATGTAGAAATGAAACAAGAAATGTAGTAAGCTCAATGCATATATGCACAAACAAGGGAATGAGAAGGAACGCCAAAATAGAGAACACTTTAGTCAAAGTAATTTCAAGAAGTCATATGGGTCTTTCATCAAACACTTGATGTGCATCCCTTTATGACAAGAACTTAGAGAAGAGTGACAATGTAGCACCCCATAAAGCATCATCAATCCTCATATCACACCACTAAATACAAAAGAAAGCAAGTAAATCAAACAAACCCATCAATGCAAGAGTAAGCTCTACTTAGAACACCCATGAGAAAATGAAAGAAAATAAGGAAAGAAAATGCAACAAACAAAGAGGATATGAATGCAACTACTAAAAAAAATAAGAACATGTACTTGAGGGGATGGAAAAAAAAAGAAAGGGGGACTAAAAATAAAGATTTAGAAAGGGGGGTACCTTAAAGGGGGAAGAAGGAGATAGGGTATGGAGGTGAGAGAAGGGTTAGTGAAGGAGAGGAGAAGGAAAAGAGGTATGGGCCGCCGGAGGGGGTGGTTGCCGCCGGAGGTGGCGGAGAAAAAGAGGTAGCGATGGTGGAGGAGGGTAGAGGTGAAGAAGAGGGGTGATGGTAAAAAGAAGAAAAGAAAATGGAGGGAGAAAGGCACACTCTCATTCAATTGGTTCGCGAAACCGACGCGTGCGCGCACATGGGTAAAAGCAGTAATGACGCGGACGCGCACAGTGCGCGTGTGCGTGAAGTAGCAAAATATGAGTGTGCACGCGAGCGCCAGGTGCACATGCGCATGCATATGTGTTGTGCCCTCAGCACAAGCTGGGCACAACTCTGGCCCAACTCTCGGGAAAGAGTGCCTGAACGTAAAGTTTTGTTGAGTGACGCGGATGCGCACGGTGCACTGACGCGCCGCTAGGCAATATAGTCGAGGTACGCGTGCGCGCTAGGTGCGCCTACACGTGAATTCAGTTGGGCCAGTAGCATGGAATTGGCCCAACTAGGGCATAACTCTCTGGCTGATGGCTCCTAGATCACAAAAAGCAGTGGGGACGCGCACGCGGCTAGCGCGCAAACGCGCGCCTTTGCACGAATTACCATGGACGCATACGCGGCTCGTGCACGCACGCGTGATGTGGGTTATGCCCAGGGCTCAATACTGGCTCAGAAGTTGCACAACTCTCTGGTAAGTGGTTCAGGAGTTGCGAAAGCCAAGGGGCGCGAACGCGCACAGTGCGCGGACGCGTGTCTCCCCCCCCCCTTTTTTTTGAATGAGTAGAAAAGAAAGCCTAATTATCATGTTATTCATTGGCCAAACAAGCCAAAGAAGTCAAAAACACCTAAAATCAATGCATAATCTAAAGAGAAGTGTGCATCTACCACACAATCGAGTCATTCATGGAAAAATCAATGCAAGTCTTTATGAACAAGTCATCCAAGGTAGTCACAAGCAATTCTAATCAAGCAAAAGTGTAGCTAAGCAATTACAAAACAATGGAGAATTCAAAAACTATACACAAAGGGAAGAAAAGATAGATCTCACTATGGTGGGGTGTCTCCCACCTAGCACTTTTGTTTAATGTCCTTAAGTTGGACTTTCACTTGTTCATTGCTCTTTGCCAAGAGGTGCATCTTCCAAAAGGAATACCTCAATCTCTTTGTTGCTCTTCATTTGTTCACCATGATACAACTTGAGATGGTGCCTATTGGCCTTGAAGATATCCGACCTTGAGGGATGGCACAAATGGTAAACCCATAGGGTTCCGCTTTCACTACTTGATATGGGCCTTCCTATTTTGACCTTAGTTTACCGGGCAACAATCTCAATCTAGAATTGTAAACAAGGACAAGATCACCGGCCTTGAATTCTTTACCTCTTATGTTCCTATCATGGATGGCTTTCATTTTTTCCTTGTAAAGTCTAGAGTTCTCATAAGCTTCAAACCTCAAACATTCCAACTCCGCTAATTGTAGCTTCCTCTCAATTCCGGCTCCCCCCAAACTTGGATTACAGTCTTTGATGGCCCAATACGCCTTGTGCTCTATTTCTACCGGCAAATGGCAAGCTTTGCCATACACCAACTGAAAGGGACTCATGCCAATTGGCGTTTTGTATGCCGTTCGGTAGGCCCATAATGCATCGGTGAGCTTGGTACTCCAATCTTTCCTATTGGGCTTCACAATCCTTTCCAAGATGCGTTCAATCTCCCGCTTGGAAACTTCGGCTTGGCCGTTTGTTTGTGGGTGGTAGGCCGTGGCTACTTTATGCACGATGCTATACTTCTTCATGAGTCCTTCCATTCTTTTGTTGCAAAAGTGTGAACCTTGGTCACTCACGATTGCTCGTGGCGACCCAAATCTACAAATGATATTATTTCTCACAAAAGAAAGGACTACGTTAGCATCATCCATCCGGGTGGGTACCGCTTCCACCCATTTGGACACATAATCAACGGCGAGTAAAATGTAGAGGAAACCATTAGAATTTGGGAATGGCCCCATGAAGTCAATTCCCCACACATCAAAAATCTCACAAAATAGCATGGTTCATTGGGGAATTTCATCCTTCTTAGAGATATTACCAAATCTAATGCATTGAGAACAAGATTTACAAAAATGAGAAGAGTCTTTGAAGAGGGTTGGCCACCAAAAACCACAATCTAGGATTTTTCGTGCCGTTCTTTGAGGTCCAAAATGGCCTCCTCCTTCGGAGGAGTGGCAAGCTTCTAAGATTGAGTGGAATTCGGTTTGTTGAATGCACCTCCGAATTACTTGATCCGCCCCACATCTCCAAAGGTATGGGTCATCCCACACATAGTATTTGGATTCACTTTTTAGCTTATCCCTTTGGTGTTTGGAGAGATTAGGAGGGAAGGAGAGAGATACTAAGTAATTGGCGATGGATGCATACCAATGAATGGTTTCCGAGATTGCATGCAAGCCCTCAAAGGGAAAAGAATCATTGATAGGAGTAGTATCGCCTTTTGTGTGTTCAAGGCGACTTAGGTGGTCCACCACTAGGTTTTGCGTACCACTCCTATCCTTGATTTCCAAGTCAAACTCTTGCAACAATAAAACCCATCTAATCAATCTTGGTTTGGATTCCTTCTTAGCCAACAAATACTTTAATGCCACATGATCTGAATACACTACCACCTTTGAACCGAGAAGATATGCTCGGAACTTGTCCAAGGCAAAAACAATGGCCAAAAGTTCTTTTTCGGTAGTAGTGTAGTTTGATTGGGCTCCATCTAGTATTTTTGATGCATAGGCTATGACATATGGATTCTTACCCTCGCGTTGTGCTAATGCGGCTCCCACGGCAAAATTTGAAGCATCACACATTATTTCAAATGGCCGATTCCAATCTGGCCCTCGTACAATGGGAGCTTGGGTCAATGCTACCTTGAGCTTGTCGAAAGCCTCCATGCATTCCTTGCTTAAATCAAACTCAATATCCTTTTGTAGCAACCTTGAGAGAGGCAATGCTACTTTGCTAAAATCCTTGATGAATCTCCAATAAAATTCTGCATGTCCAAGAAAAGAGCGGACCTCCCTCCCAGAAGAGGGGTAAGGCAAACTAGATATAACATTAATTTTAGTTGGATCTACGGAGATACCATCTTTTGAAACAATATGTCCTTAAACAATGCCTTGTTTGACCATGAAATGACATTTCTCAAAATTTAAGACAAGGTTAGTTTTAGTACATCTTTCCAAAACTTTTTCAAGACTATCCAAGCAATGATCAAAAGAATCACCATATACCGTGAAGTCATCCATGAATACCTCCATGCATTGCTCTAGAAAATCCGCAAAGATGCTCATCATGCACCTTTGGAAAGTTGCCGGTACATTGCATAAGCCGAATGGCATACGCTTGTAGGCATAAGTTCCAAAAGGGCAAGTAAATGTTGTTTTTTCTTGGTCCTCTAGAGCAATGTGTATTTGGAAGTATCCTGAATAGCCATCTAGGAAGCAATAATGAGACTTACCGGATAATCGATCGAGCATTTGATCGATAAATGAAAGTGGAAAGTGATCTTTTCTAGTGGCCGCATTCAACCTTCGGTTGTCTATGCATACTAGTCAAGAGTTTTGCACTCGTGTTGCTATGAGCTCCCCGTTTTCATTCTTAATTGTGGTTACCCCGGACTTCTTAGGTACAACTTGAATGGGACTTACCCATTCACTATCCAAAATAGGGTAGATGATGTCCGTCTCAAGTAACTTTGTTACCTTTTTCTTGACAACCTCCATAATGGTAGGATTTAATCGCCTTTGAGGTTGTCTCACGGGTCTAGCTTCCTCTTCCAAAAAGATACGATGCTCGCACACTTGGGGACTTATCCCCACTAGATCTGCCAAACTCCACCCTATTGCCCTTTTGTTCCTCCTCAAAACGCGTAGCAACTTCTCTTCTTGTTGAGGATTGAGTTCCCTTGCTATAATCACCGGAAACTTGTGGGCTTCATCAAGGTATGAATACTTTAAGTGGGGTGGTAATGGCTTCAATTCTAGCTTTTGCTCTTGGCTTGTCACTTGAACTTCTTCACTTGGATTGTCACGACTTACTTCAATCATATGTTTCTCTTCTAGCTTTGCACAATGCACTTCCGCCACAATGTTGTCAATTATATCACACCGGAAGATGGAATGGTTCTCCGGTGGGTGTCTCATTGCCTCTTCTAGGCTAAAACTTACAACTCTCCCATCTATTTCGAATGAGTAGGTTCCCGAATGGACATCCAACTTGAATTTAGAGGTCCTCAAAAATGGCCTCCCATGTAGGATGGATGACGCCCTCTCGGATTCGCTTGGTGGCATATCAATGATATGGAAATCAATTGGGAATATCAAACCCTTTATGTCGACCAACACATCTTCCGCAATACCCGACACGGTTATTATGCTCTTGTCCGCCAAGACAAACCTAGCCGCCGACTGCTTCAACAGTGGGAGCTTCAATAAATGATAAATGGAAAGAGGCATAATACTCATGCATGCACCAAGGTCGCACATACAATCAATGAATTGGACTCCATCAATGACACAAGAAACTAAGCAAGGACCCGGATCAACACACTTTTTCGGAATGGATCCCATCAAAGATGAAATGGAACTACCCAATGGAATGGTTTCCAACTCATGAATTTTACCTTTATTCATACACAAATCCTTAAGAAATTTTGCATATTTAGGCACTTGGTGTATAGCATCAAAGAGGGGGATAGTTACCTCCACTTTTTTGAACATCTTTACCATTGTTGGGTCAAGTTCCACACGCTTCTTAGCCTTTCTTGCCAATGTAGGAAATGGAATTGGTTGAACCACGTCCTCTAAAATTTGCTCCTTTCTAGGGACTTCACTCCTTGGTTGTGGTTCTTCATCTTCAACTATTACATGTGACTCCTCCTCCTCTTCAATTTCTTCTTGAGCAACTTCCATCGGATTAGGTGCCGTTGAATCTCTTTCCTTCAATTGCGTTTTGGACCTCAAGGTTACGGCATTGATGCCACCCTTGGGGTTGGGCAAAGGTTGAGAGGGTATGACACTAGAGATTGAGGCTTGAGGAGTGGGAATAGAAGGTGGCTCCATAAGAGCAATGAGAGCTTGGAGAGTAGAAGTGTGTTTTGGAGTTCCTTTTGTCCTTGGAGTATGGATCAGAGTGTGTCATCTTGATTTGGAGATGTGGAAGGGTAGGTGATTTGTGGTGCTTGGGGTTGATTAGGTGGAAATGGTTGTCTATGAGGTGGTATGTAGGTTTGATAGTTCCTTCCTTGACTTGGTTGTTGGTTCGGAGGGTTTTGTGAATAGCGGTTTTGTGAAATGTTGTTGTTCCATCTTTGATTGCCTCCGTTGTCCCTTCCTCCTTGTTGATCGCCAACTTTGGTTGGAGCTATCCCTCCATCCTTGATTGGAGTTGTTACTCCCTTGGTTATAGTTACTCCCTTGGTTATGGTATCCTTGATTGGAACGTTCATAGTAGGGGCGATCATAAAAGTTGTGAGTAGCCGCTAGAGTGTTATCTTCTTAGAGACTTGGACATTCGTCTGTGTAGTGGGAGTAGCATGAGCAAATGCCACACACTCTTTGGGGGACCAATTGTTGACATTGTTGATTTTGAGGAGGAGGTTGTTGTTGAGATGGAGGTGGTTGTTGGTTCACTTGGAGTTGCTTTAGAAGGCTTGTCATTTCACACAAAGTCTTGGTAAGGGTAGCGGTCTCGCCACTAGAAGAAACTTCATTTACGGCCCTTGGATGGTTGACTCTTCGTCTAGCATGTTTAGTAGACTCGGCCAAGTCGGTAATGAGTTGCCATGCCTCCTCCGCCGTCTGATACTTTGACAAAGAATCGTTGCTTGAAGGATCCAATAAATTCTTATCTTGCTCCCTCATGCCTTGGCACACATAGCTAAGCAAGACTTGAGTGTCAATCATATGGTTGGGACATGAATCAAGAAGTTTGCGAAATCGTTCCCAATATTCATACAAAGTTTCCATTTCGCCTTGTACAATACATTAGATCTCATTCCTTAGCTTGTCCGTCATTTCCACGGGCATGAACTTATCAAGGAATTCTCTCCTAAGTAAATCCCAATCGAACACAACATCACTAGGCAAGGTATAGAACCACTCCTTGGCTCTTCCTTTAAGAGAGAAGGGAAAGGCAAACAACCATATAGCCACTTCATCGGATCCTTCCCGCCTAGTGGTCGAGCATACACCATGAAAGTCCTTGAGGTGTCTAATTGGATCTTGTGCGGGAAGTCCATGGAATTTTGGTAAGAGATTGATGAGAGCGGTCTTGAGTTCAAAGTTTGCATTCAAGTTGGGATGAAGCACATGTAGAGGTTGGAGAACAAAATCCGGTGCACCCGCTTCCTTGTGAGTAACTCTACTTGGGGCGGCCATGTTGTCAAAACCTAGATCAAAAGAAAAACTGTTAGTAGTATCAACGGAAGAGTAATTGGTGCCTTCGTTGGATGACGATGATATGGTTGGTGAATTGGTAGGGACCTTTTCACCTTTCTCAAAGACTAACCGCCTCCGAACTTGCCTAATATGAAGCAAGGTTCTTTCAATTTCTGAATCAAAGGGTGCTAAGCTCGGATTTGGTAGTGAACGCGTCATACAATGAAGGAGATAAGAAACTCATGACATCAATCGGCATATAAACAAAGACTAATCCTAACTAACAATCAAACAAGCAAACAATCAATTAAGAGAGAAATGCAAGTATTCACATATCAACATATTCACACTAATCAATAGAATGGAACACATAAACAAGTCCCCGGCAACAGCGCCATTTTGATGAACGTAAATATTCTTATGCCGATTAAAAACTAGTGATAAATCCGATCGTGAGTATAGTCTAACCAACATACGAATACCGCATCCAACAATTCTAAAATCTATGACCGAGAGTATTGATCCCGGGTTGTTCTCCCTAGTAATTGCTTTAGAATGTGCATCATTGATTAGGAAATCTTGTATGGTTTTGAGAGTTGGTGCAAGAGTTCAAACTAGCAAGGCAATCAACAATTAATTGAAATAAAGGCCTTGGCCAAGGGTGAGCATTGGAAGTTCCATCATTATAGTTTCCTTTAATTATGATAAGAGTTGATTATTTCTTCACTTAGTGAACCTTCTAACAATGGAGGAAAGTCAAGTGAGAGTAACTAACTTGAGTCACAAGTCCTAGTCTCACCCTAGAGAAGTCTAGCTTTAGTGCACTCCAAGCCAATTAGCAATTCTCAATTCATAATCTACAATTAATATCCACTATTCAAGTGTCTTCAATAACTCAACCCCTAAGCCAAGTGAAAGAAATCTACTCCATAGCTAAGGTTGTCATTATCACAAACAATTGGTAGGCAATTATAGTAAACATGATGCAATTGAGAGAAGAGAATTGAATTAAAGCTATCTAATCCAAACAATCATCAACAATCAAACAATTGAATGAAACTTCAATTCATTAATCCAAATTCAAAGTAACAAAATGAACCAAATCTAGATCTAAGAAATTGAATCAAAAGAACATCAATTAAGAGTATAAGAAGAGTAGATCTACACTTGTAGCAAAACAAAAAGTCAATTAGCAATAGATCTCACCAAGAATTCAAAGGAAACTTGCAATGGAGGATGAAAACCTAGAGAGAAGTTGGAGTTTCTCTCTCTAAAAACAAAATGTAACTAACTTTCTAAAAATATCTAGAATTATGACTAATTGTCCTAGTACTCCTAATCCTTGGTCTTCTTAAGTTTTTCCCTCCAAATTCTGCTCTAAAACAGGGCTTGGGAACCTCCTGAAATCGCTGGGCACGTGTTCCATTAAAAAAAATCATGTGCGCATATTGGCGTGTACGCGCACTGCATGTGTACGCGCCCTTGGGCTCTTTTACGATCTGCGCGCAGGCGTATGTTGCGCGCGAGCGTCATAAGGGATATGGCTCAGCCATATAAGCGCGCCGGCTCCTCTCTCGGCTCCACTACGCTGGCTCTGGATGAACGCATCCACGCGTACGTGCACGGTGCGCGTACGCGCGCATGGCCAAACTTCAATTCTTTGATTTGTTTCACGCTCCTTCCATTCATGCATGCTTCCTCCATTCCTCTTGGCCATTTTTTCCCTGTAACTTCTGAAATCACTTAACAAATGGATCAAGGCATCTAATGGTAATAGAGGAGGGTTACAATATATCAATTTTTGATGCAAAAGAAGCATATTTTCATCTATGAGGTAAAATGGGAAAGTGACACAAAATCATGCAGTTTTATATGAATAAGTGTGGAAGATCATTGATAAAACCCTTAGATTCTATGCATGATAAACCCTAAAAATGGGGTTTATTAGTCTCTTATCCAAAATCCCCAAAGATATACAACCTATAACCAATAACAAGAACACTTCCCTGCAATTCCTTTGAGAGACGACCTAAGGTTTAAATACTTCAGTTTATATTTTTATTGGGGTTTATACTTATGACAAACAAATTTTTGCATGAGAGGATTATTTGTTGGTTTAGAACTATACTTGTAACGAGAATTCATTGAGAAACTCTATACCGACAAAAATTCCACTCATCATTGTGGATTATTGTTGTAAATTAAAATTGTATATTGATTGAGTGTGAAATGAGTTGGTATGATGGAGCTTTGATATTAAGTTATAGAATGATGGTAATTGTTGATCTTTAGTGATGATTGATAAGAGGTGTTGTTTGATTTTGAATTGTAGATTTTGGAGTGGAAAGTGTTGAATAAATTGAATGCTTTAGGTGTTGGATGATTGGAAAGTGATTGAGGAGTGCTTAATAATGTAGAGAAATATTTTTGGTATTGACGGGGTATGGTTTGATTGGTTTTAAATTGAGAATATTGGAAAACTAGAAGATTTGTAACTTTTGGTAAAAACAGATTTTTGACCGAATTTGGTGGGCCATAACTTGACTTCTGGCCCCCCAAATCTTGTGAAGCTTATTTTGAATTAAAATTGCGTCCGTGAAGTTTATAAAGTTCAAAAAAGGGGATAAAAATGATTTTTAATGAAAAAGTTATGTGCGTTGGAAGTTTGATGTAAAAAACTAATTTCTGCAACTTAACAACTTTTCTGAAAAAATTCTAAGGCATGCCTACGTGAAACATTCCATGCATCACGGGCATTGGGCTCTACCCAAACATCTTGCGTACACGGACATGGTCATGCGCATGCGGGATTGTCAAATTTAACATCACGCGTACGCGGGCACATATATGTGTACAAGAGAATCCCCTATTTTGCCAAAGTTATATTTTTGAGTTTTTAAGCATTCCTCTAGCTTTTCAAACCCTTGTAAGTCCTGTTTAAGGTTCGATAACTAGTTTTTAGAATTTGAAAAGAGAGTGAACCTAGTGAGGAAGTTAGTTTGATATTTAAGGAGGTTTGTGAAGAGAAAAGTTTAATTAATCAAGTGTTGAAAATGCAGAAGGAGATATGATTGATGGTGATGATGAGGATTGATTTTAATTGTGATTTGTGAATGAATTAGAATAATATTGAGAATGGATTTGAAAATGAAAATAAATCTAATTGAGATACACCACCGGATAAGATACAGTAGTATTGTCCATTTGCTCTGTATAAAGGTTTGAGACACCGTGTAAGATACAGTGGCGTTGTCCTCTTGCTCCGGGTAAAGGTTTGAGACTCTGGGTAAGAGGCAAGGGTTGATTTTAGTCACACTTGCTCCGGGTTAAGAATTTTAACACTGCCTGGGTAGGCGAAGGTTGAGGTTGTCCCCCTTGCTCCGAGTGATGTGGGTAAGATGCAAGGATTGCGGTTTGGTCCCACTTGCTCCATGTTGTGGTGTTCCTGTCCAGTGTTCGCTACCGGACATGTCAGGTTTGGCTATATAACCGACAGATGAGACTCACCATCCATAGGACAGGCATGTATCATATTGTATGTTTTGCTTGAGTGTGCACTTGTTTTGGTTTGCCTAAATGCTTAATCATGCTTATCTGCTACTTATTTTACTTGATGTACCTGTATTTAATATCTCTATTTTTCTTGCATGATTTTTATATGTTGTATCTGAGAGACCCCTCATGTGGTAGATGTGTGATGAGGATTGTTCTATATATGGTAGTTAGGAGGTTTAAAGGAGATGGAAAGTGAATAGCTAGATTAGAATTATAATCCCTTAGATAGATTACCGAAATTTCTAGTTTAGTGTCAACCTTAAGTTTTTTATTTGAGTGGTCAGAGTTCTAGGAATGTCTTTGGCTTTTCTGGGGCCTTATATATTATCTATGTGGGCACCTTTACCATGCTGAGAACCTCCAGTTCTCATTCCATACAAAATTCTGTTGTTTTTTATATGCAGGACGAGAGGCACCTCATTGAGCATTCTAGAGACTCTTTGGAAGTGAAGAACTATTTTGGGACTCGATGTTTTGTATTCTGTTTATGTATATGTATTCTCTGCCCTATATATATTGTGTTATGTCCCTTCTAGAGGATGACTTAGAGAAACAGGTGTTATATTTTGTATTTTTAGGATACTCTGTTAGGTTGTATATATGTATATATATATTCTGGGCGGCCTTTGCTTCACAGGTTGAATCTGGAGCTTGATATTTGTATCTTTGGAACTCTATTTTTTTATATATATCGGCTTTCCGTTTGATCTAATTTATCCTTCTACGTTTATCAAAGGAGTGTGATGCAATTTTCTGTTATTTGGTTTCTTGTTTAACCTTTTCTTTAAGACTCCTAGTTAAAACTTCTTTTCTTATATACCTAAGTACATATTTTATTTTTAGAGGTCGTAATACCTCACCACCTCTGATTTATGACTTAAGCATAAATCTTTGTGTTGTAGGGTGTTACAGACCACCTAGGAGTCGCTGCAGACTTCTAGTGTTTTTGCGCCGACTTTCTTGGCCAGCGCCAGTTTGGCTATGAAGGCTTCGTATTCATCCTGGTTGATGGAGCGGGAACTCATATTGAATGGATTGTTCGATAGTGATCCCGTTCTCGTTTTCCAGTATTAATCCTGCTCCCCCCGAGTTGGTGTTTGACGTCCCGTCGACGTGGAGCTTCCATACTTATGTGGATTCGCTCTTTGGGGTCATTTTGGCTATGAAGTTTATCATAGACTGATGCATCCGTATCTTTAGTATTTTTTCTTCATGATTTTATTTGATTAACTTAGAGTTCTTGTTGAATAGGTAATCATTTCATGGTTAAAATGAACATTACTTTGAGTTAGATGAATTCATTGATTACAAAAAAATATGTAAGGAAAATAGCAAAAAATAGAGAAGAAAAGAGGATAGGAATCATCAAGCAGGAAGTTCTCTAGACTAGGCAGTAAGCTCTCTGGACTAAGCAAAAATCTCACTGAAATAACCCACAGAGCCGTGTGATGCGAGCAAATTCGTCGGTTAAGAATTCCTTCTCGGTAAAGGAGAAATAGCCTCGTTGCAAGTATAGTTCTCAACCAACAAGTAATGCTCGATCAAAGTTTACAATTTCTAATCTAAACCGAGAGTCTTTCAACCTCGGGACGTTCTCCCTAGGATGCAATTGGAAGTGTTGCTCTTTCGGTTTTTAGGGGGACAAAAGGGGTTTGTAATCAAAGAACTAAAGATTAAAAGAACTAAGCGATAAAAGAACTAAGAGATGCTCAAAATTGTAATTAATGCAAGCAAAGGGAAAACAATATCAAAACTAGTGAAAATGCTACAAATGCAATGAAAGCCTTAACTTGGAAATGAGGATCCAAGGAATCCTATCATTGCCATAACCACGACTATGGTAATTATGATGAGTCAATCTCGCCTAGTCAACCCCAACCATCGAGGAGTAAGTCAAGTAAGCATAATTGACCTTAATCCATAAGTCCTAGCTAACTTACCAAACTAGTTGATAAAAAGCTAGCGTAAATGGAAACAAGAGTCAACTAACTACCCAAGAATTACCACTAAATGTCGGACATTATGACTCTAGTATCCTAGGAACTCAAACCACAAGCCAAGGTGAGAAAATCTACTCAAAACTTAAAGTTGGCATTTTCACAAACACCTTGTATGCATAAAAGTAAAACATGGAAAATTGCAAGGAAAAATAGCAAACTAAAACCAACTATCAACAAAACCAAATATAGACGAGCAATCAAATATACAGGAAGCATGAACATTAAATTCATCAATCAAAACTTCAAGAACTCAAAATTGCAATTATAAACAAGTAACTTGAACCAAGGCAAATGAAAGTAAATGTGCTATAATTAAAGAGGAAATTGAGAGTACTTACAATAAAGATGAGCAAAATCAAAGATCAAAGCTTCTATAAAATGCTACAATGGAAATGGAAATTAAACCCTAAGAGAAAATTTTCTATTCTACTCCTACTCCTACTCCTAAAATTATGAAAATTGTGTCTAAGTCCTAATGAAAGCTTGTGTGTTAATATGTGTTGAATCCCCCTTATATAGCACTCCAAATTCAGCCTCAAGCCTCCAAAATTTGGGCTAAAAGCCCTCAGAAAACGCACAGCATGTGTTTCATTAATGCAGTCACATGCAGGATAGGTATGAATAGATATTTTGATAAAATTGAAGGGTAGAGTAATTTTAAAATCAAATATACTCTATTAAAAATATTTAGGAACATTATTTATCATCATATTGCTAAGTTCAATCAATTATTTCTAATTTAAAATATAAAATGAACATATTAATCACATTTTATAAAATATAATTTAAACTCAATATTAATTATTCAAATTGAATGATATAACTTTTCATTATTTTTCTATCTCCGAAACTTTAATTTCAATTTATAAGATAACTAATTATAATAGAAATTGTACATAAATATTAATTGACTTATACTTAAAGTATTTATAAATATCAATCTAATCATTTCTAACAAAATAATTTCTGATAATTCAAATTAATAACATAATTCATTCAAAATAGAATTTATTTAAATTAAATTATACAATTCTTTCTTATTTTTCAATTACTAAAATTATAATTTCAATTATATCAAATATCTAATAAAGATTATATAAAAATTCTAATTAATTTAAACTCCAATTATCATGAAACTCCATTTAATTACCTTTAGTAAAATAATTTTCTTAAAATAAAATTATCAACAAATATAATAAATCACAAATAACTAATCATTTGATTTTCAAAAACTAGGGTTGTTACATTCTACCCACCTTAGAAAAATTTTCCCCCTCAAAAATTGCTAGAATAAAATAAGTTCAAACTGAAATCAAAGAAAGCAGAATATATGGACAGAAACATAGGCATTGCCAAGGATGAAAATTCAAAGAGTTACATAAGAAATCAGATTCATAGGCAAGCAAAGGTATACAAGAATGACAAAGTATGGTTGGGAAACAATCAAATCACATTCTAAGGAAGAAATTCAAACCAGAGAATTCGAACGAAAATAATGAAGATAGTGATAGCACGAGTTTGCGTAGCACGAATAAAGATTATACGTCGAATCGAAGCTAACTTTATAAACTCTAATGCTCCTAAACCCCGTGAATCGCATTACCTATTACTTCTATTTCGTCTATGATAACCTGTTAGTGTTGCCATGTACATAAATCATTAGTATTAAGTTGGCCAGACCTAATACCATGAGGAATGCAATGGTAAACTAACAGCGTTAATCATCAGACAGTCATGCAAATAAAACACAAACTCTTGTTATCAGAATAAGTCACTAAGCATGACAGACACTCAAAGTGTGCAATGAAGCATAGTCAGTCCATTCCCAAGGCTCTAACAGGAACGAACTACTCTGATACCATTTTGTAACGACCCAACATTCAATACGTCATGATCGTACCAAAAGTAAGGTGTTACTAACCTATTTCTTTTATCAACTATTTACTATTGAGCCTTTAGTTCGATATCGTGCTTCTATCTTATGGAAAATTCTAGAAAAATTTTGTTTTTGATTATCAAAATCATATATCAAACATTTCAAAGTAATAATAATCACATAATCATTAATAATAATATCTGTCATACAAAAGATTTCAAATAAAACTCAGATACAAATCCTATCCCTCTGTATAAAATAAAAACCTTAAGCAATAAGGGCGAGAGAACTCTATGAAAGCAAATTAACTCATACACTTAACTCGTAAATAAATTCTATAATCGCCCACAGCTTCAAACTGTGTTTTCGAACCTATGTCACTAAAAGGATGGAAGATTTTGGGGTGAGAACAAACTACACGTTCTCAGTAGGGAATGGGAATGTCGTAAAAGTAATGATTAACATGCAAATAATTAACTTACTCAAGGAAACCATATTTTTATCAAACCTTTTTGAAAATACTCTTGGTTTTACTTTAGCTAATTAATTACCTCTTTCAAAATCTCTAAACTCAAAACAAATTCTAAATATAAAACTGGTCACATTAACCATCTCTCAGCCACATAATTAATTCTCAATCAAAACGTCAATTCTTAATCAATTTAATACATTCACAAACTAATAGTACAAACAAGAGATTCAGTTTAACATACCAGCAAGTCACAACAAGACAAACAACACAACCACAGAGAAGCAATACAAGCAAACACAACCAAATGCAAATGCACAAGCAATATGATGCATGTCTGTCCTAAGCAGGCCATGAGCTCACGTGTCGGTTTATACCCTGTAGCCTGACATTACCTAGGAACGAGTCCCAAATATGGCTTCCCTTGTGTCCTTAGTGCATATGTGTCGGTGGTAAGAATACCACTCCTTCGTGACTACCGGCAGTCGGCGCAAAGCTCGACCCCATAATATACGCACAAGGGAAAACAGTGATCCTCAGTTCGTGGGCGTCCCCGAGATCAACACACAAACAAAACAATGATCCTTAGTTCGTGGGTTTCCCCGAGATCAACATACAACAACAAACACGATCTTCAGTTCGTGGGTTTCCCCGAGATCAATACACAATAACATAGTGATCCTCAGTTCGTGGGTTATACCTGAGATCAATACACAGCAAACAACGATCTTCAGTTCGTGGGTTATACCCGAGATCAACATACAACGATTCATGGGTTATTCCCGTAATAAATGATTATCAGTTCGTGGGTTTTTCCCGCATATAAAACAAATAACAATTTATAGGTTTCCCCGAGATCAATGATCATTCAGTTCGTGGGTACTTCCCGAATTTGACCAATTATCAATTCGTGGGTTTCCCCCATAGTTAAACAACTAACAGTTCGTGGGGTATTCCCGCCTTTTATCATTTTTCATTATCCTTTCTCCATCTCAACAATCAACAAATCAATCTTCATTCTCTCTTTCCCTTTGAATCCTTAACACATCTTCTTAAACCGTTTTTAACTTTCTCAAGCATTTGTTCATGAAAGTCTTAATCCTCATTTCAGTTCATAATCTCTACTTTGGCAATCTTGAGTCAAACCAATTTTAAAACTATTTTTCAGTTTAGTTCTCTATCGAAAGACTCAAGAAAAATCATTTATTTTAAATTCATTAAACACTTTTCAAAACATAATCTCTCTTTAGAAATAATCAAATAAAACTCTTTCTCAAGTTTACTAACTTCACAAAGATTCAAAAATCATCTCTCTTACTATTCAAATTCAAATATTATTATTTCACCAAACTTCTAAAAGGATAATCCTTGATTTTAAACCTAAAACATAACTCTTTTCATATCAAATCAAACTCAAAAAATATTTCTTTCTATTCTTAATAAATCAACTCAAAACGAAATCCTTTTCATAATAAACCCAGCTTAAACATAATATTTTTTTCTTAATGAATAAAACTAAAAAAAACATAATTCATTTCTTTTCTTAGTAAATCAAAACCAAATAATATAATTTTCCAAATCCAACTCTTTTAAAATAACATCTCAGACAAAACCTCAGATTTTATAAAATTTCGACAGCATCTCCTCTAAAACTCGGATTTAGCCACCCTTACGGGTTCCCTCTTTCTCAATAATTCATCAATCCTTTTCTCAACAATTGTCAAACAGACAATTCTCAATCAATCAGACATTCACAATTCATAATAATTAACAAATCAATCATACTCCACAATCCCCACTAATCCATCAATCCAACTCCAATCTCATCGATTCATATTTACTTTTCACATATCATAGGATCCTTTCAAAATTAAACTCCATCAACTAGTAATCCCAAAAATCAGCCTTTCATAATTCTAATTATTTTAATGTTATTTACTCTGTAGCAAACTTACTATTTTGTTTTAAAAGTCAGATTTAAAGAGAATGATTTGGTAATCAAACTTCAATCTTTTAACAGTTCTCAAACTTAATTATGAATCCACTTTAACAACCATCAAAGCCAATTACAATCAGTCGTATTCAATATCATAGCCATTCCGTTACATCAGATAACTAAAAACAACAACAAGCATTTATTCTCAATAATTAGAATACAGCCACAACTCAACCAGAATTAATCTTATCAATTAATCAATCACTCACAGCAACAAAACCAGTCAAAATCACAGCCATCATCTAAACTACATTCATTAATTATAAAAACGTCAAATTTTCAATAATTAGCTTAACACTTTTTAGTTTAATAAGTAACCTTAAATAGATCATCATTCACAGCCCCAATTCAACTAATTCCAACCCGTCACAAGTCCATTTCACAGCCATTCCAATATATTAAAATTCCAATTCAATATCAAACTATTCAAAATAATTCATTCAAGATCAGAATCTCAGCCAACTTATCACAAAAATCAGTAATTCAAAATACAATTCACAACCGCATCTAATTTCACTTATAATTTAGAGTCATCACAATCGCATCCAATTCTAATTCATAATTCACAATAATCACAATAGCTAACTATTCTCAAACACATGTCAAGCAATTCATATCAATTAATCAATTCTTAACCACTGTTAACTATTTGCAATTATCCAATTAACCTTGTAGGCATTCTAAATTAAAAATGTTTGATTTTAAAAATAAATCCCCTACCTCAGAGTGTCGAAATTTGCAGAATTTAAACGCGACACACCCAGTGATGTGTATTTTCGGAAAACGAATTCCAAACACACAAAACTCACCGGCAAGTGCACCGGGTCGTATCAAGTAATAATAACTCACGTGAGTGAGGTCGATCTCACAGGGATTGAAGGATTGAGCAATTTCAGTTTAGTGGTTGATTTAGTCAAGCGAATCAAGATTTAGTTGAGTGATTTGTGATTAACAGAATTTAAATTGCATGGAAAGTAAAGGGAATGGGTAAATTGCATGAAATTAAAGAGAACAGAAAATAAAGTGCTGAATCTTAAAGAACAAGAAATTAAATGGCAGAAACTTAGAACGCAAGAAATGTAAATTGCAGAATCTTAAAGTGCAAGAAATGTAAATGGCTTGAATTGTAAAGGGAATTGGGAATTGGATTTGCAGAAATTAAAGAAGGAAAAGAAAAATTCAACAAACAAGAATGTAAAAGATGGATTCAATTAAACCGGATCTTAAATGAAAATGAGAATAAGCTTGGTGTGACAACGAAACAAGGAAATTGAAATTGAAAGCTATAGATCTCAGGACTCAAGAGACTAGATAGCCAAGTCTAGATCTCACTGCCTTCCTAGATCTAGCAAGAACAATTGCAAAGGAAATAAAGAAATGTAAATTGCAGAAGAGTAGAAGCCGAAGCAGTTAACAGAAATGGAAATTCAATTATGCAGAAAATTAAACGAGATCTCAAGGTGAGATTGAAACAGAAGTTCTTCAATTCTCCACCCAAGATCCGAAACAAGAAAAGTAAACAGTGCTCAAACAAGAACAAGGAAGAAGAGAGATCAATTCTCCTCCCTAATTCTCTTGAATTCTAAAAACAACAATGCCAAAAATGTCAAGGTGCTCTCCACTGTAAGTGTTCTGAAAATTCTCTCCGGAAAAGCTCTCTTTAAAACTTAAATCCTAAGCTATTTATACACTTTCTTCAAATGGTCTTCAAGCCTTGAATTGGGCCTTTGCTCTTGATGGAATTGGGTTGATAAGAGTCTCTGTTGATTGCTCTTGGAGTTGGAGAGAAACCCATTGTGAACCGGGTCAAGAATCATAAAAGTTTGAGTGAAAGTTTGAGGAAAACTTTTACTCAAAATTTTTATACCAGATGGCTTCACTTGCTGCTAACAATGTTTGGGCTAAAGTTTGAGGTCAAACTTTTGCTCAAACGTTGGTCCCGTTGTGTATATGTGTGGCGCCAACGTTTGCCAAAAAGTTTGAGGCAAACGTTGGCGCAAGCTTTTCTCCTCCAGGGTGTAGGTTTTGTGATGCCAACGTTTGCCAAAAAGTTTGAGGCAAACGTTGGCTCAAGCTTTTTTCCCAAAAGTTTGAGCTAAAGTTTGAGGCAAACTTTGGCTCAAGCTTTTTGTTCTCTCTTGCTCCTAGCCATTCCTTCTTTCTTCAACCTTCTTCAAAACTCTTTTCACCTATCATCAATCAATCAAAACAATTAAAGCTATGCCCCAAATCATGAGATTGTGTTTCTTTCATAATATATGACAATTATAGCATAAAATCTCATGAAAGTGCATGAATTCATCCATGGTTGATTGAATCAAAGAAAACATGGAAATCTACCCAATTGGCTTGCTTATGGCTTAAGAAAGTGCATAAAATCAATTGAAAACAAAAGAAAAAGGCTAGTGAAACTAGGCTAAGATGACTTGTCATCACAACACCAAATTTAAAGCTTGCTTGTCCCCAAGCAAGAAAAGAATTATTGAGAAGAAAGAATGAAATGGAAGAGGATGTTCATGCTAGCAGAGTATTATTGGTAGTTTATGGGGTTTTATGTGGATAAGTAAACACTCACTTCTTATTGACTTTTAGGCCTAGAAAGTCTCCTTCAAGCATCAAGCAACACACTGCTATGACCTCTCATTATTCCTTTGTCCTTGACTATTGTTTTTCTCTATAAGCTTTAGTTCAGTGTCATGTGTAACAAGTTCTTTTCTTTCTTTATAATTGGCACATTATTCACTATAGACACTTGGCTCACGTTCCTTCTTAAAACATTGATGCCCAGCACCTCTTTGGGTTACTAAATGCCTTGTAGTTAGGTTGCTCTTGATAGTGGACTTTCAGCTGATGATCCCGGGTTAGTTAACCCAAGTCACCGAGTGTTGATGCACTCCAAAGAACTTAATAATCCAAGCAGATCCTAGTACAAAGACACCACAGGCATATATTCTAAGGTTCAAGCTATTGGTGTCTAGCTTTACTTCTTTTTTTCTTTTATTCTATTGCCAATTTTTGGCCTTTTCTTTTCTCTGTTTATTTTTCTTTTTAACCAAGGACTTTTATTTGATTGAGATTCATAGACAGTAGGCCACTTTCTACTTAGAAGGAGACAACCTAGTTCTCTTATTCACTAAAAGTGAGCTATCATACAATCACACATACATACCACCACTTACTTTTATTGTACTTCTATCTAACAGAGAACTATCTCACTTCACATTCAAACATTTCTTTTATTGAATTAAAGATGCAGGGGACAAAGCATGCTTTTTGTTAAGTGAAAGTAAACACACAAGCACACACTTAGACTAGCTTACTTATTTTAAGGGAAACAAACATAATGCAAAGACTATTTTAAATAGATAAGATGCATGCTCTTTCTCTTTTTTTTTTTTCATGAAGGATCAATTGTGTCCCTTAATCAGTGCATCAAGGTTTGATGAACACCAAACTTGTCTCTTGTTAAGGGGTAAATGTGAGATGCCAGCATTTAATCACAATTGATGCCTTCATCACAGAATATGATTTCTTTTCAATTGTAAAGTCTCAGAAAGTGACAACATATGATCATTGGTGCATAATTTTTAATTTTCATGAAAAGAAAAACACCAAACTTAGTGTTTGGTCATATGCTTCATCAGGATAACTAAGCATATAGTATGAAAATGTTTGTAACACTGGTTTTTTGTGCTTGAAGGTACACCAAACTTTAGAAGTCTTAGCATATGTTTCAAAACAGTGCATGCATTCATTAAGTACGTTCATGAAGATAAAAAAAATCATGCTCAGGTGATCATAGCTTATTGAATTTAAAATGACATAAATCTTAAATCATGGGTTGCCTCCCATGGAGCGCTCTTTTATTGTCACTAGCTTGACACTGGGGCTTTCTTTTATGGTGGTTGATGATTGTAGTTCCTCAACTTGTCTCCCCTGACTGTGATCCTCCTCTTTGTTCCTTGGTGTTCAATTTCAGCATGCTCTAATGAGAGTATATTGCTGACAGTGTAATAGTCATCCATCTGTTGGCTTGCTCCCAGTTGTTGATAGATCAATTGCACTTTATCACCCTTGGAAAGCCCTTCTGTTGGAATCTTTCTGTTCTTCCAACCTCTTTTTGTTTTGTTTCTGTGTTTCTTCCTTTCTTTTGTTGATCTTTCTTCTCTGGCCGTAGGCTTGCTTTGGAGATCTCTCTTCTTAGTGGCTAATATTCCAATATCCTCTTGAACTTCTTCATCCTTCTGCACAATCTTTTGCCTTGGGATGTTGCTGTGAATCGCCTTGTTGCTTTCTTCCTTTAACTGTGATTCTTCCTTGTCGAGTTGCATATAGTCTTTCTTCTCATCACTGAACTGCGCTTCTGGCAATGCTTTCAGAGTGACACTCTTATCATGCATTCTGAGAGTTAATTCTCCTTGCTCTACGTCTATGATAGCCCTAGCAGTGGCCAAGAACGGTCTCCCAAGTATGATGGAGTCACTTTCATCCTCATCTGAATCTAGAACTACAAAATCTGCAGGGTATATGAATTTGTCCACCTTGACTAGAAGGTTTTCAATCACACCCTTGGGTATACCATTGACTTATCTACCAGCTCTAGAGACATCTGTACCGGTTTAACTTCCTCTATACGCAGCTTTTTCACCAAAGAGGAGGGAATTAAGTTAATACTTGCTCCTAGATCGCACATTGCCTTAGTGATGGTTAATTCCTCAACGGTGCAAGGCAGCAAAAAGCTCCCAGGGTCTTCAAGCTTAGGAGGAAGCCCTTTTTGAATCAAAGCCCTGCATTCCTCAGTAAGCAGTATGGTCTCTTTCTCATCCCAACTTCTTTTCTTGTTAATAAGCTCCTTCAAAAACATGGCATACAGAAGCATTTGCTCAAGTGCTTCAGCCAAGGGAATATTGATCTCCAGCTTTTTGAAAGTCTCAAGGAACTTATGAAAATGTTGGTCCTTAGTCTCTTTGCTGAATCTCTGGGGATATGGCAGTGGAGGTGTGATGCTCTTTCCTACTTGCTGCTGTCCCTGAATCACTTCTTTTGAACTGTGTGGTTGGTTGTTCTTCTCTTTGAGTTTCTCAGTGCTCTTGTTTGGCATCACAACTTGATCCTTGGCTTCATCTGCCTTTGTTTGTTCTTCATCTTCTATTGGTCTTTTGCTGCTCTCTGCTTGCTTCTTTGTAGTGTCATTGTTGCTCATCAATGTTCTCCCACTCCTTAATTGTATCACCTTGCATTCTTCCTTAGGATTTGGGATTGTGTCACTCGGCAGTGAACTTTGGTGCACGAAATTGTGATGTCCAGGCTCAAACTATTCCTGGCACGTGAGCAACTTGGTACGCGTAATC
Organism: Arachis hypogaea; assembly: GCF_003086295.3. Taxonomy (NCBI): domain Eukaryota; kingdom Viridiplantae; phylum Streptophyta; class Magnoliopsida; order Fabales; family Fabaceae; genus Arachis; species Arachis hypogaea. The sequence continues at coordinate 114,049,067 of NC_092050.1, read as the reverse complement.
GTGATTACACATTCATAATTTGTCACAACTTCGATACAACTGACCAGCAAGTGCACTGGGTCGTCCAAGTAATACCTTACGTGAGTAAGGGTCGAATCCCACGGAGATTGTTGGTATGAAGCAAACTATGGTCACCTTGCAAATCTCAGTCAGGCAGATATAAATTGATAATGATGTTTTCTAATAATAAATAATAGAATAGGGATAGAGGTACTTATGTAATTCATTGGTAGGAATTTCAGATAAGCGAATGGAGATGCTTTTCGTTCCTCTGAACCTCTGCTTTCCTGCTATCTTTATCCAATCAGTCTTACTCCTTTCCATGGCTGGCTTTATGTGAGACATCACCACTGTCAATGGCTACTTTCGTCATCTCTCGGGAAAATGATCCAATGCCCTGTCACGGCACGGCTAATCGTCTGGAGGCATCACCCTTGCCAATGGCTTCATCTTATCCTCTCAGTGAATAATATGCTCACGCACCCTGTCACGGCACGGCTATTCATCTGTCGGTTCTCGATCATGCTGGAATAGGATTTACTATCCTTTTGCGTCTGTCACTAACGCCCTGCAATCGCGAGTTAGGAGCTCGTCACAGTCATTCAATCATTGAATCCTACTCGGAATACCACAGACAAGGTTTAGACCTTCCGGATTCTCTTGAATGCCGCCATCATTCTAGCTTACGCCACGAAGATTCTGGTTAGGAGATCTAAGAGATATTCATTCTAGCTTATTTCATGTAGAACGGAGGTGTTTGTCAGGCACGTGTTCATAGGGGAGAATGGTGATGAGCGTCACACATAATCATCACCTTCATCACGTTCTTGGGTGCGAATGGATATCTTAGAAGCAAAATAAGATGAATTGAATAGAAAACAGTAGTACTTTGCATTAATCTTTGAGGAACAGCAGAGCTCCACACCTTAATCTATGGAGTGTAGAAACTCTACCGTTAAAAATACATAAGTGAAAGGTCCAGGCATGGCCGAGATGGCCAGCCCCCAAAACGTGATCAAACGATCATAAGGTAATCCCCAGATGTCTAATACAATAGTAAAGGGTCCTATTTATAATAAACTAGCTACTAGGGTTTACATGAGTAAGTAATTGATGCATAAATCCACTTCCTGGGCCCACTTGGTGTGTGTTTGGGCTGAGCTTGAGTGTTGCACGTGTAGAGGTCCTTCTTGGAGTTGAACGCTAGCTTTTGTGCCAGTTTGGGCGTTCAACTCGGGTTTTGGCTCCTTTTCTGGCGCTGGACGCCAGATTTAGGTAGAAAGCTGGCGTTGAACGCCAGTGTACGTTGTCTATTCTTGGCCAAAATATGGACTATTATATATTGCTGGAAAGCCCTGGATGTCTACTTTCCAACGCAATTGGAAGCGCGCCATTTAGAATTCTGTAGCTCCAGAAAATCCACTTTGAGTGCAGGGAGGTCAGAATCCAACAGCATCAGCAGTCCTTTTTTCAACCTCTGAATCTGATTTCTGCTCAAGTTCCTCAATTTCAGCCAGAAAATACCTGAAATCACAGAAAAACACACAAACTCATAGTAAAGTCCAGAAATGTGAATTTAACATAAAAACTAATGAAAACATCCCTAAAAGTAACTAGATCCTACTAAAAACATACTAAAAACAATGTCAAAAAGCGTATAAATTATCCGCTCATCACAACAGCAAACTTAAATTGTTGCTTGTCCCCAAGCAACTGAAAATCAAATAGGATAAAAAGAAGAGAATATACTATAAATTCCAAACTATCAATGAAACATAGCTTCAATCAAATGAGCGGGACTTATAGCTTTTTTTGCCTCTTGAATAGTTTTGGCATCTCACTCTATCCATTGAGGTTCAGAATGATTGGCATCTATAGGAACTCAGAGTTCAGATAGTGTTATTGATTCTCCTAGTTCAGTATGATGATTCTTGAACACATCTTCTTTATGAGTCTTGGCCGTGGCCCTAAGCACTTTGTTTTCTAGTATTACCACCGGATACATAAATGCCACAGACACATAATTGGGTGAACCTTTTCAGATTGTGACTCAGCTTTGCTAAAGTCCCTAATTAGAGGTGTCCAGGGTTCTTAAGCACACTCTTTTTTGCTTTGGACCTTGACTTTAACCGCTCAGTCTCAAGTTTTCACTTGACACCTACACGCCACAAGCACATGGTTAGGGACAGCTTGGTTTAGCCGCTTAGACCAGGATTTTATTCCTTTAGGCCCTCCTATCCACTGATGCTCAAAGCCTTGGGATCCTTTTTATTCACCCTTGCCTTTTGGTTTTAAGGGTTATTGGCTTTTTCTACTTGCTTTTTCTTTTTCTTTCTATTTTTTTCGCCTATTTTTTTCTTCATTTTTTTTCTGCAAGCTTTGTTCTTTGCTGCTTTTTCTTGCTTCAAGAATTATTTTTATGATTTTTCAGATTATCAAATAACATGTCTCCTAGTCATCATTCTTTCAAGAGCCAACATATTTAACATTCTTAAACAACAACTTCAAAAGACATATGCACTGTTCAAGCATTCATTCAGAAAACAAGAAGCATTGTCACCACATCAATATAATTAAGCTAAGTTCAAGGATAAATTCGAAACTCATGTACTTCTTGTTCTTTTGAATTAAAACATTTTTCATTTAAGAGAGGTGATGGATTCATAGGACATTCATAACTTTAAGACATAGTTACTAACTACTAATGATCATGTAATGAAGACACAAACACAGATAAGCACATAACATAGAAAACGAAAAATAGAAGAAATAAGAACAAGGAATGAATCCACCTTAGTGATGGTGGCGTTTCCTTCTAGAGGAACCAATGATGTCCTTGAGCTCTTCTATGTCTCTTCCTTGTCTTTGTTGCTCCTCCCTCATTGCTTTTTGATCTTCTTTAATTTCATGAAGGATGACAGAGTGCTCTTGATGTTCCACCCTTAGTTGCTTCCAATAATTGTGTGGAAGAAAATGTCTCCCCTGAGGTATCTCAGGGATCTCTTGATTTGCAGTCAAATGTTCTACCACTGAGCTATAGACCCTTGATGGAAGCTTTTGTCTTCCCTTTCCTCTTTCTAGAGGTTTCTCTGGCCTTAGGTGCCATCAATGGTTATGGAAAAAAAACAAAAAAGCTATGCTTTTTACCACACCAAACTTAGAATGTTGCTCACCCTCGAGCAAAAGAAGAAAGAATAGAAGAAGAAGAAGAAGATATGGAGGAGATGGATGGATGTGTGTATTCGGCCATATGGGTGGGATTGGGTGGGAGAGAGATGTTGTATTTTGAAGGTAGTGGGTGTATGGATGTGAGTGGTAAATGGAAAACAGAAGGGATGATCATGAATGGAAAGAGAGATGATGAGGTAGGTGGGGATCCTGTGGGGTCCACAGATCCTAAGGTGTCAAGGCATTTACATCTCTGCACCAAATTAGGCATGTAAAATGCCTTTGCACACAACTTTGGGCGTTCAGCGCCAGGTTAGTGCCCATTTTGGGCGTTCAACGCCCATTTGCTGCCATTTCTGGCGTTGAACGCCAGAACCATGCTTGTTCTGGGCGTTCAGCGCCAGGATGCTGCCCATTCTGGGCGTTCAGCGCCAGAACCATGCTCGTTCTGGCGTTTGAACGCCAGGCAGATGCTCCTCCAGGGTGTGATTTTTCTTCTGCTGTTTTTGATTCCGTTTTTAATTTTTTATTTATTTTGTGACTCCACATGATCATGAACCTATAAAGACATATAATTAAGAAAAATATAGTTAGATAAATAGAAATTGGGTTGCCTCCCAACAAGCGCTTCTTTAATGTTAATAGCTTGACAGTGGGCTCTCATGGAGCCTCACAGATGTGCAGAGCTTTGTTGAGACTCTCCAACACCAAACTTAGAGTTTGGATATGGGAGTTCAACACCAAACTTAAAGTTTGGTTGTGGCCTCCCGACATCAAACTTAAAGTTTGGTTGTGGCCTCCCAACACCAAACTTAGAGTTTGACTGTGGGGGCTCTGGTTGACTCTGCTTTAAGAGAAGCTTTTTCTGCTTCCTCTCTATGGTTTCAGAGGGAGATCCTTGAGTTTTAAACACAAGGGAGTCCTCATTCCATTGAAGGACTATTTCACCTCTGTCAACATCAATCACAGCTCTTGCTGTGGCCAGGAAAGGTCTTCCTAGGATGATGGATTCATCCTCTTCCTTTCCAGTATCCAGGACTATGAAATCAGTAGGGATGTAAAGGCCCTCAACCTTTACTAGCACATCCTCTACTTGTCCATAAGCCTGTTTTCTTGAGTTGTCTACCATCTCTAATGAGATTCTAGCAGCTTGCACCCCATAGATTCCCAATTTCTCTATTACAGAGAGGGGCATGAGGTTTATTCCTGAACCAAGGTCACACAGAGCCTTAAAGATCATGGTGCCTATGGTACAGGGTATTATGAACTTTCCAGGATCATGTCTCTTCTGAGGCAATGTCAGTTGATCCAGATCACTTAGTTCATTGATAAACAAGGGAGGTTCAACTTCCCAAGTATCAATGCCAAATAATTTGGCATTCAGCTTCATGATTGCACCAAGAAACTTGGCAGTTTGCTCTTCAGTAACATCCTCATTCTCTTCAGAAGAGGAATACTCATCAGAGCTCATGAAGGGTATAAGGAGGTTCAATGGAATCTCTATGGTCTCTAGATGACCCTCAGAATCCTTTAGTTCCTCAGAGGGAAGCTCCTTGTTGACCACTGGACGTCCCAGGAGGTCTTCCTCCTTGGGATTCACGTTCTCTCCTCTCCTCACAGGTTCGGCCATGGTGCTTATGTCAATGGCCTTGCACTCTCCTTTTGGATTCTCTTCTGTATTGCTTGGGAGAGTACTTGGAGGGATTTCAGTGATCCTTTTACTCAGCTGGCCCACTTGTGCTTCCAAATTTCTAATGGAAGACCTGGTTTCATTCATGAAACTCACAGTGGCCTTAGATAGATCAGAGACTAGATTTGCTAAATTAGAAGCATTTTGTTCAGAGTTCTCTGTCTGTTGCTGAGTGGATGATGGAAAAGGCTTGCTATTGCTAAACCTGTTTCTTCCACCATTATTAAAGCCTTGTTGAGGCTTTTGATCCTTCCATGAGAAATTTGGATGATTTCTCCATGATGAGTTATAGGTGTTTCCATAAGGTTCACCTAAGTAATTCACCTCTGCTATTGCAGGGTTCTCAGGATCATAAGCTTCTTCTTCATAAGAAGCCTCTTGAGTACTGTTGGATGCAGCTTGCATTCCATGCAGACTCTGAGAGATCATATTGACTTGCTGAGTCAATATTTTATTCTGAGCCAATATGGCATTCAGAGTATCAACTTCAAGAACTCCCTTCTTCATAGGCGTCCCATTACTCACAGGATTCCTTTCAGAAGTGTACATGAACTGGTTATTAGCAACCATGTAAATGAGTTCTTGAGCTTCTGCAGGCATTTTCTTTAGGTGAATGGATCCACCTGCAGAAGTGTCCAGTGACATCTTTGATAGCTCAGATAAACCATCATAGAATATATCCAGGATGGTCCATTCTGAAAGCATGTCAGAAGGACACTTTTTGGTCAACTGCTTGTATCTTTCCCAAGCTTCATAGAAGGATTCACCTTCTTTCTGTCTGAAGGTTTGAACATCAGCTCTAAGCTTGCTCAGCTTTTGAGGAGGAAAGTACTTGGCTAAGAAAGCCGTGACCAGCTTATCCCAAGAGTTCAGGCTGTATTTGGGTTGAGAATCCAACCACAATCTAGCTCTGTCTCTTACAGCAAAAGGGAAAAGCATGAGCCTGTAGACTTCAGGATCTACTCCATTAGTCTTAACAGTATCACATATCTGCAAGAATTCAGTTAAGAACTGAAAAGGATCTTCAGATGGAAGTCCATGAAACTTGCAGTTCTGCTGCATCAGAGAAACTAATTGAGGTTTCAGCTCAAAGTTGTTTACTCCAATGGCAGGAATGGAGATGCTTCTTCCATGTAAATTGGAATTAGGTACAGTAAAGTCACCAAGCATCTTCCTTACATTATTATTATTTTCGGCTGCCATCTCCTCTGCCTGTTCGAAAATTTCTGAAAGGTTATCTCTGGATTGTTGTATTTTAGCTTCTCTTAGTTTCCTTTTTAGAGTCCTTTCAGGTTCTGGATCTGCTTCCACAAGAATGTTCTTATCCTTGCTCCTGCTCATATGACAAAGAAGAGGGCACAGAAAAAATAATAATAATAATATGAATCCTTTATACCACAGTATAGGGATCCCTTTGTGAGTGGAAGAAAAGAGGGGGAGAAAGAGTGTGATGTAAAGAAAGAAACACAACTGTGAGGATGGCAGAGATGTGAGATGAGATGTTAGTAGATGAATAAATAAATAGAATAAGATGAGAGAGAGAGAATTTTTCAAAAATTATTTTTGAAAAAGGGTTAGTGATTTTTGAAAATAATTTTTGAAAAAGGTTAGTAGTTTTCGAAAATTAAAATTAGAAATTAAAATAATTAATTAATTAAAAAGAAATTTTGAAAAAAGGGGGGAAGATATTTTCGAAAATTAGAGAGAGAGTTAGTTAGGTGGTTTTAAAAAAGATAAGAAACAAACAAAAAGTTAGTTAGTTAGTTGAAACAAATTTTGAAAAGATAAGAAGTTAGGAAGTTAGAAAAGATATTTTGAAAAGATATTTTTGAAAAAGATAAGATAAGAAGATATTTTAGAAACTAATTTTGAAAAAGATTTGATTTTTAAAATCTCAATTAATGACTTGATTCACAAGAAATCACAAGATATGATTCTAGAATTTAAAGTTTGAATCTTTCTTAACAAGCAAGTAACAAACTTCAAATTTTTGAATCAAAACATTAATTGATTATGTTATTTTCGAAAATTTGGTATAAAAAATAAGAAAAATATTTTTTAAAAATATTTTTGGAATTTTCGAAAATAACTAAGAATTTTGAAAAAGATTTGATTTTTGAAAAAGATTTTGAAAAAGATAAGATTTTCAAATTGAAAATTTGATTTGACTCATGAGAAACAATTTGATTTTAAAAATTTTTGAAAAAGTCAATTCAAATTTTCGAATTTGATGAGAGAAAATGGGAAAGATATTTTTTTTATTTTTGAATTTTTATGATGCAAGAGAAAAATACTAAAAAGATGCAATGCATGAAATTTTTAGATCAAAACAATGAATGCATGCAAGAATGCTATGCAAGAATGCAAGAATGCAAGAATGCAAGAACATATTTTTGAAAAATTTTCTGATGCAAAGAAAACATGTAAGACACCAAACTTAGAAATCTTTCATGTTTAGACTCTAAGAAACGAAAAATGCACATGTAAAACAAGAAAAGACACAAAACATGAAAACATCAAGATCAAACAAGAAGACTTACCAAGAACAACTTGAAGATCATGAAGAACACTATGAATGCATGATATTTTCGAAAAATGCAAGATGCATATGCAATTGACACCAAACTTATGATATGACTAAAGACTCAAACAAGAAACAGAAAAATATTTTTGATTTTTATGATTTTCTAAATTTTTTTTTTGTATTTTTTTTCGAAAATTAATTGAAAAAGAAAAAATAAGGATTCCAAAATTTTTAACATGAATTCCAGGAATCTTGCCATGTTAGTCTAAAGCTTCAGTCCAGGAATTAGACATGGCTCACTAGCCAGCCAAGCTTTTAATGAAAGCTTCAGTCCAAAACACTAGACATGGCCAATGGCCAGCCAAGCTTCAGCAGATATGGATACTTTTCATGTATAGAGCAACTAAGTGTGTGAGAATCTCTTCATTTATGATGGTAAGTTGAAACCCCAGTCCAAAAATTAGACATGGCTTACAGCCAGCCAGGCTTCAACAAATCATCATGAAACACTAGAATTCATTCTTAAAAATTTTGAATAAAATTTTTGAAAACATTTTTATTTTAAAATTTTTTTTTTGAAAACACAGGAGAAAATTTTTGAAAGATTTTTGAAAAATTTTTGAAAAGAAAACAAAAAGAAAATTACCTAATCTGAGCAACAGGATGAACCGTCAGTTGTCCAAACTCGAACAATCCCCGGCAACAGCGCCAAAAACTTGGTGCACGAAATTGTGATGTCCAGGCTCAAACTATTCCTGGCACGTGAGCAAATTGGTACGCGTAATCGTGATTACACATTCATAATTTGTCACAACTTCGATACAACTGACCAGCAAGTGCACTGGGTCGTCCAAGTAATACCTTACGTGAGTAAGGGTCGAATCCCACGGAGATTGTTGGTATGAAGCAAACTATGGTCACCTTGCAAATCTCAGTCAGGCAGATATAAATTGATAATGATGTTTTCGAATAATAAATAATAGAATAGGGATAGAGGTACTTATGTAATTCATTGGTAGGAATTTTAGATAAGCGAATGGAGATGCTTTTCGTTCCTCTGAACCTCTGCTTTCCTGCTATCTTCATCCAATCAGTCTTACTCCTTTCCATGGCTGGCTTTATGTGATACATCACCACTGTCAATGGCTACTTTCGGTCATCTCTCGGGAAAATGATCCAATGCCCTGTCACGGCACGGCTAATCGTCTGGAGGCATCACCCTTGCCAATGGCTTCATCTTATCCTCTCAGTGAATAATATGCTCACGCACCCTGTCACGGCACGGCTATTCATCTGTCGGTTCTCGATCATGCTGGAATAGGATTTACTATCCTTTTGCGTCTGTCACTAACGCCCTGCAATCGCGAGTTAGGAGCTCGTCACAGTCATTCAATCATTGAATCCTACTCGGAATACCACAGACAAGGTTTAGACCTTCCGGATTCTCTTGAATGCCGCCATCATTCTAGCTTACGCCACGAAGATTCCGGTTAGGAGATCTAAGAGATATTCATTCTAGCTTATTTCATGTAGAACGGAGGTGTTTGTCAGGCACGTGTTCATAGGGGAGAATGGTGATGAGCGTCACACATAATCATCACCTTCATCACGTTCTTGGGTGCGAATGGATATCTTAGAAGCAAAATAAGATGAAATGAATAGAAAACAGTAGTACTTTGCATTAATCTTTGAGGAACAGCAGAGCTCCACACCTTAATCTATGGAGTGTAGAAACTCTACCGTTAAAAATACATAAGTGAAAGGTCCAGGCATGGCCGAGATGGCCAGCCCCCAAAACGTGATCAAAGGATCATAAGGTAATCCCCAGATGTTTAATACAATAGTAAAGGGTCCTATTTATAATAAACTAGCTACTAGGGTTTACATGAGTAAGTAATTGATGCATAAATCCACTTCCTGGGCCCACTTGGTGTGTGTTTGGGCTGAGCTTGAGTGTTGCACGTGTAGAGGTCCTTCTTGGAGTTGAACGCCAGCTTTTGTGCCAGTTTGGGCGTTCATCAACTCTGGTTTTGGCTCCTTTTCTGGCGCTGGACACCAGATTTGGGTAGAAAGCTAGCGTTGAACGCCAGTTTACATTGTCTATTCTTGGCCAAAATATGGACTATTATATATTGCTGGAAAGCCCTGGATGTCCACTTTCCAACGCAATTGGAAATACGCCATTTCGAATTCTGTAGCTCCAGAAAATCCACTTTGAGTGCAGGGAGGTCAGAATCCAACAGCATCAGCAGTCCTTTTTTCAACCTCTGAATCTGATTTCTGCTCAAGTCCCTCAATTTCAGCCAGAAAATACCTGAAATCACAGAAAAACACACAAACTCATAGTAAAGTCCAGAAATGTGAATTTAACATAAAAACTAATGAAAACATCCCTAAAAGTAACTAGATCCTACTAAAAACATACTAAAAACAATGTCAAAAAGCATATAAATTATCCGCTCATCAAACTTGAAGGTCTCTCAACAGAAATCTGCTTGGAGATTTGCCCAATCTGCCTCTCTAGGCTCTTCATGGAGGCTTCATGGTTTTGGTTGTCATTTCCTGGTGTTTCCACATTTTGTCTATCAAAGTTTCCAAGTTAGTGAGTCTTTGAGATTCAGGTGATGTTTGTGGTGGGTTGTGAGATGTGGATGGTGGATGGTGGGCATTTTGGTTGGTGGGTTGGTTATTGGATTGGTAATGGTTGGGGTTGGGGTAGTTGTTTTGAGGTTTTTTGTAAGGGTTTTGATTGGTTTGCTGCTGGTTGTGGTTTTGGTTGTTCCTTGAAGTGTTTTGGTTTGAGTTCCTCTGCCATGGTTGTTGGTTTTGGTTGTGATTGTCTCCCCATCTGAGGTTTGGGTGGTTCTTCCAAGATGGGTTGTATGTGTCACCATACACTTCATTCTGTCCAGAGTTTTGGTTATGCATGTACTGCACTTGTTCCTGTTGTTGCTCTTCTTGGCTTTCTTCATTCTGCACCCATGTGGATGATGGTTGGCTTGTGTTAACTGCTGCAACTTGAAGGCTGTCAATCCTTTTGGCCATTTGTTCAAACTGTTGTTGAATTTGTTGCTGCATCATTTTGTTTTGAGCTAAGATTGAATCTACTCCTTCTAGCTCCATTACTCCTCTCCTTTGTGATGGTTGGCGGTTTCTTTGATGAGCAAAGAAATATTGATTGTTGGCCACCATGTCCACAAGATTCTGGGCTTCCTCAGCAGTTTTCATCAGTTGTAGTGAACCTCCAGCAGAATGATCTAATGCCTCTTGAGATTTCAATGTCAGGCCTTCATAGAAATTTTGCAGCACGTCCCATTCATTGAACATCTCTGGAGGACACTTTCTGATTAAGGCTTTGTACCTCTCCCATGCTTCATACAAGGATTCGGCATCTAATTGTGTGAATGTCTGCACCTCGGTTTTCAGCCTGATGACTCTTTGGGGTGGATAGAATTTGGCTAGAAATTTAGTCACCAAGTCATCCCAACTAGTGATACTTCCTTGGAGAAAAGTTTCAAGCCATTGTGCGGCTTTGTCCCTTAATGAGAACGGGAACAGCAGAAGCTTGTAAGTTTCAGGATTCACGTCATTGGATTTGATAGTGTCACAAATCCTTAAGAAGGTAGATAGATGTTGATTTGGATCCTCCAATGGTCCTCCCCAAACGAGCAGTTGTTTTGGACCAATGTGATGAGTTGTGGCTTCAGTTCAAAGTTATTTGCATGGACATTAGGGGTGAGAATGCTGCTTCCACAATGTCTAGCATTTGCAAAGGTATAGGAGGCCAGTACTCTCCTCTGTTGTGGGTTAGTGTTAACCCCTCCTCCTGGATTAGATGGATCTCCTTCCATCTCGTGATATTCTTCCTCAGATTCTTCCTCTCCAACAATATTTTTCCCTCTTTCAGCTCTTCTTAACCTTCTAAGAGTTCTCTGGTCAGTTTCAGATAAAACAGGAATGGATCTCCCTGTACCTGACATACAAACAAAACAAAAGAAACACCACCAGTAACACTTCAATCTATTGCTAGAATGAAGTTTAGTTTAAGCAAAATTTCAAACAGTTAGTGTGTCAGTAAAAAATTAGAGAAACAGAAAAGAAAAAGTGCTAGATCTAGATCTCCACTTCACTTAATCATTGTCAATCTATTTTAATCCCTGGCAACGGCGCCAAAAACTTGATGTGTATTTTCGGAAAACGAATTCCAAACACACAAAACTCACCGGCAAGTGCACCAGGTTGTATCAAGTAATAATAACTCACGTGAGTGAGGTCGATCCCACAGGGATTGAAGGATTGAGCAATTTTAGTTTAGTGGTTGATTTAGTCAAGCGAATCAAGATTTAGTTGAGTGATTTGTGATTAACAGAATTTAAATTGCAAGGAAAGTAAAGGGAATGGGTAAATTGCATGAAATTAAAGAGAACAGAAAATAAAGTGCTGAATCTTAAAGAACAAGAAATTAAATGGCAGAAACTTAGAACGCAAGAAATGTAAATTGCAGAATCTTAAAGTGCAAGAAATGTAAATGGCTTGAATTGTAAAGGGAATTGGGAATTGGATTTGCAGAAATTAAACAAGGAAAAGAAAAATTCAACAAACAAGAATGTAAAAGATGGATTCAATTAAACTGGATCTTAAATGAAAATGAGAATAAGCTTGGTGTGACAACGAAACAAGGAAATTGAAATTGAAAGCTATAGATCTCAGGACTCAAGAGACTAGATAGCCAAGTCTAGATCTCACTGCCTTCCTAGATCCAGCAAGAACAATTGCAAAGGAAATAAAGAAATGTAAATTGCAGAAGAGTAGAAGCCGAAGCAGTTAACAGAAATGGAAATTCAATTATGCAGAAAATTAAACGAGATCTCAAGGTGAGATTGAAACAGAAGTTCTTCAATTCTCCACCCAAGATCCGAAACAAGAAAAGTAAACAGTGCTCAAACAAGAACAAGGAAGAAGAGAGATCAATTCTCCTCCCTAATTCTCTTGAATTCTAAAAACAACAATGCCAAAAATGTCAAGGTGCTCTCCACTGTAAGTGTTCTGAAAATTCTCTCCGGAAAAGCTCTCTTTAAAACTTAAATCCTAAGCTATTTATACACTTTCTTCAAATGGTCTTCAAGCCTTGAATTGGGCCTTTGCTCTTGATGGAATTGGGTTGATAAGAGTCTCTGTTGATTGCTCTTGGAGTTGGAGAGAAACCCATTGTGAACCGGGTCAAGAATCATAAAAGTTTGAGTGAAAGTTTGAGGAAAACTTTTACTCAAAATTTTTATACCAGATGGCTTCACTTGCTGCTACCAATGTTTGGGCTAAAGTTTGAGGTCAAACTTTTGCTCAAACGTTGGTCCCGTTGTGTATATGTGTGGCGCCAACGTTTGCCAAAAAGTTTGAGGCAAACGTTGGCGCAAGCTTTTCTCCTCCAGGGTGTAGGTTTTGTGATGCCAACGTTTGCCAAAAAGTTTGAGGCAAACGTTGGCTCAAGCTTTTTTCCCAAAAGTTTGAGCTAAAGTTTGAGGCAAACTTTGGCTCAAACTTTTTTCCTCTGGGGAATTTTCAATTCTTCCAAAAGTTTGAGCTAAAGTTTGAAGCAAACTTTGGCTCAAGCTTTTTGTTCTCTCTTACTCCTAGCCATTCCTTCTTTCTTCAACCTTCTTCAAAACTCTTTTCAGCTATCATCAATCAATCAAAACAATCAAAGCTATGCCCCAAATCATGAGATTGTGTTTCTTTCATAATATATGACAATTATAGCATAAAATCTCATGAAAGTGCATGAATTCATCCATGGTTGATTGAATCAAAGGAAACATGAAAATCTACCCAATTGGCTTGCTTATGGCTTAAGAAAGTGCATAAAATCAATTGAAAACAAAAGAAAAAGGCTAGTGAAACTAGGCTAAGATGACTTGTCATCACCCAGTACTCCAATTTCACAGTAGCAGCGGTGGCATTCCAACATAACCAGAACAGCAGCAGTGTCAATTTCCTAAGGCAGTGACGATGGTTACACCAGGACAAAAGATTCGAATTGAATAGAAATCAAGAGCAAACACAACTCTGGAAATTTAGGACAAGAAATATACTAAATCAAATCGTTCACAAGCATGGCAGTGACAAATTGAAGTGTGTAAATGGAACAGAATTAAATAAAAGAATAGACCAAAACCAGAACAGTAATAATGCTACCGGCAACAACAGCAATGACATCCTCCTTCAAGTTTGACGATGGCAGAACAACAGCTCTAATAGCGGCTAACTCCGGCGGCAACAGGGAATGACGGAGTCAAACCTAGCAGTGGCGGGGGTGGTTTGACGGCGTGAAGGCTTGGCGGTGCGGAACAGGGCCTCGTTCATACCCTGGTCTTTCGCATTCATCTCCCTCTCTTCACAAAGCCTGCACATCGCGAGAACCACGGCGGCGACAATGAAGCTCCAGCGGCAATGGAGGCAAGGCGGCGGCGCAGGCAGTAATACTTCCCTCCTCTGCGCTACCTCTTCTCCCTCGATGACTCCTCCCTCTCTCGCGCGCGGTTCCTTCTATCGATGGCGGCTCGGCAGCGGTGGCGGCAGAGCTTCGATGGCAGCAAGGCAGTAAGCTAGACGGTAGCTGGGTAGCAACGCCATGGTGGTTAGGCAGCGACGCGACGGCGGCTGGGCGGCGAGTCCGGTAGTACCAGGCCAGCGACGCTATTCTTCCCTTCCGCCGGCGCTATCTCTTCCTCCGATCTCCTCTCTGCGCGTGTGTGTGTTTGTTACGTTGAGGAAGGGTGAGGCTGCGGCTGTTAGGGTTAGGAATTGGGAAAATTAGGGTTCTGAGTTAATTTTAGGAATTAGGGTTAGAAATTAGGATTTTATAAAAGAATAAGGATAGGTATGAATAGATATTTTGATAAAATTGAAGGATAGAGTAATTTTAAAATCAAATATACTCTATTAAAAATATTTAGGAACATTATTTATCATCATATTGCTAACTTCAATCAATTATTTCTAATTTAAAATATAAAATGAACATATTAATCACATTTTATAAAATATAATTTAAACTCAATATTAATTATTCAAATTAAATGATATAACTTTTCATTATTTTTCTATCTCCGAAACTTTAATTTCAATTTATAAGATAACTAATTATAATAGAAATTGTACATAAATATTAATTCAATTATACTTAAAGTATTTATAAATATCAATCTAATCATTTCTAATAAAATAATTTCTGAGAGTTAAAATTAATAACATAATTTATTCAAAATAGAATTTATTTAAATTAAATTATACAATTATTTCTTATTTTTCAATTACTAAAATTATAATTTCAATTATATCAAATATCTAATAAAGATTATATAAAAATTCTAATTAATTTAAACTCCAATTATCATGAAACTCCATTTAATTACCTTTAGTAAAATAACTTTTTTAAAATAAAATTATCAACAAATATAATAAATCACAAATAACTAATCATTTGATTTTCAAAAACTAGGGTTGTTACACTTTTCCTTGTTTTCTTCATGTGTTCTTCCTTCTACATGCTTTCTTCCACTTTTGCTTACCCAATCTTACTAAAATGACCTGAAATCACTCACAAAACATATCACGGCATATCGAATGGCATAAAAGTAGAATTAAATTACTCGATTTAAGCACAAAAATGCATGTTTTCACATTTAAGTCCACTTTTGGTACTTAGGTGTGAGTTTACGTGCTAGAATCTATCCAATTTAAGTCAAAATATATCATCAAATATGGACTCATCAATTCTCCCACACTTAAACAAAAGCATGTCCTCATGCTAAACCAACAAGGAAAACAATCAAGAGGGGTTCAACTTATTAAATGCAACTATCTATATGCATGCAAGTATGTATATACTATCTATGTATCAATCTATAGTATCTATATGAAATTGGTGAAAACAAATAATCGAATTCCCAAACAAGTGTAGACAAATAGGGCTAAGTAAGGAGGTAATGCATTACAACCAAAATCTAAAGAATTGATTCAAGACATCAAAATGAAGCAACTTGCAAGAATACATGATATGAGGCATGGAAACATAGAGTTAAGTAATTGAACCCTCACTAGGTGTGTATACACTCTAGTCACTCAGTGTTTAGGGGTTTAATCACTCAAGTCTCTTCTAATCATACTTTCAAGGAATTGCTTTTCATCTAACAATCAACAACAAGTGATGTATGAATGCAATTATCATGAGGACTTCATATGGTTGTAATGGGGTTAGGGTAAAGGTGGGATAGTTATGGTTAAGTGGACTAAAATGATTGAATCCTTGATTAGTTTAAGTATCCAACTTAACCTATGTCAACCAAATCACAAAAATGCATTCTAACCACCCATTACTTCTTTTCACTCACATTCATGCCTTAGTTTCTATTCAAAACACATATGCATTCCTTATTCATTTTTTTCTTTTCTTTTGGAGCAACCTTTGTTCCCTCTTATTATTTTTTCCATTTCATTTTATTTTATTTTCTATTTCTTTTTTTTTCTTATGACCAATACATATGGTTAAAGTAAATTGACACATGAATGTGCACCCATTTTCAAAATTTTTTTCCTTCAATGCATACCCAAAATATATTATTTTTTTTCTTTTCTTTTCTACCAAAGTTCCTTCCAAAGATTTTCCCACACTTGAATGAAACACACACCTCAACCTAAGCTAATCAAGGATACAATCCAAGGTAAATTCATGGTTTTTCGCTTAAGATTGTAATGTGGTGCTATTACGAACAATGGGGTCAATTAAGGCTCAAAGGGGTTAACAAAGGTAAATGCATGGGTAGGTCTATATGGGTGAGTGAGTTATGCACAGATGGCCTCAAACATGCTAAATGCATTCAAGACATCAAACATCGGAAATAAAGAATCAAGCAAAACTAAGATTACAATCATAGAAGAGATATATCACATAATGAATAAAATTAGTGGTTAAAAGATGTAACCACTCATTCAAGCTTAACAACTCACAAGGTATTTTTTCTTTACTCTTCTATGTTCTAAAAAAGAAATCATTCAAGCAAGTTTGAAAACAATTTTCTCAATCAATTCAATAGAATGCCCTTGAAACAAAATTCTTGGGAAATTTGTTGTTTTTCACCAAAATTTATTTCCTATATGTATGTATGATGTGATAGATGCAAAATTTTTCAAAATTTCTTAGTTTTTTCCTTAATTTTCAACAAGCAAAAAGTAACATGAACAATTAGGATCAAGATAAACTAGGCATAAGCTATTCACATCATCCAATCACAATCTATAACTGTACTATATACCAAGCAAACAAGCTCAAAACATATATATATATATATTCATAATTAAAATGCAATACCAAAAATAACTAGAAGCAAGCCAAGCTAATATATATATACATCAAAGTACTAAATAGTAGCAAAAAGTAAAGTGCTGCCAATATCTGTAAAAGCATAATAAAACTGAAAATAACTGAATAAGAGTGTTCAGGAGAGAATGTTTACACCCAAAATATTGTAGATCCTCCCCTACACTTAAATCATGCACTGTCTTCAGTGCTCAAAATAATCAATTGGGGGAGAATCAACCATGAGAAGCTCCACTGTCAGATGGTGGTGGGTGATGATGACGCTGATAAACAATGAGGGCTCCGGATGTCACTGGGGTGGTCTCGGCTACCGGCTGCTCAACTGCCTGGTCAGCTGTCTCGACTGCCATCTCAACTGTCAACTCGGCTCCAATTGCCAGCTCCTCAAATCTAGGCTCTTCAGCTCTATGCTCCTTAGCTCTGGGCTCTGCCGGTCTCTGCTCAGGTGTCTGGACTGCCTGGCCAGCTTCAGCTGCTGGCTCCTCAGATGCAGGCTCTGCGGCCTCAAGCTCTGGTGTATTTGAAGGAGGTGGCCCAGGGTCTCTACCCTCAAACTTCGCCACTATCCATTGGAAGCGGCGAGTGTTGCGGCGTTCAGATCAGTGGATGGCCTGAAGGATCTCCAGACACAGCTCATATGGTGTCTGGGGTTGGGGTGTGGGTGCGGGTGCTGTAGGAGGTGCTGAAGGCTCTGCTGCTGTTGATGGAGGCTTAGTGGTCTTCTTCTTCTTCTGAGGCGGCCCGTCATAATCACCGTATGGCAAAAAATGGCTACTTACTCATGTAGACAAACGTTCGGTCTGTTGGGCGTCTCTCTACACCAGATAGAGCTGCTAATCTGGTGATCAACGATGGAAAGGGAATGTTGAATTTCTGCTGTTGGTTCACCTTACACATCGACTCTTTGATAAGGGGAACAACAGAGATCCTCTTCCCTTCCAGAATAGCCCACAGCAAAACTGCCACACGGATTCTGATATGCGTGGCATGCGTGCTCAGAAGAATGTAGTCGGCAATGATCTGCTGCCAGATCCTTGCCTCTGGATTGAGGTCAGTGCATGTAACACTCAACAGGACTGCCTGTTCTCCCTTGCTGTATTCCCATCTAGCCTCAGGCTGGCCAATCTTTTCCAGGACCACATCCAAAGAAATCTTGCCTATTGTCACGTCCTTCATTATTCCAGTGTAAGCGTCTCGAGATGGAGGAATATGCGGAATATCCAAGAGGGCCTCTAAAGCAGTATCAGAGGTGTCCAAGGTGACACCTCTTAGAAAAATAGTTTGGGCATTCCTCTTTAGGAAATTTGTGTAAAATTCCTTGACCTGGTGTTCGTTTACCTCCACCGGATCGAATTTTACGAATTCCCAATGATAAAAATTTAGTCTGTTAAGGATCTGATCCGCATATTTCTCAGGCAGGTTGAGCTTTTTCTCATAATGAAAGGCCCATTTTTCTAGTTTCTTGTACTGTTCTTGGGCTTCAGCATTTATGAATGTGTCTGGTTGGTTACTTGGAGGCACAGGAGGAGGACGAGGCAAAGGATTGGCTTTCTCCTTTTCTTTGCGGGCCATTCTGAAAAAGACAAAAACAGAAAACAACTCAGAAAAAACAGAGAAAAATCACAGAAGGAAGAAGAAAACAGTTAAACAATTCAATTAAGAGCTAGTCAGATAAATAAACACTCAATCAGGGGAAAACATGTATAGAACAGTTGAATGCTCAAAAGAAAATGCGCTTCCCCAAAATCAAGCAACCTAAGTTTCATATGCATGGGTGAACAAACAATGAAAGCGTATATATGTCTTAGGTGCATTATGTAAGTGAATTGAATTGAAAGAAATTGATTATTGCAATTGTGCCCTGAGGATTGAAAGATTTTGGAAAAATTGTCACAAAGGACAAAAATCAGAGTCACAGTGAAAGCATACGCATATTCATATTTAGAAGATAAGAAATGATCACATATACATAGCTTCTTGTCCAAAGCAATATCTGATTGAGAAACAGATTGAATTGCTCAAAAATTAAGGAAACAAGTTGCTATGTATATGGTCATTAAGGTTAAAGATACATGAATAAGCATTTGATCAATTCACATAGAGAGCAATATATGTACTGCTGCCAATGTCACCAAACAGGTTTCAAAATTTCAAGTTTAATTTTAGTTTAGTGTTGGCATAAAAAGCAATGGATAGTCAGCACATAATGCAGTAATTCAGCATGCTATGCACTTAAAAGTACCAAATAGAATGATGAAAGTTATAAATTTCAATCCAATTTGGTTTCAAGAACAAAATCAGCAATGAAGTGCACAGTTGGCTAATTATCGAAGGATGATATGCACAGCAAAAATTGACATCAAACAAGATAATCACAAAGGTAAAGTCAAGTTCAGTTTGATGTTTCAGCATGAACACAGAGTGCATTAACCAAATCATCTCAGGCAGCATTCACATTCAACAGAAAATTGGAACAAGTTCGAAACTGACGATGCAGAATGGAAAGAAAATCAAAAGCTATGATGATCAGACATAGAAGTTGAATAAAAAATTCCTATTCAGGCAACTTATCAAGCAGGTCATGTGCATCAGTGGAATAGCAGTCACAGTTCATATATAGCAGCACTCATAGCTCAGACATTGCATCAATTAGTCCAGAAAACAACCCAAAATACTTAGCCAGTATCAACATCTACATTCAATCCACTAAAACAAAAATCAACTAACCTATAACCACCTAATGACTAAAACAAAATTAAAGACAGAATGAGAAGCAAGTGAATTAAAGCAACAGAAAAATGGAACAGGAGCAGATAAAAGAGAAGAAGGTGGAACCTTCATTGCAGAAGAGAGGAATGGGAGAAAGGGAGGAATGAGGGTGGAGGGCGGTGAGGCACAGTCGCAGCGGCACAGAAGGTCGCCGCCGTTTATGGCTGGTCACTGGATTGGAGAGGCGTGGCCTAGGGCTCTGGCGGGCGCGATGGCTGAGACAGGGAAGAGAGAGAAGGGGGAATGTGGAAGAGAGAGAAGGAAAAAGGAAGAGAGAGAGAGGCACGGCGGCACGGGGGTCCGCCAGCGGTGGTTGGTCGCGGTGAAGGGAGGTGATGGTGTGAAGAGGAGGGGTTGGGAGGTTGAGAGGGGTTCAGAGAAAAGAAAAACAGGGAAGGAAAAGGTTTGGAAGGTGAAACGCGACCCTCCCCTTTTCGAATTAACGTTCGAAAAGGGACCTGTACGAACGCACAGGGTCGTGTGCAGACACACACAAGGAGAAGGAAGAGGGGTATGCGCTTGCACAAGGTCGTGCGGACGCTGCGAGCAGAAGGTGAATCACAGCCTGTGAGGATGCACAAGAAGGTGTGCGTTCACACAGATGGAGGAAAGGGGTTGGGTTCACATGCACAGCCTGTGTGGGCGCACAGAGCTATGCGCTCGCACAAGCGGGTTTCTTTTTTGGTGTGTGCGGCCACACACATGATGTGCGGTCGCACAGAAGGTAAAAAAGAGGGGTGTACACACGCACAAGCCGTGCGTATGCTGCAAACACAAGAACAGGAAAACAGGGGAGCTGTGCGCACGCACAAGGCTGTGCGGATGCACAGGTCTCTGTTCCTGTAATGAAAATTATGCCTCCAAGCCATCAATCTTGACATCCAAAACAGGTTTTCAAGTCCCAAAACAGCACAAAAACTCCCAAAAACACATTATTCTACTATAATTACTTAACAAACATCAAAATAAAACCAACTAACCAAGCAAAATAACCAATTTATTCATGAAATAACAGGTAAAAGAGAGAAAGTTAGAAGGATATTACAATGGTGGGGTGTCTCCCACCTAGCACTTTAGTTTATAGTCCTAAGTTGGACTTGGTGAGGAGATCTTTCTTAGGGTGGCTTATGCTTCCACTCCTCCTTGAATCTCCAACCAAGTTTGATATTGATTCGACCTCCAGTGTCCCAAATGAATTGCATCAAACTCCTAAGAGACTTCAAGCTAGCAACTAGGATCCTTAAGTATTGATTCTTGAAATTAATGCCTGGATCCCATTCTGGAGTTCCTCTATCACCATTAATATGCTTGTGCACTCTCCGAAATCCACTATCTTGACTCTTGCACCAAAATTGAGCTCCAATTGTTAGATTGACTCCTTGGGTGAACTTTCCATTTCTTGGCCAATCAACATTCTTCTCTTCACCATCCACTACTCCAAGAAAGGTTCGAATTGATCATCCGTTTCCAAAACGGCATATTGATATGGGCCTAGAAATCTTGTTAGAGAAGTCTTTACCCGCTCAATTCTTTCTTGCACAACTATCTTCACTTCTTGGCGAATAGAATCTCCCTCAACCTCTTTTGAGTCTTCTTCATCCTCACTCAAGTCAACAATTGGAGATTGTGTGAAGTCCACAGCAACATCTCCTTCCAAATCTAATAATGGAGGTTCATGAAGGTCATAGAAGAAATTACCCAAGTTGGACAAAAATCTTGAATGATGGAATCCTCTTGATCAATTCCTACCCACTCTTCATTTATCTCCCTTTGCACTTCATGTTGTGACTTGACGTCTTCTCCTTGATTTTGCATTTCTTCTTTCACTCCACACTTTTCACTTGGTCCCACGCATTCATCCACTAGAATTTCTTGCTTGTGGCATGAACGCAATGAAGCTAAATGACCCAAAGCTTTTGCTAAGATAGACATGACTTGCTCTTGCTTCTTCCGGAACTTTTATTTTTCTTGAATGAGCATGAAAAGTACTTTTTGTGTGGCTTGATCCATATATGAAGATGAAGATTGAGGTGATGAAGGTTGACAATCAAACTCATGAGGGTAAGGGCTTTGGTTTTGTATGTAGTGAGGGGATGGTGTGTAAGATTGGTGATTATAAAGGTAAGTGTTTGGGTTCCATTGGGGTGCATTGTGGTGATGGTGTGAAAAAAGTCATAGAGAAAATATAAACAAAATCCTACTAGGAAAAGCAACCAAACAACCAAAAGAGCTATTTACATTATTAACATATTTACAACAACCAAAAGATATAACACCGTTTGCATCCCTGGCAACGGCGCCAAAAACTTGATGCAAGCAAATTTGTCGGTTAAGAATTCCTTCTCGGTAAAGGAGAAATAGCCTCGTTGCAAGTATAGTTCTCAACCAACAAGTAATGCTCGATCAAAGTTTACAATTTCTAATCTAAACCGAGGGTCTTTCAACCTCGGGTCATTCTTCCTAGGATGCAATTGGAAGTGTTACTCTTTTGGTTGTTAGGGGGACAAAAGGGGTTTGTAACCAAAGAACTAAAGATTAAAAGAACTAAGCGATAAAAGAACTAAGAGATGCTCAAAATTGTAATTAATGCAAGCAAAGTGAAAATAAGATCAAAACTAGTGAAAATGCTATAAATGCAATGAAAGCCTTGACTTGGGAATGAGGATCCAAGGAATCCTATCATCACCATAACCACGACTATGGTAATTATGTTGAGTCAATCTCGCCTAGTCAACCCCAACCATTGAGGAGTAAGTCAAGCAAGCATAATTGACCTTAATCCATAAGTCCTAGCTAACTTACCAAACTAGTTGATAAAAAGCTAGCGTCAATGGAAACAATAGTCAACTAACTACCCAAGAATTACCACTAAATATCGGACATTATGACTCTAGTATCCTAGGAACTCAAACCACAAGCCAAGGTGAGAAAATCTACTCAAAACTTAAAGTTGGCATTTTCACAAACACCTTGTGTGCATAAAAGTAAAACATGGAAAATTGCAAGGAAAAATAGCAAACTAAAACCAACTACCAACAAAACCAAATATAGACGAGCAATCAAATATAAAGGAAGCATAAAATATTAAATTCATCAATCAAAAATTCAAAAACTCAAATTTTCAATTATACAAGTAACTTGAACCAAGGCAAATGAAAGTAAATGTGCTATAATTAAAGAACAAATTGAGAGTACTTACAATAAAGATGAGTAAAATCAAAGATCAAAACTTATATAAAATGCTACAATGGAAATGGAAATTAAATCCTAAGAGAGCATTTTCTACTCTACTCCTACTCCTACTCCTAAAACTATGAAAATTGTGTCTAAGTACTAATGAAAGTTTGTGTGTTAATATGTGTTGAATCCCCCTTATATAGCACTCAAAATTTGGGCCAAAAGCCCTCAGAAAATGCACAGCACGCGTTTCATTAATGCAGTCACATGTATGGACCTGTGCGGATGCACAGGTGTGTGCGTCCGCACACTTGGCTATTTTGGCTCCTGTGCATACGCACAGGTACTTGTGTGCATGCACGCATAGAAATTTCCACTTGTGCGTATGCACGTTGGCTTGTGCGCACGCACGCTTGGCTGATGCGGACTTGTGTGTACGCACGCTGGCTTGTGCGCACGCACACCTTGCTGTGTGTGCTTTTCCTTGTTTTCTTCATGTGTTCTCCCTTCTACATGCTTTCTTCCACTTTTGGTTACCCAATCTTGCCAAAATGACCTGAAATCACTCACAAAACATATCACGGCATATCGAATGGTATAAAAGTGGAATTAAATTACTCGATTTAAGCACAAAAATGCATGTTTTCACATTTAAGTCCAATTTAGGAATCAAACACCAAAGTATGCTATTTTGGTGCTTAAGTGTGAGTTTATGTGCTAGAATCCATCCAATTTAAGTCAAAATATATTATCAAATATGGACTCATCACCGTGCAACGTAGAAGACAAGGCGTACTACGTTGGGGGATAAAAAAAGATCCATGAGTACACATCTAGCATGCATACGCAAAAACATGGATAATTTGCCTATCATGCATACGTATCTGTCATGTATACGCATGATATCATCTTTCCGTGGGACGTAGGATTACAGCCATGGCACGCCAGAACCAAACAGAGAGCAAAATATTGATATACTAAAGGCAACGTGGGACGTGAAAGCCTTCACGTGGGACCTGAAAGCCTTCACGTGGGACGTGGACTTGTCATGTGCATGCATAACCAGGGCAAAAAGGAAGCATCATACGTACGGATGTAGCATGTGTATAGACAACAAGAGGTTTTTGAGGTGTCATGCATACGCATCTGGCATGCATATGCAGAATACCTGGTTCGTATGGGACGTGAGTTTTTCTATGTGCAATGCCATGGAGAAAACAGAGGCCAACATTGAAGGAAGAACAAAACCACATACCATGTGAGACACTCTACGTGCAACGTGAGCCAGCCAGAGTGAATTGGATTAAAAACAAGCTCTACGTGCAACGCAAAGTACCCACGTGCCACATGAGACTCTAGGTACCCTCCAGTTTCTTTGCCACATGTATACGCAAAGTACCCACTTGTGTGGTTGATTAAGGACTCAACTTAGGGCCACTAATCACAAGCATTAATTGAGGATTGCAAGAAGAAAAGATGGAGATCTTTGCTGAGAGGAAAATAGTTATGAAGAAGATTTGATTTTATTTGAATTATGATTCTATTTTAGTTTGAATAGGAAGTTTGTTTACAATTAGTATTTAAGGAGAGAAGTCACTCACGTCCTCTTCTCTTCGTCACTTTTTTCATAATTTTAGGTTTTCTTTGAAGACATGAGCAACTAATCTCCTTGGTTAAGATTAGGAGCTCTGTTAATTCCTATGGACTAATATTTTAGCTTTTCTACTTTTGATGAATGCATTGATATCTTTTTAAGAAAAAGTTTTCATTCTTCATCCAAAGAATTTGAATGTGTTGGGAAATAATTCTTCTCTGACTTGAATTCTTTTAATTTCTTGGAAAAGTTAATTAATTGAATTAAGCTTGAAAACTTATTTTCGCAATTCTTAGGTTTTAAAACTAAACTTGATAAGTGACATCGAATCAACTATGGGAGATTCTTATGAATTGTGTGGCGTATAAATCAGTGAACGTGCTTAACTCTTTTCTTAAGTAATTGGCTAAGGAATTAGAGATTAACTAGATTAAAGAGAAATTGAATTAACAAGGGATTGTGATTTAATTACTAATGATTTGCCATGGATGTATCTTTGCACGATCAAGGTGAAAGGTGAAAAGTATTGGTCTGGAAGTCTCAACATCTCTAAAACCTTAACTCTTTTAATCATATTATCCTTTAATGCTCACTGTTTGCTTTTGTTTACTTTGTTGTTTATGTTACAGCTTTCTAGAATAATCAGTTGACTATTTCTTGCTTAATCCATTAATCCTCATGGGATCGACACTCAGTCACCGTGAGTTTATTCCTTGGTACGACTCGGTGCACTTGCCGGTATTTTGTGGTTGTAAAATCTGCATCATAGCCTGGGAGGGCTCGAACCTGATCTCGTATTATGATAACTCGACTGATCATGCGAGTATCTGTCTTACGAGGTCCGGTTTCTGTAGCCCTTGCCTCACCGTCTGATCCGTTCAGACCGTGATAGGGTGGCCTCGGAAGTACTACCAAAGGGGTCGGGACACCATGAGTAGTGCAAAGATGAGTTTCTCGAGTCTGGAGTATCATGTCTCAGCATTTTTGAGGACTTTACTTATGAAGTACACGGGGCTCTATGTCCTTTGTTTCTCTTCTCGGATGAGAGCTGTTGTTAGGGCTTCCTTTGTTATGGATAGGAAGAGGTAAAATGTCTCCCCCGTTCTTGGTTTTGAGAGTATGGGGGGTTCTGCTAGTATTCTTTTGAAGTGATGGAAAGCCTCTTTGCATTTGGGTTCGCATTTGAAGCTTATCACTTTTTTCATGAGTTTGAAGAAAGGGATGGCTTTTTAGAAAGTGGCTCCAAGGAAACATGACTTTCTGCAAGTCGTTCTATTAGTCTTTGGATGTCCTTGAGATTTGTGGGGCTGCTCATATCAAGGATAGCCTTACACTTTTCTGAGTTTGCCTCTACTTCTCGTTGTGTAATCATGAAGCCCAAAAACATCCCATCCTCAATCCCAAAGGCGCACTTTTTTGGATTGGGTGCATTTGGTGCCTCCTTAATGTACCAAGTATGAGCTCTAGGTCATCAATGAGTTCCTCTCTGGTTTGAGTTTTGGCTAATATGTCGTCTAATGTAGACCTCCAGTTTGGTCCCTGAGAGATCTTTAAAAATCTTTGTGATGAGCTGTTGGTAGGTGGCCCTAGTGTTTTTCAATCTGAAGGGCATGACTGTATAGTAGTACGTGCCTTCCGGGGTTATGAATGCGGTTTTCTCCTCGTTTGTTCGCTCTATTTGTATCTGATTGTAGCCAGAGTACACATCCACTGGTGTTCCGAGATAGCGTCTACTAGTCCATCAATGTTTCATAGAGGGAAGGTGTCTTTTGAAGAAGCTTTGTTTAAGTCCATGTAATCGACGCACATTCGCAATTTGCCATTTGCTTTTTTTACTAGAACGACGTTGACTAGCTAGGTCGTATCGGGGAGTTCTCGGATGAAGCTCACTTCAAGTAGGCTCTTGACTTACTTTCTGACCTCGAACACTCGGTCTGTAGATATCTTTCCTCTTATTTATGCTACTGGCTTGGTGGTGTGCGAAGTTTGAACTCGGACAACTTTACCCCCAAGTGCACCGAGTCATCCAAGTAATACCTCAGGTGAGTGAGGATCGATCCCACAAGTATTGTTGGATTGAGCAAGTAATAGTTATCTTGTTGGGCTTAGTCAGGTGAACAGTAAAGAGAGTTGTTGTTGAAAATGCATAAGATAGGTAAATAGGAAATGCAAAAAAAGGTTGGTATAAAATAAATATAAGAAAACATTTAAGGTCTTGGAGATGTTTATCTTTTTGGATTAAAACTTCTTACTAACTATTTTAATAATGAATGATTCATTCTATGGAAAACTGTAAGTGATTAAACCCTAATTCCTTAGCAATTTAATCTCCTCTGATCCTCATCAAACGCCACTTTTATAGTCATTCAATTCGAATTAGGGGTGACGTTCAGAAAACTAGTTTATACCACAAATGTCCTAATCACCCCAGATCCCAGCTGAACAGATGTTCCCATGTCCCTAACTGGTTGTGGATTAGCCATCTAGGAGGTGTGTTCTCAAGCTATAGTTCAAGCTATCCCTTCCGAGACTCACCACAACTCATGTAGAAAAAAGATCATACTTCCGGTCCACCCAATTTCATTAGATTAAGAATGAAAACACACCGTAGAATTGAATCAAACATATGTTAAAATAGAAAAGTAATAATATTAATCCATAGAAATAAGTAGAGCTCCTAACCTTTACCAAGAGATTTAGTTGCTCATAACTTACAGAGAAAACAGGGTTCTGAAAAGTGCAGAAGGAAGAAGATTTCTAAACCTAAAAGATATTATTTTTAAATATAAAAATTACAAAGATAAAATATGATAACTAATAAGTGCTAAAATCCACTTGGAGGCTTGATGAGCGGATATTTTATACGCTTTTTGGCATTGTTTTCATATAGTTTTTATTATGTTTTATTTAAGTTTTATTATATTTTCATAAGTTTTAGTGAAAAATTCATATTTTTGGATTTTACTTTGAGTTTGTGTGTTTTATGGTGATTTTAGGTATTTTCTGGCTGAAATTGAGGAGCTTGAGCAGAAGTCTGATTCAGAAGCAGAGAAAGGACTACAGATGCTGTCAGGATCTGATCTTCGTGCACTCGAAGGAGCTTTTATGGAGCTACAGAGGTCCAAATGGTGCTCTCTCAAAGGTTATGAAAAGCTAACATCTAGGGTTTTCCAGAAATATATAATAGTCTATACTTTATTTCGGAAATAAAGGCCCAAAATTGGTGTTCAATGCCAGCCACCAGCCCCAATCCTGGTGTCCAGCGCCCACAAGGGAGCAACTGGAGTTCAACGCCCAAAAGGGGGTCCCTAGCCAGCGTTCAATGCCCCTAACGGATATTAGCACGTGGAAGACTCTCAACCTCAGCCCAAATACTCACCAAGTGGACCCTAGAAGTAGATTTTTGCACTGTCAACTTAGTTTATCTTATTTCTGTAATCCTTAGTCATTAGATTAGTATATATAGACAAGAGTTCACCCTTGTTAAGGACTCTTGCCCACTTTCATGTTTACCATTGTAATTTTCTATCAGCATGAGTCACTAAACCTCCTAGGTTAAGGTTAGGAGCTCTGCTGATTTCCATGGATTAATAAAAGTACTACTATTCTATTCAATTTGTGTGTGACTCTATTCTAAGATGTATCTTCGTTCTTCAACCTTATGAATGGGATGATCTGTGATACTCATCTTTATTCTACACGGGTTCAGTGTTAGTCTGTAACAGAAGATCACTAAACCACCAGCTTAATTATACATCTTTTAGACGGCTAATCCACGACTTTGTTGGGGACTTCTTGAGACACCAGTTTAGCCGAGGTATGGGGAGATTAGGGTCTTTATGGTAGAGGCTAGAACCAAAGGCGCAACATTCTCTGATCCGGAAGATTCGACCTTGTCTGTGGCATTTTGAGTAAGATCATCAAGGGGATGAACTGCAGGAGCTTCATCCTCATTCAAGTTGGGGGCACACTAAACATGGCGTTCGGCCTGAGGGAAGAAGATTGGCGGCCATTAAACCGACATTGATCACTTACAGCCTGCCATGGAAGGAATTACTCACTGTTGGAGAAAGACAGTAGGAAAGGTTGATCCAGAAGAATGAAGCATCTTCGAAGCCTCAACCGTTCTCTTATCACTGTTTTCACTCAAATTAAGTAATTTCATCCCTATTCATGTTTTATCCGTTTATCTCAACAAGCTATCTTTTCTAATCACCTGACTAAGATCTACAAGGTGTCCATAGATTGATTCAAAACAACAATCTCCGTGGGATCGACCCTGACTCACCTCAGGTATTACTTGGACGACCCAGTGCACTTGTTGGTTCAGTTGTGCAGAGTTAATTTCCGTGCACTAAGTTTTTGGTGCCGTTGCCGGGGATTGTTCAGATTTGACAAACTAACGGATTATCTTGTTGGTTAGATTAGGTACTTTTTAATTTTGTTTAAGTCTTTTATTTTCTTTTTTGAAAAAATAAAAAATTTTTCAAAAATATTTGCTTTTCTTTTTTATCTTTATCTTTTTGTTTGAGTCTTTTATTCTTGTTCTTACAAAAGTTTCGAATTTTATTACTTTCTTTCAAAAAAATTTTTCAGAAATAGTGTCTTTTGTTGAGTCTTGTGTCAATCTTTATGTTTGGTGTCCTTTGTATGTTCTTTGTTTCTTCAAAATTTTCGAATTGTTCTTTGTGTTCTTTCTTTGAATTCAAGTTGTTCCTGTTTCTTTTCTTGTTTGGATCTAAAAAGTTTTAAGTTTGGTGTCTTTTGGTGTTTTTCCTTTCAATTTTCAAAAATTTAGTATCTTAGATCTAAAAATTTTAAGTTTGGTGTCTTTTGGTTGTTTTTCTCTTTCTTGATTAATTCAAAAAATAAAAAAAATATTTTCTATCTTTGTTTCAAAATATTTTCGAAAACTCTAACAAAAATTTCAAATTTTAATTTCAAAATCAAAATCTTATCTTATCTTAATTTTAAATTTCAAATCTTTTCAAAAATAAAATCTTTTTCAAATCTTTATCTTATCTTGTTTTAAATTCAAATTTTAAAATTCAATTTTCAAAAATCTTATCTTATCTTAATTCAATTTCAATTTTCAAATATTCAAATTTTAAAATTCAAAATTTAAAATTCAAAATTCAAATTTCAAATTTAAAGATTTTTCAAATCTTATCTTATTTTCAAATATTTCTTAATTAGTTACTTGTTTTCTCTTTCTTCTTTTTCAAAACTTCTTAACTAATTCCTCTCTCTTCTATTTTCGAAAATTTCTTACTTCTTTCTCTCTCTTCTTTTTCAAAATTCATCATTCAATTTTCAAAATATTTTTAATTAATTAAGCTTTTATTTTCAAATTTAATTAATAAATAAAAATAAAATAAAAAATAATTTAATTCTAGTTTCTCATTACTTCTTTCTCCTACCTTTCTTTCACCATGAACCCAAATGGGAACGAACTGTTCAAAAGAACTTTGGGGTCCTACAAGGCCCCCAGTCCTAATTTCTATGGGTGAAGTATTAGTATACCTCTGATTGGAGCAAGTAACTTTGAGCTCAATCCTCAGCTCGTTATTCTGGTGCAGCAAAACTGCCAGTACTCTGGACTTCCACAGGAAGAACCTGCTGAGTTTCTGCCAAACTTTTTACAAATTACTGACATAGTACACACTGAGGGAGTAGATCAGGATGTCTACAGACTGCTACTTTTTCCCTTTTTTGTAAGAGATCAAGCAAAGAGGTGGTTAGATAACCAACCCAAATCTAGCTTGAAAACATAGAAGCAGCTAGTAGACAAGTTTCTGAATCAATACTTCCCCCCCTAAGGAAGTTGACCCAGTTGAGACTGGATATTCAAGGCTTCAAGCAAGAGGACAGTGAATCTCTTCATGATGCCTGGGGGAGTGGTGCACGAAATTGTGATGTCCAGGCTCAAACTATTCCTGGCACGTGAGCAACTTGGTACGCGTAATCGTGATTACATATTCATAATTTGTCACAACTTCGATACAACTAACCAGCAAGTGCACTGGGTCGTCCAAGTAATACCTTACGTGAGTAAGGGTCGAATCCCACGGAGATTGTTGGTATGAAGCAAGCTATGGTCACCTTGTAAATCTCAGTCAGGCAGATATAAAACAGTTATGTGGTTTTCGAATATTAATTAATAAAAAGTAGAGATAGAGATACTTATGTAACTCATTGGTAGGAATTTCAGATAAGCGAATGTAGATGCTTTTCGTTCCTCTGAACCTCTGCTTTCCTGCTATCTTCATCCAATCAGTCTTACTCCTTTCCATGGCTGGCTTTATGTGATACATCACCACTGTCAATGGCTACTTTCGGTCATCTCTCGGGAAAATGATCCAATGCCCTGTCACGGCACGGCTAATCGTCTGGAGGCATCACCCTTGCCAATGGCTTCATCTTATCCTCTCAGTGAATAATATGCTCATGCACCCTGTCACGGCACGGCTATTCATCTGTCGGTTCTCGATCATGCCGGAATAGGATTTACTATCCTTTTGCGTCTGTCACTAACGCCTTGCAATCGCGAGTTAGGAGCTCGTCACAGTCATTCAATCATTGAATCCTACTCGGAATACCACAGACAAGGTTTAGACTTTCCGGATTCTCTTGAATGCTGCCATCATTCTAGCTTACGCCACGAAGATTCCGGTTAAGAGATCTAAGAGATATTCATTCTAGCTTAATTCATGTAGAACAGAAGTGTTTGTCAGGCACGCGTTCATAAGGGAGAAGGATGATGAGCATCACACATAATCATCACCTTCATCACGTTCTTGGGTGCGAATGGATATCTTAGAAGAGAAATAAGAAGAATTGAATAGAAAACAGTAGTACTTTGCATTAATCTTTGAGGAACAACAGAGCTCCACAACTTAATCTATGGAGTGTAGAAACTCTACCGTTGAAAATACATAAGTGAAAGGTCTAGGCATGGCCGAGATGGCCAGCCCCCTAAAACGTGATCAATAGTCTCCTAAGATGAACAATGGATTAAAACTGAGACCAAAGATTAATGCAAAGTACTATTGTTTTCTATTCAATTCTTCTTATTTCGCTTCTAAGATATCCATTCGCACCCAAGAACGTGATGAAGGTGATGATTATGTGTGACGCTCATCATCCTTCTCCCTTATGAACGCGTGCCTGACAAACACTTCTGTTCTACATGAATTAAGCTAGAATGAGTATCTCTTAGATCTCCTAACCAGAATCTTCGTGGCGTAAGCTAGAATGATGGCGGCATTCAAGAGAATCCGGAAAGTCTAAACCTTGTCTGTGGTATTCCGAGTAGGATTCAATGATTGAATGACTGTGACGAGCTCCTAACTCGCGATTGCAGGGCGTTAGTGACAGACGCAAAAGGATAGTAAATCCTATTCCAGCATGATCGAGAACCGACAGATGAATAGCCGTGCCGTGACAGGGTGCGTGAGCATATTATTCACTAAGAGGATAAGATGAAGCCATTGACAAGGGTGATGCCTCCAGACGATTAGCCGTGCCGTGACAGGGCATTGGATCATTTTCCCGAGAGATGACCGAAAGTAGCCATTGACAGTGGTGATGTATCACATAAAGCCAGCCATGGAAAGGAGTAAGACTGATTGGATGAAGATAGTAGGAAAGCAGAGGTTCAGAGGAACAAAAAGCATCTCCATTCGCTTATCTGAAATTGTTACCAATGATTTACATAAGTATCTCTATCCCTTTTATTGTTTATTTTAATCTAATCAAGTATCATGTTTAAATCCGCCTGACTGAGATTTACAAGGTGACCATAGCTTGCTTCATACCAACAATCTCTGTGGATTCGACCCTTACTCACGTAAGGTTTATTACTTGGACGACCCAGTACACTTGCTGGTTAGTTGAACGGAGTTGTGAATTCAAATAGAGCCAATTATTAAATTTCACACAAATACAAAGAGAATGGTTCACAATTTCGTCCACCAAGTTTTTGGCGCCGTTGCCGGGGATTGTTTGAGTCTTCGGCAAGCTTTTGATCCGGTAACATCAGTGCCAGATTCCCTTTTG
This sequence comes from Arachis hypogaea, assembly GCF_003086295.3. NCBI lineage: Eukaryota > Viridiplantae > Streptophyta > Magnoliopsida > Fabales > Fabaceae > Arachis > Arachis hypogaea. Next base: position 114,016,711 of record NC_092050.1, on the reverse strand, counting down.
ATCCGGCAACAGCACCAAGTTTTTGGCGCCGTTGCCGGGGATTGTTCGAGTTTGGACAACTGACGGTTCATCTTGTTGCTCAGATTAGGTAATTTTCTTTTTATTTTATTTTCAAAAATTTTTCAAAAATATTTCTAAAATTTTCTCATCTGTTTTCAAAAAAAATAAAAATGTTTTCAAAAATTTATTCAAAATTTTTAAGAATGAATTCTAGTGTTTCATGAAGCATGTGAAGCCTGGCTGGCTGTAAAGCCATGTCTAAATTCATTTGGACTGAGGCTTGCAATTTGTTATCAAGAGCAACTTAGTTGTTGCTCATCCACCTGCTGCTGATCCATGATCACCTGCTGAAGCTTGGCTGGCCATTGGCCATGTCTAGTGTTTTGGACCGGAGCTTTCATCGAAAGCTTGGCTGGCTAGTGAGCCATGTCTAATTTCTGGACTGAAGCTTCAAACTAAAGAGCATAAGATTCCTGGAATTCATATTAAAAATTTTGGAATCCTTTTTTCTTTCCTTTTTCAATTAATTTTCGAAAAAATCCAAAAAAATTAGAAAATCATAAAAATCAAAAAATATTTTCTGTTTCTTGTTTGAGTCTTGAGTCATATCATAAGTTTGGTGTCAATTGCATGTGCATCTTGCATTTTTTCGAAAATATCATGCATTCATAGTGTTCTTCATGATCTTCAAGTTGTTCTTGGTAAGTCTTCTTGTTTGATCTTGATGATTTTTTGTTTTGTGTCTTTTCATGTTTTTCATATGCATTCTTGAATTCTTAGTGCGTAAGCATTAAAGAATTCTAAGTTTGGTGTCTTGCATGTTTTCTTTGCATTAAAAATTTTTCAAAAATATGTTCTTGATGTTCATCATGATCTTCATAGTGTTCTTGGTGTTCATCTTGACATTCATAGCATTCTTGCATGCATTCATTGTTTTGATCTAAAAATTTCATGCATTGCATAATTTTCACGTTTTCATAAATATTCAAAAAAATCAAAAAAAATATCTTTCCCTTTTTCTCTCATCAAATTCGAAAATTGAGTTGACTTTTTCAAAAAATTTTAAAAATCAAATTGTTTCTCATGAGTCAAATCAAATTTTCAATTTGAAAATCTTATCTTTTTCAAAATCTTTTTCAAAAATCAAATCTTTTTCAAAATTCTTAATTATTTTCGAAAATTCCAAAAATATTTTTCAAAAATCTTTTTCTTATTTTTATATCAAATTTTCGAAAATAACATAAACAATTAATGTTTTGATTCAAAATTTCAAGTTTGTTACTTGCTTGTTAAGAAAGATTCAAACTTTAAGTTCTAGAATCATATCTTGTGATTTCTTATGAATCAAGTCATTAATTGAGATTTTAAAAATCAAATCTTTTTCAAAACTAATTTCAATCATATCTTTTCAAAAATATCTTCTTATCTTATCTTTTTCAAAAATATCTTTTCAAAATATCTTTTCTAACTTCCTAACTTCTTATCCTTTCAAAATTTGTTTCAACTAACCAACTAACTTTTTGTTTGTTTCTTAACTTTTTCAAAACTACCTAACTAACTCTCTCTCTCTCTCATTTTCGAAAATATCTTCCCCCTTTTTCAAAATTTCTTTTTAATTTATTAATTATTTTTTTTTAAATCTTAATTTTCGAAAATCACTAACATTTTTCAAAAACTATTTTCAAAAATCACTAACTCCTTTTCAGAATTAATTTTCGAAAATTCCCTCCTTCTCTCTCATCTTATTTTATTTATTTATTCATCTACTAACATCTCTTCCTCACATCATCACCAAATTCGAACCCCCTCCTCTATCTGTGTTCAAATTTCTTCTTCTCCTTTTCTACTAACAATAAGGAACCTCTTTACTGTAACATAGAGGATTCCTCTTCTTTTCTTTTTCTCTCCTCTTTCTTACGAGCAGGGACAGAGAAAAAGGCATTCTTGTTGAAGCTGATCCAGAACCTGAAAGGACTCTGAAGAGAAAATTAAGAGAAGCTAAATTACAACAATCCAGAGACAACTTGATTGAAAATTTCGAACAAGTAAAGGAGATGGCAGCCGAACCCAACAACAATGCAAGGAGAATGCTTGGTGACTTTACTGCACCTAATTCCAATTTACATGGAAGAAGCATCTCCATTCCTGCCATTGGAGCAAACAACTTTGAGCTGAAACCTCAATTAGTTTCTCTGATGCAGCAGAACTGCAAGTTTCATGGACTTCCATCTGAAGATCCTTTTCAGTTCTTAACTGAATTCTTGCAGATATGTGATACTGTTAAGACTAATGGAGTAGATCCTGAAGTCTACAGGCTCATGCTTTTCCCTTTTGCTGTAAGAGACAGAGCTAGATTATGGTTGGATTCTCAACCTAAAGACAGCCTGAACTCTTGGGATAAGCTGGTAACGGCTTTCTTAGCCAAGTACTTTCCTCCTCAAAAGCTGAGCAAGCTTAGAGCTGATGTTCAAACCTTCAGACAGAAAGAAGGTGAATCCCTCTATGAAGCTTGGGAAAGATACAAACAGTTGACCAAAAAGTGTCCTTCTGACATGCTCTCAGAATGGACCATCCTGGATATATTCTATGATGGTCTGTCTGAGTTATCTAAGATGTCATTGGATACCTCTGCAGGTGGATCCATTCACCTAAAGAAAACGCCTGCAGAAGCTCAAGAACTCATTGACATGGTTGCTAATAACCAGTTCATGTACACTTCTGAAAGGAATCCTGTAAGCAATGGGACGCCTATGAAGAAGGGAGTTCTTGAAGTTGATACTCTGAATGCCATATTGGCTCAGAACAAAATATTGACTCAGCAAGTCAATATGATTTCTCAGAGTCTGCATGGAATGCAAGCTGCATCCAACAGTACTCAAGAGGCATCTTCTGAAGAAGAAGCCTATGATCCTGAGAACCCTGCAATAGCAGAGGTGAACTACTTAGGTGAACCTTATGGAAACACCTATAACTCAACATGGAGAAATCATCCAAATTTCTCATGGAAGGATCAAAAGCCCCAACAAGGCTTTAATAATGGTGGAAGAAACAGGTTTAGCAATAGCAAACCTTTTCCATCATCAACTCAGCAACAGACAGAGAACTCTGAACAAAATACTTCTAATTTAGCAAATCTAGTCTCTGATCTATCTAAGGCCACTGTAAGTTTCATGAATGAAACAAGGTCTTCCATTAGAAATCTGGAAGCACAAGTGGGCCAGCTGAGTAAAAGGATCACTGAAATCCCTCCTAGTACTCTCCCAAGCAATACAGAAGAGAACCCAAAAGGAGAATGCAAGGCCATTGACATAAGCGCCATGGCCGAACCTGTGAGGAGAGGAGAGGACGTGAATCCCAAAGAGGAAGACCTCCTGGGACGTCCAGTGATCAATAAGGAAATTCCCTCTGAGGAACCAAAGGAATCTGAGACTCATCTAGAGACCATAGAGATTCCATTAACCCTCCTTATGCCCTTCATGAGCTCTGATGAGTATTCCTCTTCTGAAGAGAATGAGGATGTTACTAAAGAGCAAATTGCCAAGTTTCTTGGTGCAATCATGAAGCTGAATGCCAAATTATTTGGCATTGATACTTGGGAAGTTGAACCTCCCTTGTTCATCAATGAACTAAGAGATCTGGATCAACTGACATTGCCTCAGAAGAGACAGGATCCTGGAAAGTTCATAATACCCTGTACCATAGGCACTATGATCTTTAAGGCTCTGTGTGACCTTGGTTCAGGAATAAACCTCATGCCCCTCTCTGTAATAGAGAAACTGGGAATCTATGGGGTGCAAGCTGCTAAAATCTCATTAGAGATGGCAGACAGTTCAAGAAAACAGGCTTATGGACAAGTAGAGGACGTATTAGTAAAGGTTGAGGGCCTTTACATCCCTGCTGATTTCATAGTTCTAGATACTGGAAAGGAAGAGGATGAATCCATCATCCTAGGAAGACCTTTCCTGGCCACAGCAAGAGCTGTGATTGATGTTGACAGAGGTGAAATAGTCCTTCAATGGAATGAGAACTCCTTTGTATTCAAAACTCAAGGATCTCCCTCTGCAACCATGGACAGGAAGCTTGAAAAGCTTCTCTCAAAGCAGAGTCAACCAGAGCCCCCACAGTCAAACTCTAAGTTTGGTGTTGGGAGGCCACAACCAAACTCTAAGTTTGGTGTTGAACTCCCATATCCAAACTCTAAGTTTGGTGTTGGAGAGTCTCAACAAAGCTCTGCACATCTGTGAGGCTCCATGAGAACCCACTGTCAAGCTATTGACATTAAAGAAGCGCTTGTTGGGAGGCAACCCAATGTTTATCTAATTCTTATTTTTATTGTTTTTCATGTTTTCTTAGGTTCATGATCATGTGGAGTCACAAAATAAATAAAAAAAATTGAAAACGGAATCAAAAATAGCAGAAGAAAAATCACACCCTGGAGGAGCATCTGTCTGGCGTTCAGCGCCAAAACAGAGCATGGTTCTGGTGCTGAACGCCCAAAATGGGCAGCTTCTGGGCGCTGAACGCCAGAACAGGCATGGTTCTGGCGTTCAACGCCAGAAATGGCACACAAATGGGCGTTGAACGCCCAAAATGGCCACCAACCTGGCGCTGAACGCCCAGAGTTGGGTACAAAGGCATTTTTACATGCCTAAGGGGTGCAGGGATGTAAATCCTTGAAAACCTCAGGATCTGTGGACCCCACAGGATCCCCACCTACCTCCACTCACTTCTTCTCACCACTCTCTTTCACACAACCCCATAAACACTCTTACCCAAAAACCCCTCACCAATCACCTCAATCTCTCTTTCCCACTAAACCTTCACCACTCACATCCATCTCCTCTTCCCCATAAACCTACCTCATAAACTCCACCTACCTTCAAAATTCAAAACCAATTTCCCACCCAAACCCACCCATATGGCCGAACCTTAACCCCCCTCCCTTCCCTATATAAAGACCTCCATTCTTCATCAAATTCACACAACACACCCCTCTACACTCTCCTTGGCCGAAACCACATCTCCCTCTCCCTCTCCATATTTCTTCTTCTTCTTCTTCTATTCTTTTGTTTATTGCTCGAGGGCGAGCAATATTCTAAGTTTGGTGTGGTAAAAGCATAAGCTTTTTACCATTGATGGCACCTAAGACCGGAGAATCCTCTAGAAGAGGGAAAGGGAAGACAAAAGCTTCCACATCCGAGTCATGGGAGATGGAAAGATTCATCTCTAAAGCCCATCAAGACCACTTCTATGATGTTGTGGCCAAGAAGAAGGTGACCCCTGAGGTCCCTTTTAAACTCAAAAGAAATGAGTATCCGGAGATCCGACATGAAATTCAAAGAAGAGGTTGGGAAGTTCTAACAAATCCCATCCAACAAGTCGGCATCCTAATGGTTCAAGAGTTCTATGCCAATGCATGGATCACCAAGAACCATGATCAAAGTAAGAACCCGGATCCAAAGAACTATGTTACAATGGTTCGGGGGAAATACTTAGATTTTAGTCCGGAAAATGTGAGGTTGGCGTTCAACTTGCCATACATGGAAGAGAACGCACGCCCCTACACAAGGAGAATCAACTTTGATCAAAGGTTGGACCAAGTCCTTATGGACATATGTGTAGAAGGAGCTCAATGGAAGATTAACTCCAAAGGCAAGCCGGTTCAACTAAGAAGATTGGACCTCAAGCCTATAGCTAGAGGATGGTTGGAGTTTATTCAATGCTCAATCATTCCCACTAGCAACCGGTCTGAAGTTACTATAGACCGAGCCATCATGATCCACAGCATCATGATTGGAGAAGAGGTGGAAGTTCATGAGATTATACCTCAAGAACTCTACAAGGTGGCTGACAAGTCCTCCACCATGGCAAGGTTAGCCTTTCCTCACCTCATTTGCCACCTATGCAATTCAGCTGGGATTGACATAGAGGGAGATATCCTCATTAAAGAGGAAAAGCCCATCACTAAGAAAAAGATGGAGCAAGCAAGAGAGCCCAGTCATGGAGCTCAAGAGGTGCAAGAAGCTCATTTCCATGAGATCCCTGAGATGCCTCAAATGCACTTTCCTCCACATAACTATTGGGAGCAAATCAACACCTCCCTAGGAGAATTGAGTTCCAATATGGGACAACTAAGGGTGGAACATCAAGAGCACTCCATCATGCTCCATGAAATAAGAGAAGATCAAAAAGCAATGAGGGAGGAGCAACAAAGACAAGGAAGAGACATAGAAGAGCTCAAGGACATCATTGGTTCCTCAAGAAGGAAACGCCACCATCACTAAGGTGGATTCATTCCTTGTTCTTCTTTCTTCTGTTTTTCGTTTTCTATGTTATGTGCTTATCTATGTCTGTGCCTTCATTACATGATCATTAGTAGTTAGTAACTTTGTCTTAAAGATATGAATGTCCTATGAATCCATCACCTCTCTTAAATGAAAAATGTTTTAATTCAAAAGAACAAGAAGTACATGAGTTTCGAATTTATCCTTGAACTTAGTTTAATTATATTGATGTGGTGACAATGCTTCTTGTTTTCTGAATGTATGCTTGAACAGTGCATATGTCTTTTGAAGTTGTTGTTTAAGAATGTTAAATATGTTGGCTCTTGAAAGAATGATGACTAGGAGACATGTTATTTGATAATCTGAAAAATCATAAAAATGATTCTTGAAGCAAGAAAAAGCAGCAAAGAACAAAGCTTGCAGAAAAAAAAAGTAGGCGAAAAAAAATATATAGAAAAAAAAAGAAAAAGAAAAAGCAAGCAGAAAAAGCCAATAACCCTTAAAACCAAAAGGCAAGGGCAAATAAAAAGGATCCCAAGGCTTTGAGCATCAGTGGATAGGAGGGCCTAAAGGAATAAAATCCTGGTCTAAGCGGCTAAACCAAGCTGTCCCTAACCATGTGCTTGTGGCGTGTAGGTGTCAAGTGAAAACTTGAGACTGAGCGGTTAAAGTCAAGGTCCAAAGCAAAAAAAAAGAGTGTGCTTAAGAACCCTGGACACCTCTAATTGGGGACTTTAGCAAAGCTGAGTCACAATCTGAAAAGGTTCACCCAATTATGTGTTTGTGGCATTTATGTATCCGGTGGTAATACTGGAAAACAAAGTGCTTAGGGCCACGGCCAAGACTCATAAAGAAGCTGTGTTCAAGAATCATCATACTGAACTAGGGGAGTCAATAACACTATTCGAAATCTGAAGTTCCTATAGATGCCAATCATTCTAAACTTCAATGGATAAAGTGAGATGCCAAAACTATTCAAGAGGCAAAAAGCTATAAGTCCCGCTCATATGATTGAAGCTCTGTTTCATTGATAGTTTGGAATTTATAGTATATTCTCTTCTTTTTATCCTATTTGATTTTCAGTTGCTTGGGGACAAGCAACAATTTAAGTTTGGTGTTGTGATGAGCGGATAATTTATACGCTTTTTGGCATTGTTTTTAGTATGTTTTTAGTAGGATCTAGTCACTTTTAGGGATGTTTTCATTAGTTTTTATGTTAAATTCACATTTCTGGACTTTACTATGAGTTTGTGTGTTTTTCTGTGATTTCAGGTATTTTCTGGTTGAAATTGAGGGACTTGAGCAGAAATCAGATTCAGAGGTTGAAAAAGGACTGCTGATGTTGTTGGATTCTGACCTCCCTGCACTCAAAGTGGATTTTCTGGAGCTACAGAACTCGAAATGGCGCGTTTCCAATTGCGTTGGAAATTAGACATCCAGGGCTTTCCAGAAATATATAATAGTCCATACTTTGGCCAAGAATTGATGACGTAAACTGGCGTTCAACGCCAGCCTTCTGCCCAAATCTGGCGTCCAGCGCCAGAAAAGGATCCAAAACCAGAGTTGAACGCCCAAACTGGCACAGAAACTGGTGTTCAACTCCACAAATGGCCTCTGCACGTGGAACACTCAGGCTCAGCCCAAACACACACCAAGTGGGCCCCGGAAGTGGATTTATGCATCAATTACTTACTCATGTAAACCCTAGTGACTAGTTTATTATAAATAGGACCTTTTACTAGTCTTTTTGACCATCTTTGGTCTCAGTTTTATTCCATTGTTCATCTTAGGAGACTATTGATCACGTTTTAGGGGGCTGGCCATCTCGGCCATGCCTGGACCTTCACTTATGTATTTTCATACGGTAGAGTTTCTACACTCCATAGATTAAGGTGTGGAGCTCTGCTGTTCCTCAAAGATTAATGCAAAGTACTACTGTTTTCTATTCAATTCTTCTTATTTCGCTTCTAAGATATCCATTCGCACCCAAGAACGTGATGAAGGTGATGATTATGTGTGACGCTCATCATCCTTCTCCCTTTTGAACGCGTGCCTGACAAACACTTCTGTTCTACATGAATTAAGCTAGAATGAATATCTCTTAGATCTCTTAATAGGAATCTTCGTGGCGTAAGCTAGAATGATGGCAGCATTCAAGAGAATCCGGAAAGTCTAAACCTTGTCTGTGGTATTCCGAGTAGGATTCAATGATTGAATGACTGTGACGAGCTCCTAACTCGCGATTGCAGGGCGTTAGTGACAGACGCAAAAGGATAGTAAATCCTATTCCGGCATGATCGAGAACCGACAGATGAATAGCCGTGCCGTGACAGGGTGCGTGAGCATATTATTCACTGAGAGGATAAGATGAAGCCATTGGCAAGGGTGATGCCTCCAGACGATTAGCCGTGCCGTGACAGGGCATTGGATCATTTTCCCGAGAGATGACCGAAAGTAGCCATTGACAGTGGTGATGTATCACATAAAGCCAGCCATGGAAAGGAGTAAGACTGATTGGATGAAGATAGCAGGAAAGCAGAGGTTCAGAGGAACGAAAAGCATCTACATTCGCTTATCTGAAATTCCTACCAATGAATTACATAAGTATCTCTATCTACATTGGAAGCGCGCCATTTCGAGTTCTGTAGCTCCAGAAAATCCACTTTGAGTGCAGGGAGGTCAGAATCCAACAGCATCAGCAGTCCTTTTTCAACCTCTGAATCTAATTTCTGCTCAAGTCCCTCAATTTCAACCAGAAAATACCTGAAATCACAGAAAAACACACAAACTCATAGTAAAGTCCAGAAATGTGAATTTAACATAAAAACTAATGAAAACATCCCTAAAAGTGACTAGATCCTACTAAAAACATACTAAAAACAATGCCAAAAAGCGTATAAATTATCCGCTTATCAGGGAGGTATAGGAGAATGCTCTGAAAATGCCCCATTGAAATGTTTTCAGAATAGGTGCAATTAGACATCTTCTATTATGGCCTTACAGACATGGTCCGGATGTCTTTAGACCACTCTGCTGGTGGCTCTATACATATGAGGAAGACAATTGAAGAGGCTCATGAATTTATTGAGACAGTTGCTATGAACAAGCATCTGTACTCGGGTGATGAGACTTCCATAAAAGGAGAGGTTAAGGCAATATCTGCTGAATCTAACCCTCCGAAACAAGATGGCCCATTGACTTAGTAGCTACATGCCCTCTCACAGCAATTGCTGGACTTGCAAGAGGCTTTGTAAGAAACACAGGCTTCCAACAGGAATGTAGAAGCCCAATCGAGTCAAACAAGATAGCAATTATCTAAGCAGATAAAAGATGAATGCCAGGCTATCCAACTGAGGAGTGGAAAAATATTGAACACCCAATCTCAGAGCAACAAAAAACCAGAAGGAGAAAAGCTGACAGAGGACAACCAGACTACTATCCAGAATACCTTTGAGGATATTGCACATCCAAAGGGGACTGTTATTAGCGTTCAACGCCAAGAAGGGGTGCCCACTCCTGGCGTTGCATGCCCAAAGGGGGGCAATACACCTAGCATTTGACGCCAAAAAGGGATACCCACCCTTGGCATTGAACGCCCACAAGAGAACAGTGTTCCTGACATTGAACGCCAGGAAGAGGGCAGCAAGGGTGTTGAACACCCAACTAGGAATGGTCAGGCACATGCAAGTGTTGATAAGGCCCTTCCTAAACAAGCTACTAAGCCCCCTCCCAATTTTGTAGGCATCCAACCTACATCAGCCAAGGTTGATGAGTATAGAGCTAAGATGCCATATCCTCAGAAGCTCTGCCAAGCGAAAAAGGATAAATAATTTGCCCGCTTTGCGGACTATCTCAAGACACTTGAGATCAAGATCCCTTTTGCAGAGTCTCTTGAACAGATACCTTCTTAGGCTAAGTTCATGAAAGACATCTAAAGTCCTAAGAAGGATTAGAGAGAGGAAGATACAGTCTTCCTCACAAAAGAATACAGTGCAGTAATTCAAAAGAGCTTAACAGAGAAACTCAGGAATTCTGGGAGCTTTATAATATCCTGCACCATGGGGGATGCCTGCACAAAGACAGCCCTATATGATCTTGGAGCAACTATTAACCTAATACCTACATCCTAAATAAAGAAACTTTGTTTAACTCATGAAGTTAAACCAACCCGCATATGTTTTCAACTTGCTGATGGCTTTGTGAAGCTTCCATCAGGAGTGATTGAGGACATGATTGTTAGGGATGGACCTTTTGTTTCCCCACAGACTTTATGGTTCTAGAAATAAATGAGCACAAGAGTGAAACCCTCATCCTAGGGAGACCCTTCCTAGCTACAGGACGGACCCTTATTAACATTCAGAAAGGGGAAGTAACCCTGAGAGTCAATGAGGATGGATTCGTACTAAATGCAGTCAAATCCATGCAGCATCCAGACACTCCAGAGGAGTGTATGAGTATTGATATCATTGATTTCCTGGTTGAAGAGGTGAATATAGCTGAGGGGCTTGAAAAAGAGCTGAATGACATGTTTTATGATGCTCGGCTTGAATTAGAGGATGCAGAAGAAATACAAGAACTTCTGAAAACTCCTAAGGAGGAGGACAAACCTCCTAAACTCGAGCTTAGGCCATTACCATCCTCTTTGAAATATGTATTTCTAGGAGATTGGGACACTTGTCCTGTGATTATAAGCTCTACCTTAGAACCACAGGAAGAAAAAGCACTAATCCAAGTGCTAAAGACACACAAGACAGCTCTTGGGTAGACAATATGTGACCTAAAGGGCATTAGCCCAACCCGATGCATGCACAAGATCCTGCTGGAGGATGACGCCAAACCAGCGGTACAACCACAAAGGTGATTGAATCCAGCCATGAAGGAAGTGGTGCAGAAGGAATTCACCAAATTATGGGAGGCTGGGATTATTTATCCCATCTCTGACAGCCCCTGGGTAAGCTCTGTCCAAGTTGTTCCCAAGAAGGGAGGCATGACAGTGATTCATAATGAAAAGAATGAACTGATTCCTACAAGAACAGTTACAGGATGGCGTATGTGCATTGACTATAGAAGGCTTAATAACTCCACCAGAAAGGATCATTTTCTTTTGCCTTTCATAGATCAAATGCTAGAGAGACTAGCAGGGCACGCTTTTTATTATTTCCTGGATGGCTATTCCGATTACAGTCAAATTGCAGTAGATCTATAAGATCAAGAAAAGACAGTATTCACATGTCCATATGACGTGTTTGCTTATAGGCGGATGCCATTTGACCTGTGCAATGCACCTGCCACCTTTCAGAGATGTATTCTCTCCATCTTCTCTGATATCATGGAGAAGTTCCTTGAGGTATCCATGGATGACTTTTCCATCTTTGGAGACTCATTTGACTCCTGCCTTAACCATGTAGCCCTAGTTCTCAAATGATGCAAAGAGACAAACCTAGTTTTAAACTGGGAGAAATGTCACTTCATGGTAACTGAAGGGATTGTTCTTGGGCATCAAATTTCGAACAAGGGTATAGAAGTGGATCAAGCTAAGGTGGAGGTCATTGAGTAATTACCACCTCCCACTAATGTCAAAGGAATCAGAAGTTTCCTGGGACATGCAGGATTCTACAAGAGGTTTATAAAGGATTTTTTGAAAATCGTAAAACCCCTATGCAACTTACAAACTACCGACACTCCGTTTGTCTTTGACCAAGAGTGTCTACAGGCCTTTGAGACTCTGAAAGCTAAGCTTATCACTGCACCTGTAATCTCTGCACCCAGTTGGGACTTGCCATTCGAGCTAATGTATGATGCCAGTGACCATGCCATTGGCGCAGTCCTAGGGCAGAAACATGACAAACTTCTGCATGTCATTTATAATGCCAGCCATATTCTAAATGACGCGCAGAAAAATTATACTACCGCTGAAAAGGAATTACTTGCAATGGTTAATGCCATTGACAAGTTCAGATCCTATCTAATAGGGTCTAAGGTCATCATCTACACTGACCATGCTGCTCTCAAATATCTGCTCACCAAGCAGGATTCTAAGCCCAGGCTTATAATATGGGTATTACTCCTGCAAGAGTTTGATATAGAAATCAGAGACAGAAAAGGGTAAAAAAATCAAGTGGCTGACCACTTGTCTTGGATTGAACCAGTAGAAGGGATATCTCTTCCCTTTACTGAGGTGTCTGAAACCTTCCCAAATGAGCAACTCTTTGCCATCTGGATGACACCATGGTTTGCAGACATTACAAACTACAAGGCTGTAAGATTCATCCCAAGGAATACAGTAGGCAGCAAGCCCGAAGGCTCATTCATGATGCTAGATACTACTTGTGGAATGAACCATATCTCTCTAAGAGATCCTCAGATGGGATAATCCGGTGCTCTGTATCCGAGGAAGAGGCACAGAAAATTCTATGGCATTGCCATGGCTCCGATTATGGAGGACACTTTGGAGGAGAGGGAACACCCACTAAAGTCCTCCAAAGTGATTTCTACTGGCCCACACTCTTTAAGGATTCCCAAAAGTTTGTACATTGCTGTGACAGTTGCCAGAAGGCTGGCAATCTCTCTCATGGTCACGACATGCCTCAGCAAAAAATCCTAAAGATTGAGCTGTTTGATGTTTGGGGAATAGACTTCATGGATCCTTTCCCTCCTTCATACTCAAACACCTATATTCTTGTGGCAGTAGATTATGTGTCTAAATAGGTTGAAGTAGTCGTATCATCTACAAATGACACCAGAGTAGTAATGAAGTTCCTTCAGAAGAACATCTTCAGCAGGTTTGGTCTCCCTAGGACACTGATCAGTGATGGAAGAACTCATTTCTGCAACAAACAGCTTAACTCTGTGCTAAGCAGATATGGAATTCGCCATAAAGTGACCACCCCATATCACCCACAGATAAATGGGCAAGCTGAGGTATCAAATAGAGAACTCAAGAGAATCCTGGAAAGAACTGTAAATACCTCTCGAAAGGATTGGGCAAGAAAGCTCGATGATGCTCTCTGGGCATATAGAACAGCTTTCAAGACACATATAGGAGCATCTCCATATCAATTGGTGTATGGGAAGGCATGCCACCTACCAGTAGAGCTGGAACACAAGGCCTACTAGGCAACTAAACTCCTAAATTTTGATGCAAAGGCAGCAGGAGAGAAACGGTTGCTCCAGCTAAATGAGTTGGATGAATTCTGACTTACTGCATTTGAGAATGCAAATATTTATAAAGAAAAGGGCCAAGAAATGGCATGACAGAAAGATTTCTTCCTAAGTCTTTAAACCAGGGCAGAAGGTTCTGCTCTTTAATTCTAGACTCAGATTATTTCCTGGAAAACTCAAATCCTGATGGAAGGGACCATATGTGGTTACAAGTGTACCACCCTATGGGCACATAGAACTGCAGGGTAAAGACTCAGACATGAAGTTTACTATTAATGGACAGAGAGTCAAGCATTGCCTTGAAGGAGCTATTGAGCAAAGAGGCTCAACACTGCTACTAGAATGAGTACAGTACCGTCAAGCTAATGACATTAAAGAAGCGCTTGATGGAAGGCAACCCATCAATAATTAATGTTTTCTTGTTTTTATTTACGTCTATTTTAAGTTATTTCAATTTAATTTTCATATTTGTTTAAGTTTATGATCATGTGCAGTAGTCAGAATAGAAATAGAAACAGTCAGAGCAGAAAATAGAGCACCCTGGGAAAGGTCCCTTACGGCGTTGAACGCTAGGCAAGAGGGTAAGAGGGATGCTGAACGCCCCCAGGAGGCAACAAGACTAGTGTTCAACACCAGCTAGGAGGTACTGGCTGGGCATTGAACGCTATCAAGGTGTAGCAATCTTGGCGTTGAACGCCAGCCAGTGGGCACTGGCAGGGCGTTCAACGCCCTGAAGGGGAGGCAAGTCTGGCATTGAACGCCAGCCAGGGGGCACTGGCTGGGTGTTCAATGCCCAGAGAGGAAGAGCAGCTTGGCGTTGAGCCCCAGAATGGATGCCATTATGGGCATCCAACGCCCATAAGGGGGACCAGCCTGGCGTTGAATGCCAAAATGGATGCCATTCTGGGCGTTCAACAGCCATGACAGGGTAAGGAGGATTTTGATTTTTTTTGTTTTTCAAAACACATCTTTTCTATATCTTATTTTTTAATCATATCTTTTAAAACAAGATTCTTCAAACTATCATATTTCAACTTCAATATCATTTCAAAATTAAAACCTTTTCAAATTTTTTCAAAATCTGTTCAAATATTTTTCACAACTTCATATCTTTTTCAATTTTTTTTCAAATCTTTTTTAAAATTTTAGATCTTTTGCATTACTTTTCTAAACTTTTTATTTATCTTTAAAATATTTATCATATCTTTGACGAACTGATTTTTTATCGGTAAAGAAATTCACAAATATAATCGCGTTGTAAGTATAGCTCCTAAACCAACAGGAAATCCTTTCGTACAAACGTTTGGTTGTCACAAGTAACAAACCCAATAAAATTTATAAACCAAAGTATTCAAACCTCGGGTCGTCTTCTCAAGGAACTACAGGGAGGTGTTCTTATTATTTAGTTATGGAAAACAGTGTTTTTGGGTTTTTGTAAAAGGTTTGAATGAGAAAAATAGATTGCAAGAATTAATAAATCAATAGCTAATAAAACTCTTTGCACGGTATGAAAATTAGAAGTCCTATCCTACTTATCCTTATCAATGGTGATGAGAATTATATTTTGCTCCCCACTAAGTCAACCTCTAACTATGAAGGTAAGTCAAGTGGATAAATCAATTTAACACCTAAAGTCCTAGTCAACTCCTAAGGAAAGACTAGAGTTATAGGAATTTAAATCAATCAGCAAAGATAACAATTATCAATCACGATGAGTTTGACAACTCAAGAGTTACCAATTAATCAACTAAAGCCAAAAGGGAAAAATCTAAATTATTTATATAAATAAAGGAAAGCAATCATAATTCTGAAATACCTCAAATTATATTAAATAGAAAATCAATCTAAACATAAAGAGTTCATAAACTAAATTGAGAAAATAAGTAAAAAGAACATTAAACCTGGAAATTGAGAAGGAATAGTCCTAAATCCTTTAAGAGGAATCCTAATCCCTCTCTCTCTAAAAACTACATCTAAATTATTAAAAGTGAATAATGGAAGACCTCTCCATGAATGGATGCAATTCCCCCACTTTATAACCTCTAATCTGTGTTTTCTGGACTTGGATCTGGGCCAAAAAGGGTTTTAGAAATCGCTGGGGGCATTTTTCTGCAGTTTCTGCACGTGGCGTCTGTCACGCGTCTGCGTGGGTCACGCGGTCGGGTCATCTGTGTGTTTTCCTTATCACGTGTTTGCTTCGGTCACACGTACGCGTCATTTGCGTTCTGCTCAAGGCAAGCGTCCGCATCAGTCACGCGTTCGCGTCGATGCCTTTTCGCGCTAGGCACGCGGCCGCATCGTCCATGCATTCGCGTCGTTGCCCTTTTCTTCAAAACTCAATTTTTGTGCTTTCCTTCCATTTTTGTATGTTTCCTTTCTATCCTCTAAGCCATTCCTTCCTTAGGAGATCTGAAAATACTTAACACACAAATCACGGCATCGAATGGTAATAAAGGGTAATTAAAAATAAATATTTTTAAAGCATAGGAAACATGTTTTTCACATATATCACATAATAAGGAAGGGAAAGTAAAACCATGCAATTTACATGAATAAGTGGGTGAGGGATTGAATAAATCACTTGAATTGAGCATAAAATACATCATAAAATATGGGTTTATCAACCTCCCCACACTTAAACAATAGCATGTCGTCATGCTAAATCTAAGAGAAAGGGTAAAGTTAGAATGGTGGAATCTCATGCAATGCATTCTATTCTAAATGCAAACTACCTAAATGAGTCCTGCAATTCTAGTTATTATTCACTTGTATATAAAGCTTACATGTAGTTAAATTAATTCACATTCTCAAGGAATCATATATGCATAGCCAAACCCTAGATAATGTTAAAGCACTTTTACAATTGAGATGGGTAAAAGTATTTCACAAACTTGCAAGACAATTAGCAATTAAGCAGAGATATATGGTGATGAGCTATTGAACCCTCACTGGATTTTGTGTTTACTCTCTAGTCACTCAGTGTTTATTGGGTTAATCACTCTATTCTTTTTCTATCCTTGCTTTCTAAAACTTTATTCTTCATCTAACCAATCAACAACTATGGAATATAGACATACAAAAATCATGAGGTCTTTTTCAAGGTTATAATGGGGCCAAGGTAAGGGTATATGTATAAGGCTAAGTGAGCTAACAAAGTGAATCCTTGATTAGTCTAAGATCTCACCTAACATACATACTTTATATACTTTAAAGTTCCTTCACCTATTTACCCAAATTTTCCCACTTTGTATTACAAGCTCATGCATTAATTTTAATTTTGAAATTTTGTCCCATGTGCATTGATTTTTATTTTGCATTTGGGGAATTTTTGTATCCCCTTATTTAAATACTGAAGATAATTTTTTTTTTTGCACATGGTAATTTAGTTATTTTGATTTCACATGAGCATGCTTTCCAAATTTCTGAAATAACTTATTCATTTTAAATCCCTACTTTGTTTCTATCATCCCATGTTCCTATAAAATTCCCCACACTTAAATTGTACACAATATCTATCTTAAGCTAACCAAGGATTCAACTTGGGATTTTTATTTTGTTTTTCTGCTTAAGGCTAGTAATGTGGTTATAGAACAAGAGGGGATTAAGAAGCTCAAGGGGGCTAACAAGGGTGATATAAAAGGTAGGCTAAATTGGGATAAGTGAGAAAAAATTCAAATGATGGCCTCAATCATCTCTTGGTATGTATCTATATTCTATATTGGACATATAGATTAAAACAAAGTAAAGAACATCAGAATAAAAAAGAAGGGCAAAACACACAGGAATGAAATTTATGGTTTGAATGTAACCATACAATTAAGCTCAAAACTCACAGGCTGTGTGTTCTCTAGCTCAGAAATTATATATCAGTTATGTATGTCATGCAAGTAGAAATCAAGAGTTTCCATTCAACTCAATGTAAATCTTAGGGTGGCCTTTAAAATCTTAGTGTTCCTCCTTGAAGAAATGTTGTTAACTAACTAACATGTAATGCTATATATACAAGGTGTGTGGATGTTTGATTATGTTAAAGTCTCTAGTTTACTTCTTTTTATTTTCAATTAAATCAAACTATTATATGCTAAAAGGGTAAACTATACTAATTAATCCACATATTCTATAACTAATAAGTTTAGAATTGCAAACTAAACTAAATGTTTAAGATATAAACTAAAGTGTAAAATGCGGAAATAAAGTAAAAATACAGCAAAAGAACAATCTGCAAGTGCTGAAAAAAATAAAAATAAAAATACATAAAAATAAACAAAATAGGATAAAAAGAGTCTAAAAAGTGGTTCACCAAAAAGATTTGCCAGAGATGGCGACCTCCCCACACTTAAAATATAGCATCGTCCTCGATGCTCACTCAAGCTGGGTGTGAAGAAGTGTCATCACCGGAAGGATGGGCTGCTGGAGTCTCTGTGGTGGCCTGAGGGTCTGCTGGCTGGATAAGTGTAGGAGGATATGTCTACTGCAGTGGAAGCGCTGACTGTAGAGGGATCTCCGGATCTGCGGCCTATAGCTGGTGGTGCTCCTCATGATGTGGCACATCCTGCTCTGGTCCTGCCTGCTCAGCCGCTCTCTCTGCATGTGTCTCCTCCTCATGCTCGGCCACCTCCTCCTCAGATGGCTCTGATGGTATGTCAGGCTCAGAGGGAATGTCATAGTGACCAGTGCGGAGCAACAACTTTAAATGCTCATAGCGTCGCTTGTTGCGACGCTCAGATCTCTCATATCGCCGCTGGTTGCAGCGCTCCATCTGGTCTAGCTGTTGAAATAGGCGGTGCACAAGGTGGTAAATGGGCTCTGAGGTAGGTGGAGGTGCAGTGGTGGTAGCTGGTGCAGCAGTGGATGAAGAAGGGGCAGCTGAAGGTGTGGATGCCTCAGTAGAAGCGGTGAGGAATGGGGGTCTGTAACCTAAAGCCTGAAACTTTCTATTGTGAGGGATAATCTTCTTACAATCTGCAGCAGGTGGCTTCTCATCAGCAAGCTCCCAAGGCACGTCAGCTCGACGGCCGAGCTGGGTGATCAGATAAGGGAAAGGGAGAGTGCCTCTGACATGGACCCTGGCCATATAATACGGATGAAACGTGGAAGATACAGGTCCTTACCCTCCATCACACACCAGATGAGGGTGATCATAGCAGCGGGCAGCTCTGTCTCATGAGTGCTCGGCATCACATAGTTGCTCAGAATCTGGTGCCAGAGCCGAGCCTCATCATTCAGATATATCAGCTTGATTCCCTTAGGCATCGCTGTATTCTTTCCCATGACCCATGGGACACTAGGATCAAGGGCTATTCTCTGCTTGATAGCACCCCAGTCAAATCTCATAAATCTCATATCCTCTTCAGCCTTTTGGTAACCGTCAGGATAATCTGACTTAGGCTGAAGGTGGAGGATGTCCTCAATAGCTTCCTCAGTGACCAAAATTTGTTTCCCTCTGAGGTGCATTGCATCCAGGGAAGTCTTGAAATAGTTACAGTAAAATTCTCTGATCCAGGAAGCATTGACCTCTGTCAAGTTTCTTTCCAAGAAGAACCAGCCTCTCTGTTTTATCTGTTCGGAGGTGTACTGCTGTAGTTCTTCTAGAATTTTTAGAGTTCTTTCCAGGTACAGGTTTCTGGAAGTGGCAAACACTGGATACTTCAGCTCACAGTATCTGTTTGCAAATTTAACTGGATCTGTGGCAGTGAGGAGCTGGTCAGCCTTCTCCTGCGGGGTAAAGTGCTTTTCCCACCAGGAGTTGTCATGCAAAATGTTGAGGATGGACATAGAGGATTCGCCTCTTTTTCTTTTGCCAGTGGTTGCTTTGCCTTTTTCTTTGCGTTGAGGGTCAGACATCCTGAAAAGCAGAAATTCCAGGATATAATTGAAGAACAAAAGCAGAAAAATAAGTAGGCAAATAGAATAATAGCAATATAAGCACAAAGTGGCAAAAGAGCAAGAGAAGCATGAAATGAGTTGAATATATGTGCACTTTGGATTGTATATGAGTGAAAAAGTCTGAAAAGAAAAAAATACAATCCAAAATATATGATAAGCAGAATTCAAGTTAAATAGGAAAAACAAAGATGTTGCCCTGAGTTAGAAAGTTAAAGTGGTTAGTAGGTAAAAAAGAGGTTAGAAAGTGGAAAGCAGTGAGTTAGTAAAAAGAAAGTTAAAGTAGGGGGCATGATAATGATTTCCCAGTTAATAATAAATTTCACAAGTTAAAAGAATAAACAACTCATAGCCAAGCAAGGATATCAGGTTATTGATGATAATTCATATAGATACAGGAGTAGCTAAAAATAGAAATATGATCATCAATAATGCAATTTATTAACCAGGGAATTGAAAGGAATAAGAATGCGAGCCCGTGCATTCATGAATTGGTTTGGTTATAGCTAAGTAGTGCAAAATGGTAAATTTCCAAACTCAATACACGAAAATAATTTGTAGAAAATTGGGCAACATTCCGGCTAAAATTAGATGTTCCCGAGTAATAAATAGCAAGAAAAAACAGTTCATATGAGATAAAAAAGTGCTACAAAGAGTCACAAACAGTAGGAACAGTAAAGAACAGTCTAATATCAGCATGAAACATTAAGGAATAGCATATGAACAGTATGAACATCATAGCCAGATCAAAATTGTGAAATAGGTAAAACAAGTAACAAGAACAGTGCAATTATCAGGCCTAAATCCACTAACCACATCCTAGCTACCTAACCACATAGAATCCACTACAAACATGCATCTCTAACTATCCTAAATTGAACAGAATCTGAAAAATATGCAACGAACTACGGAAGATAGAGAAATCGGTGTTTGGCAGAACTTGGTATGTGTATGAACAGAGATGAGGGCAGAGAGATGGTGGTGGTGATGCGGCGGCGCTAGGAGGGAGCACGGCGGCGCGGTGGTGGAGCAGGGGAGGGGTGGAGGTTGTGGTGGTGGGCGGGGTGGGTGATGGAGAGAAAGTTGGGGCGAGGGTTGTGGTGGTGGGCGGCGGTGGTGGGAGACGGCGGTCTGAGGTTGGCCGCAGGGGGGTCAGTGGCGGAGGGATGGTTATGGGGGAGGGAGGAGAAGAAGGGGAGAAAGAAGAGAGGGGGTGTCGCGGGGTGGTGGTTACGGTGGTCTGGGTGGTTGGGCGCGGTGGTGGTGGTTGCAGAGGAGGGAGGGGGTTGCAGAGAAGAGAAGAAGAAGGGGGGTATGGGGGCGCGACGGGTAGGGTTTTGCATGGGTAAGGGGGTTAGTATTTTTGAATCCACGCGATCGCGTGACTAGGGTGAAATGGGTTCGACGCGGTCGCGTGATTGATGCAATTGCGTGGGTTGGGTAAAAGATGGGTGACGCGGATGCGTGAGGCACGCGACCGCGTCACTGAAAATTGTGCTAGACGCAAACTTCCAGTGTCGTTTCAGTGCAACTCTCTGTCTCCATTTAGGGGGCCATAATATCCACGCGACGCGGACGCGTCGCTCACGCTTTTGCGTGGGATGAGTGTTTTGCAAGGGACGCGTTCGCGTCAGGGACGCGAATGCGTGGGCTATTTTATGCTAAATGCACACCAGCCGCACGATTCCAGCCCAGCTTTCTGGGCGTTGGATCTTTACGCTGATTTTCACTCCCTGCCCACGTGTGGCCTGCGCGCTCGCGTGGCATAAATTTTTTTTTATGCAATTATGCAGTATGCAATATGCAGTGCTAATGTAGATGCTATGAATACTTCCTGGTTCAATGAAGATAAAATAAAATAAAGACAAACAATCACAAAAATTGAAAAAGAAACGATCATACCATGGTGGGTTATCTCCCACCTAGCACTTTTAGTTAAAGTCCTTAAGTTGGACATTAGATGAGTTTCCTGCTATGGTGGCTTGTGCTTAAATTCATCCAGAAATCTCCACCAACATTTGGAATGCCAACAGCCTCCGGGGTCCCAAACTACGCATGTAAAGCCCTTGAGCAGCTTCAAATAGATTCTCAAGCTCCCGGGGTGTTGAATGTCAGAATAGATTCCAAGATCCCGAACTTTGCTTTTAAATCTACCTTTGTCTTGATCTATATTCTTCCATCCGGGCGGTTTAGAAATTGTATTCTCACCAAGATGACCAAACGTCTTCCGAGACCCATTCAATTGAACTTGATACCAATCCTTGCACTTTAGATTAAAGTGTGGAACCTTACTGAATCTTGCACACCGGCTTTGAGTACGAGCCAATTCCCTCTTACTCTTAAAGCCGCAGAGAGCTCTAAGCTGGCCATCTGTTTCAAGCAAACCATATTCAAGTGGAAAAGTAAAGATAAAGGTTAAGGATTGTACCCACTTGAAGCTTGTATTAGGTGGTAATGGCCTTGGGATAGGTTTTTCCAGTGGTTCTGTAAGCTCTACTTCCTTGTATTCTTCTGTGAATTCCTCCACTTCTTTGCAAAATTCATCAATTGCAACTGTGTCTTGATCAAAGTCTTCTATGTCTTCCACGTTACTCAAGTCATAAGTCGAAAGTTGAGAGAAATCTACTTCGAAATCATCTTCATATTCACTTGGATAAGGTTCTTTAGGCTCAAGGAGTTCAGTTGCAGATGCAAGTTCATGACTAGGAGAGCTTGATTCATGATCATCACTGCCTAAGGAATCAATTTCTTGGTCTGTTCCGTTCAATTTTTCACAAGGTATATGCCTTGGAGGTTGTGCACTATCCTCCTTGGCATCAAATTCGAACTGCTCGGCGGAATCCTTTATAGTTCTCGATTCCCATGGAGGTTCAGCATCTCCTAAATCTTCAACCACTTCTTCCTCTACAACTATTTTGGCTTCCTCCACTTGTTCCAATACAAAGCCATGCTCCTCATTGTCCACCGAAGTTTCTAGTGTCTCCTTCATGCTTCGCTCTTCTTTTGATTCTCCACATGTAGCCATGGGAGTACTTTGAGTGCTCAAATGTTGAGAAGCTAATTTATTTACTACCTTGGTTAAGGCAGTAGTGAGTTCCAGTACATCCCTTTGCATCTTCACTTGTCCTTGAAGAAGAACACGAAGGGTGTCATCCATTGGAGACTGGGGTGGATATGAGGGTTCATTGGTTGGGGGAGAGGGTTCATAATAAGAATGTGGTGGTTCTTGGGAGTAATTGGATTGGAATTGTGGTGGATAAGGGTCATATGGTGGTGAATGGTGAAAAGGAACTTGTGAGTGGGGTGGTTCAAAGCTATGTTGAGAGGGTGGTTCATAAGCACAGGGTGGAACTTGTTGGTAACTACAACGGGATCCACCGTATCTATTGCCTTGGCATGCATTGTAGAATAGTCGTCATCTGTGATATTGTGGAGGGTGTTGTTGCCTAAAGGGTTGATCAAGTCCTCGTGGCTCCATCCATCTTTGGCTGTTCTGACCTTGATGCATGTTCCTGCTATAGCTTTCATTCCCTTCAACAATATTAGAACCAAACTCAAAGTGAGAGGGGTGAGAACTCATGGTAGCTAACAAGAATTAAAAATGAAAACAGAAACAAATAAACAAGCAAAAGAAAAATATTTACAATAACCAATAATAAGGCACACGTTTGCAATTCCCCGGCAACGGCGCCATTTTTGATGAACTGATTTCCTATCGGTAAAGAAATTCACAAATATAATCGCGTTGTAAGTATAGCTCCTAAACCAACAGAAAATCCTTTCGTACAAAATGTTTGGTTGTCACAAGTAACAAACCCAATAAAATTTATAAACCGAAGAATTTAAACCTCGGGTCGTCTTCTCAAGGAACTGGAGGGAGGTGTTCTTATTATTAGTTATGGAAAATAGTATTTTTGGGTTTTTGAAAAAGGTTTGAATGAGAAAAATAGATTGCAGGAATTAATAAATCAATAGCTAATAAAACTCTTGGCACGGTATGAAAATTAGAAGTCCTATCCTACTTATCCTTATCAATGGTGATGAGAATTATATTTTGCTCCCCACTAAGTCAACCTCTAACTATGAAGGTAAGTCAAGTGGATAAATCAATTTAACACCTAAAGTCCTAGTCAACTCCTAAGGAAAGACTAGAGTTATAGGAATTTAAATCAATCAGCAAAGATAACAATTATCAATCACGATGAGTTTGACAACTCAAGAGTTACCAATTAATCAACTAAAGCCAAAAGGGAAAAATCTAAATTATTTATATAAATAAAGGAAAGCAATCATAATTCTGAAATACCTCAAATTATATTAAATAGAAAATCAATCTAAACATAAAGATTTCATAAACTAAATTGAGAAAATAAGTAAAAAGAACATTAAACCTGGAAATTGAGAAGGAATAGTCCTAAAACCATGGAATTTACATGAATAAGTGGGTGAGGGATTGAATAAATCACTTGAATTGAGCATAAAATACATCATAAAATATGGGTTTATCAATCTTCTATCTTATCTTCTTATCTTTTTCATATCTTTTGATTTTAAAAACTTATCGTTTTCTATCTTTTACTAAAGTGTGAATCATATCTTAATTATCTTTTATCTCTTTGAAATTCGAAATCCCACCCACTCCACCCCTATTTATACCATTCGGCCTCCCTCTTGCTGCTTCCATTCGAATTCTTCTTCTTCTCTTCTTTATCTTCTTTCCTTTCTTTTGCTCGTGGAAAGAGCAAACCTTTTAAGTTTGGCGTGGAAAGAGCCCTTCCCACTTCAAGAAATAAGAAAGAAGACAACCAACTAGTTGTTTTCAAAACTTTCAGATTCTACACAAAGTAGCATGAAGAAAATTTCTACAAAATAATGAGCAAGAGGTCAGTGATCCCAGAAGCCAAATTTGAAATGAAAGAAGATGAGTACCCGGAGATCGAGGAGCAAATCCAAAAGAGAGGCTGGGAGATTCTAACTGATCCTGAGATCACTGTTGGAACAATAATGATCCAAGAATTCTATGCAAATCTGTAGATGTCAAATAAGCAAAAGAAAGATGGACAAGGATTCCATACTTTTTGCACCAGGGTGCGAGGGAAGACTCTCTATTTCCATCTTGACAAGGTGAGGGAGATCTTCAAGCTACCTTCCCAAAAGGATGATCCAGAATCCTTTAAAAGGAGGGTGGTGGCTAATCCAAAGTTGGTTCAAATTCTAGAAGACATATGTCTGCCTGGAACTAAGTGGATCAATAACACCAGAGGTAGCCCAAACTAACTGAGAAGAGTTGATCTCAAACCAGTTGCTAGGGGATGGTTGGACTTCATTGCTGCTTCCATACTCCCTACTAGCAACAGCTCTGAAGTTACCATCAGAAGGGCTGTGATGATTCACTGCTTTATGATGGAGAATGAGGTGGAAGTCCACCAAATAATTCCTTTTGAGCTATACAAGGTGGCAAATAGGATGTCAACTCAAGCCAGATTGGCCTATCCAAACCTTATCTTTTGCTTGTGTAAAGAGGCAGGAGTCATGATTAACAAAGATTCTTTCAACCTAGTAGAAAGCCCAATCACCAAACAAGTGATGGAAAGCGCCCAAATGCTAGTTGATGCACCCAAAAGGAAGGCGCCTGAGCCTTAAGAGATCCCTCCAATTGAATATTAGACCCAGCTGGAAGTATCTGTTGCACAATTGCAAACCACCTTGAATCTATTAAGAGAGGAGCAAAAAAGATCACACTAGCATGCTTTGCAAACTAGTCAAGGAACAAGAAAAGCAGGGGCATGAGCTAGAAGTACTGAAGCGTCAGAAATTGTCGCTTGAAGAGCCAAACGCTTCCCATAATTAAGGTGGTCGAGTTCCACCTCCCTATTTCTGTGGTTATTGGTGCACGGAATTGTGATCACACTTTTCACAACTTCGGTACAACTAAACAGCAAGTGCACTGGGTCGTCCAAGTAATAAAACCTTACGCGAGTAAGGGTCGATCCCATAGAGATTGTCGACTTGAAGCAAGCTATGGTTATCCTGTAAATCTTAGTCAGGCGGATTCAAATGGTTATGAGGTTTTGATAATTAAAAGATAAATAAAACATAAAATAAAATAAGATACTTATGTAATTCATTGGTGGGAATTTCAGATAAGCGTTTGGAGATGCTTTGTTGCTTCTGAACCTCTGCTTTCCTATTGTCTTCATCCAATCATACGTGCTCCCTTCCATGGCAAGCTGTATGATCCTCTCAGTGAAAATGGTCCAAGTACGGTTTCTGCACGGCTAATCAACTGTGGGATTTCTCGTCTTGGATGAAAAATACCAGATACAGGTACCGCACGGCTAATCATCAGTCGGTTCTCACTTGTGTCAGAATAGGATCTCTCTATCCTTTTGCACACTTTCACTGCGCCCAATATTCGCGAGTTTGAAGCTCGTCACAGTCATCCCTTTCCAGATCCTACTCGAAATACCACAGACAAGATTTAGACTTTCCAGATCTCAGGAATGCTGCCAATTGGTTCTAGCCTCTACCACGAAGGTTCAGATCTCACGGACTTGGTCCGTGAATCAGAGACCCAAGAGACTATACTCCGGCTATCGTCCAATAACTACGTTGAACATCATATAGACCGCTTGTCGTTGTCAGGCACGCAGATCTTGGCTAAGCGAGTAACGAAGATAGTGGGTGATTGTCACGGGTCACTCCTTCATTCTGACTTAACTGAATTAAGTACGAGATTATATCTTGGAGAAGAAGTAAGCGTGAATTGAAAGAGAAACAATAGTACTTGCATTAATTCATGAAGAACAGCAGAGCTCCGCACCTTAATCTATGAGGTGTAGAAACTCCACCGTAGAAAATATATAAGAGAAAAAGGTCTAGGCATGGCTGTGTGGCCAGCCTCCCAAATGTGAACATAAAATTCCAAAGATGATAAAAGTCTTCAGATCTCCCTAATACAATAGGAAAGACTAGTATTTATACTAAACTAATTACTAAAGATTACAGAAATTGAGTAACTAAGTGCAGAGAGTGCAGAAATCTACTTCCAGGGCCCACTTGGTGTGTCCTTGGGCTGAGCATTGAGCTTTACACGTGCATAGGCCTTTTCTAGAGTTAAACACCAGCTTAGATGCCAGTTTGGGCGTTTAACTCCAGTTCTGGTGCCAGTTTTGGCGTTTTACGCCAGAAAAGGGTCTCTAGCTGGCGTTTAGACGCCAGTTTGGGCCATCAAATCTCGGGCAAAGTATGGCCCAAGATGTCTACTTTCCAACAAAATTGAGACCACGCCAATTTGGCTTCTGTAGCTTCAGAAAATTCACTTCGAGTAAAGGAGGGTCAGAATCCAACAGCATCTGCAGTTCTTTCTCAGCCTCTGAATAAGATTTTTGCTCAGGTCCATCAATTTCAGCCAGAAAATACCTGAAATTACAGAAAACACACAAACTCATAGTAAAGTCTAGAAATGTTATTTTTGCATAAAAACTAATAAAAATATAATAAAAAGTAACTAAAACATACTAAAAACTACCTAAAACAATGCCAAAAAGCGTATAAATTATCCGGTCATCACAACACCAAACTTAAATTGTCTAAAAACAAAATACGATAAAAAAAAGAGAAAATATAATGAATTTCAAAAATATCAATGAAGATTAGTTCCAATTAGATGAGCGGGACTAGTAGCTTTTTGCTTCTGAACAGTTTTGGCATCTCACTTTATCCTTTGAAGTTCAGAATGATTGGCATCCATAGGAACTCAGAATTTAGATAGTGTTATTAATTTTCCTTGTTTAGTATGTTGATTCTTGAGCACAGCTACTTTATGAGTCTTGGTCGTGACCCTAAGCATCTTGTTTTCCAGTATTACCACCGGATACATAAATGCCACAGACACATAACTGGGTGAACCTTTTGAGATTGTGACTCAGCTTTGCTAGAGTCCCCAGTTAGAGGTGCCCAGAGTTCTTAAGCACACTCTTTTTGCTTTGGATCACGACTTTAACCGCTTAGTCTCAAGCTTTTCACTTGACACCTTCACGCCACAAACACATGGTTAGGGACAGCTTGATTTAGCCGCTTAGGTCAGGATTTTATTCCTTTGGGCCCTCCTATCCATTAATGCTCAAACCCTTGGATCCTTTTTACCCTTGCCTTTTGGTTTAAAGGGATATTGACTTTTTCTGCTTGCTTTTTATTTTTCTTTCTTTTTTCTTTATTTTTCGCCATATTTTTTTTTCTGCAAGCTTTGTGTTGTTCACTGCTTTTTCTTAGTTCAAGAATCAATTTTATGACTTTTTAGATTATCAATAACATTTTTCTTTTTTCATTATTCTTTTAAGAGCCAAAAATTTTAACATTCATAAACTTCACTATAAAAAATATGCACTATTCAAGCATTCATTCAGAAAACAAAAAGTATTACCACCACATCAAAATAATTAAACTATTTTCAAGATAGAATTCGAAATTCATGTACTTCATTTTCTTTTTCAGAAAATATTTTTCATTTAAGAAAGGTGAAGGATTCATAGAACATTCATATTTTTAAGACATAGACACTAAACACTGATGATCATGTAATAAAGACAAAAACATAGACACAACATAAAGCATAAAATCCGAAAACAGAAAAAATAAGAACAAGGAAATTAAAGAACGGGTCCACCTTAGTGACGGCGGCTAGCTCTTCCTCTTGAAGATCCTATGGAGTGCTTTTGCCCCTCAATATCTCTTCCTTGCCTTTGTTGCTCCTCTCTCATGGCCTTTTAGTCCTCTCTGATTTCATGGAGGATGATGGAGTGCTATTGGTGCTCCACTCTTAATTGCTCCATGTTTGAACTCAATTCTTCTAAAGAGGTGTTGAGTTGCTCACAATAGTTGTGTGGAGGGAAATGCATCCCTTGAGGCATCTCAGGGATTTCTTGATGAGGGACTTCCTCATGCTCTTGTTGAGGTTTGATGCGGGCGGAAATTGGCGAATTAAGAATGATTATAAAATATGCGTTGCAAGTATAGTTCTCAACCAACCAAAAATCTGCTTATCAATTTAGAAGGGTGTCACAGAAATTAAAATTAAAATACTGGGAGTATGAATCCCAGGTTGTCTTCTAACGAGTTGCAGAAAAGAATGCTATTTTATTAATAAGATGTTTTCAAAAAGGGTTGAGTTGAATGGCAGAAAATTAAATTAGAGAATTTATATAAATTTAAATAAAAGCCTTGACTGGGAGTTGATTAGTTGGAAGCCCTATTCTTGTTTGAGTACTCTCAAGATTAATTGACAATTGAGGGTTATTATGTTTAGTTGTCCCTTACTAAGTAAGGGAAAGTCAAACAAGCTGGAATGCTGTTTCTATCCACAAGTTCCAATCCGCTCTTAGGAGCATTGGTGTTAGTGACTAGAGAGCAATCCAACAATAAACCCAATTACAATCTTTCTCTTGAGCATTCCAACTCAAGAGTTCCTTTCAATCAACTCCCCATCAAGTTAGGGAACTACTCGCTCATTGTAAATGTAAAATTCATAACATAAGAAAGGGAATTAAAGAAAGACATGATAAATAATGATCAAAAGATTAATTGAAAATAAAAGTAATTTTTGTATTAATAAATGCTAAAATAATCCAATAGTAAAATTAAGTAAATTAAGGAACATGGAAGAGTAAGAGACAATTAAAGAGAACGAACTAGAATGTCGAAGTATTGATAAGGCAATAACTCTTCTCAATATCCCAATGCAAAAATAATGAAAATAACAAATCCTAAAAACTATGAATGTGCAGAGAGAAAACCTAGAGGAGATGAAAACTAGATATAAAAACTAAAAACTATGTGGAATGAATGTTGTTGTTGGTTTCTGCATGTTCTCTGGCTCTAGTCTACTTTTCTAGGCCGAAAACTGGGTCAAAATAAGGCCCGAAATCGCCCCCAGCGATTCTGCAGATTATGCAGATCGTGCATGTCACGCGGACGCATCATTCAGGCAGACGCGT
This sequence comes from Arachis hypogaea, assembly GCF_003086295.3. Taxonomy (NCBI): domain Eukaryota; kingdom Viridiplantae; phylum Streptophyta; class Magnoliopsida; order Fabales; family Fabaceae; genus Arachis; species Arachis hypogaea. The sequence goes on along the minus strand of NC_092050.1, from coordinate 113,987,388 downwards.
CATTCGGCGTTTCACTTCTCCACGTGGACGCGTCGTCCACGCCTCGGCGTCGCTTGTGCTATTCCATGCCGCGCGGTCGCGTCATCCATGCGGCCGCGTCACTGTGATTTCCTCTCTTTCGCGCGGTCACGTCATCCATGCGGCCGCGTCACTTCTCGCTGGTCATCTCCTCAATTCCTTGTGTTCCTTCCATTTTTGCAAGCTTCCTCTCCAATCTCCAACTCATTCATGCCCTATAAAGCCTGAAATACTTAACACACAGATCACGGCATCGAATGGAATAAAGGAGAAATAAAATACATAATTAAAAGTCTCTAGGAAGCAAGTTTTCAATCATGCAATAACTTTAGGAAGGAATTATAAATGCATGCTTATTTAATGAATAAGTGGGTAAAGATCATGATAAAACCACATAATTAAACACAATATAAACCATAAAATAGTGGTTTATCAACCTCCCCACACTTAAATATTAGCATGTCCTCATGCTTAGTTGAAGGAGATAAAATGAATGAGTAAGAACATGTAAAACCCATGCAATGCAATGCAGCCTATATATGCGAATGCAACTATATGATTCTTATCCACTTGATCTAAAGTAAATAAGCTCTTCAAAGTAATTACAAATCAAATTCCACTAACTCAATTCTTATAAAGCAAGAGCAGATAAAAATGCAAGAAGATAGCTCATGAAAGCAGGGAACATAGAAATTCAAGCATGGAACCCTCATTGATGATGTATGTACACTCTAGTCTCTCTAGTGTATAGGGTCATCACTCTATCCTTCTCTAATCATGCTCTCTAATTTTTGTTCTTCTCCTAACCAATCAACAACATTTAATATACCAATGCAAACATCATGAGGTCTTTTCAAAGTTGTAATGGGGCCAAGGTAAGGGTAAGGATACATATACGGCTAAGTAAGCTTATAAATTGAATCTTTAATTAACCCAAGCTTTAACATAACCTATATATATTCTATGTAACTTTAGAATTCATACCTAGCTACCTAGAAATCTCTTTCACTTTCCATACTCATGTTTCAACCTTTTATTTTAATTTTATCATACATGCATTGATCTTTGAATGCTTGACTCAGCATTGGGGTAATTTTGTCCCCTTATTTATTTATTGAGTATTTTTGGATTTTTTTATTTTTTTTCTTTTTTTATTTTTTTTTCAACATAAACATAAACATAAACATAGCTTATCAATGCACATAGAGTTTTAATTCTTATAGTTTCACATGAGTAGGTATCCAAATTCCCATTATATTATCATGATTCATTCCTTTATTATCCTTTGTTCCCACAATTTCCCATACTTGATTGACTTACACAATTCTATCTTAAGCTAACCAAAGATTCAATTTGGGATATATAATTGTTTTTCCGCTTAAGGCTAGTAATGTGGTAAAATATTAAACAAATGGGATTTAAAGGCTCAAAGTGGCTAACAAAGGTAATTGAAAGGGTAGGCTTTATTTGGATAAGTGAGCTAAACAAATAATGGCCTCAATCATATGTAAACATATAAATATAATAAACATTGGACATATAGGATGAAACAAAATATAGATTACAATCATAGAGAAGTAAACACACAAGAATAAAATAATTATGGTTAAATAATATAACCATTCATAAAGGCTCAAATCTTACAGGTTGTGTGTTCTTTAGCTCAAAAATCATGTTCCAAATACAACTTCAAGCAAATTTAACATAAAAGTTTTAATTAAGATTAGTGAAATTTTGTTCCAACGATTGGGTCTTAGAAGAAACTTATTGTCTTTTCAATCAAGCAGAACATGCATGCAACTAAATATCCTATTCTACAAAAGAAAAACTAACTAAATATCCTAATTTATTGGTGCTAGGGAAGAGAAATTACCTCCGGAAGTCAGGTACTGACCGACCTCCCCACACTTAAGGCTTTGCACCGTCCTCGGTGTCATCCGTCAAGAACAAAGGTGGGCTGGTAGCAGTATCTCCACAGTCGGGACCATCATGGCTCCCTGTGCTGGTAAAAGAAGTGAAGTCCGGGGTGTCTGAGTCCTTGAATTTTCCCATGATCAGCTCCTTGAGGTATGTGAATCTGCGCTTGTTACGGCGCTCTCTCATCTTAGCTTTCTGTTCATGACGATCCAACTTTTCAAGTATCTGATGGAGCAGTTGGGCTGTTGTAGGTGCTTGTGGTGTTGAAGAAGGAATATCTTCAACTGGTTCAGTAGGCTGGCTAATAGTGGCTGTTGGAAGTCGAAGGTACTTCCCGTTGGAGACATATTGATCATTCCGTGGAAGCATGGCTTTGGTGTCCCCAGCTCTGTAGGAGACTCTGGCTGCTGAGACAAGATCTAAGACCAGGGCGAGAAAAGGTAAGTTGCCCGCAATTTGTACGTGTCCCATGGCATTGCGGATATGTCTTGGTAGATTCAGAGGTTGGTCTGTAAGGATGCACCATAGTAGAACGGCCATATCCACAGTGAAGGAGGACTCGTGAGTGCTCGGAAAGACGTAATGGGACATAATTTGTGCCCATGCGCGAGCCTCCAAGGTAAGTGCTGAAGCCGAAATTCCCTTAGGGCGGGTACGATGGTATCCGTAGATCCATCTGCTGCCAGGTAGTGCGATAACTCTGAGAACGGTATCCCAGTCAAATTGGTACATCTGGCGCTTGAGTGCAGCTTCTTGAAAGGCGTCCAGTCCTTCTGGAACAGGGGGAAGACCTAGAACTTTTTGAATGGCCTCTTCTGTAATGCGGACTTATTTCTGATGGACATAGACAGACTGCAGGGTTGGCAGGTGGAAGTTGGAGTAGAACTCGACTACCCAAGAAAGATTGACCTGCCTTGGCTATCTTTGTAGGAAATCCCATTGTCTTCGGGCAATTTGCGACTCAACAAAGGTAGCAATATTGGGTGGGAGGAGAAGAAGGTATTCGTTGTTGTAATTCCTTTCAGCCAGGATGGGGAACATCTGCTCACAGTAGCGATTGGGGAATCGCGCAGTGTCCTTTGCTGGGAAGGCTTTTTTCTTTATCATCAACCTTTATGATCCTCTTAATTTTCTTTGTTGAGGGCTTTACCGCAGTTGAAGAGGGTTTTGCCACTAATGCTCTTTTTGTACCTCTTCTTGCTGGTTTTTTGGGGGTAGCTTTCTCCTTTCCTTTCTTGGTGGCCATCCTGAAAAAGGGGAGAGAAAGTAACTAAAATGTAAAGGGGAAAGCAAGGAAGAGGGTGATGTAAGTGATAATTTATGCACAATAAAGAAGGATGACGTTAACACATGGTCCGGATTACATGTGAAAGGTTCATCAATAGAAATATAGCAAGTGCATGTAAGGACAAGTAAATGCAAGGGGTTTATTGGCATGCAGGCAAAGTAGCATAGATCAAGCATTCAATGTCCAATTTAAATATATTATCACTCGTAACTAACCATCACGTTTGTATTGACAATTAAATTCAATAAATAAAATAGTAAAGGGAATTTGTGAAAAGCAAGCATTGAATATTAGAGTAGAAAAATGTAGAGAAGTTCATAATGCCATATGGGCTTTTTCACAAACACATAGCATTGATGGGGTATTTTCGCGAAGAAACGAATTTCTCCAAAACACCCAAATCTAACCGGCAAGTGCATCGGGTCGTATCAAGTAATAAAACTCACGGGAGTGAGGTCGATCCCACAGGGATTGATGGATCAAGCAACTTTAGTGGGTGATTAGTTTAGTCAAGCTAACATTGATGTGAATTGTGTGAAATTGTAACCAACAGGAAGTAAAGGACAATGAATTTAAAGTTGCAGAAAGTAAATTGCATTGAAACTTAAATTGCAAGAAAAGTAAATTGGCAAAATCTTAAATGACAAGAAAAGTAAATTGCATCAAATGTAAAGGGAATTAGGTACAGAGAAATTAAAGAAAGCAAACAAGGAAGTGTAAATAGCAATCAAACAGAGAAGTAAAAGATGTAGCAGGTTCAACAGATTTGGAAAATCACTTGAAAAATCAAAACAGAAAGCAACTTGGCTCAATTGCAAAATCTGAACGAGAGGTTGAAGATCTCAGGGGTTAGATGAGACTAGAGACCAAGTCTAGATCTCAATTCCTTCCTTGATCCAACAGAGAATAATTGCAGAAGAAAATAGAGAGGAAAGCAGTAAAGAGAGTTTTGATTCAAATCACAATTCCTTCAAATTATGCAGCAAGTAAACAGAGAGAAATCTCAGAGGGAGAATGAAACAGAACACCTTCAATTCTCCACCCAAGACTTAAAAACAAAGAAAAGAAAACTAAAGAGAGAGAGCTATGTATTCCTAATGCTCCCTAGTGGAGCTCGCCCCCTAACAAATATGAAAATGATGCCTTATACAGGCTTTACAAAATGAAAATGAAAATGAAAACGAAATTAAAAACAAATTACAATTAAATGAAATTCCTATTTTATCTATCTCTTGTGCTTTTGAGTGATGACAATTGGGCCCTTGCTCTTGATGGAATTGGGTTGATAGAGGCCTTGGTTGATTGCTCTTGGAGTTTGGAGAAGAACCGAATTGAACCGGGTTGGAATCATGAAAGCTTGAGTAAAAGTTGGAGTAAAAGTTAGGGTCTAACTTTTGCTCCAACTTTTCACATCAGCACCCTTGTTTTGCTGATACCAACGTTGGGGCAAAAGTTAGGGGTCTAACTTTTGCTCCAACGTTGGCCTCCTTGTGTGCATGTGTGGGGTGCTACTTTGTCCTCTTGTCAACGTTGCCAATTTCATGCCAACTATAGACTATTATATATGGTTGAAAAGCTCTGAATGTCAGCTTTCTAACCCAATTGGAATCACCTCAATTGGACATCTACAACTCAAGTTATGCTCATTTGAAGAGGACAAGGTCGCTGGCCTTGGTGTGCAGCGTTTGAGGTAAAGTTTGCCTCAAACGTGGATGAAAATGCCAGTTCTGGAGGCTCAAACGCATTATTCACCCCATACTATTATACATTGTTGGAAATCCCTGAATGTCTACTTTCCAATGCCTCTTGGAAGCACATCATTTGGAGCTCTACAGATCGAGTTATACTCCGTCGAAGGTGCAGAGGTCAGTTGGCCTCACTGCATGTTGCCACCATATTCGTTTATGCACATTTCGGGGCAGTTTTCTCCCTCAATTTTAGTGTCCACCATGCAGTGCCATATATGCCTGGAAAGCTCTTGATTCCTAATTTCCATTGCTTTTTGAATCACCTCATTTGGAGCTCTGTAGCTCAAGTTATTCTTGTTGGAAGTATACCCCTTGCACACTCATGGCGCCAACGTTAGCCAAAAAGTTAGGGGCTAACGTTGGCGCAAACTTTTGCTCATCCAGGGAGAGTTTTTCATGCGCCAACGTTAGCCCAAAAGTTAGAGGCTAACGTTGGCGCAAACTTTTGGTGCCCAGGGAGTGTTTTTCTCATGCCAACGTTAGCCACAAAGTTAGGGGCTAACGTTGGCGCAGACTTTTGGTGCCCAGGGAGTAACTTTCATGTGCCAACGTTAGCCCAAAAGTTAGGGGCTAACGTTGGGGATAACTTTTCACCCAAAAGTTTGTGCAAAAGTTTGAGGCTAACTTTTGGTCCAACTTTTTGCTTCCTGGTTCATTTTCACTTATTCCATTGTCCTCTCTTTACTCCTAACCATTCCTTCTTGCTTCAACCTTTCTCCAAGCTTTCTTCACCTATCATTAATCAACCAAACACATCAAAGCTATGCTCAAAATCATGAGATATTCATTCTTTCATAATATGTGACAATTATAGCATAAAACCTCATGAAATAGCATGAATTCATACATGGTTGATTAAATCAAAGGAAACATGAAAATCTACCCAATTGGCTTGCTTATGGCTCAAGAAAGTGCATAAAACCTATTGAAAACAAATGAAAAAGCATAGAAAAACATGACATGGTGACATGTCATCACAACACCAAACTTAAACCTTGCTTGTCCCCAAGCAAGAAAAGAATCATGCAATAAAGATTGACAATCCAAGGCAAGAAGAATAGCAACTCAATGTTCATGGTAAGCTAGTTTTCTAAGCATGCTACAATCACAAAAGAAATGTAAATGATTGATGCTTCCATCTAGCTCAATTTATGAAATCTTTTTCTTATATTTCTTCCTTGAAACAAGCTTTTGATTTTCTTATTAGCTTCTCCTTTTGGGTGCTTTGCCCCATGAGTTGATAACAAAGCTACGACTTCTAAATGCTTTGTTTTCAAGTATTACCACTTGATACATAAGCACCACAAGCATTTGATTAGAGGACCTCATTAAGCTCATTTTTCTTTTCTTTTCTTGACTCTCTAATCATTGATGCTCAGAGCCTTGAGCTTTGAGGGAGTGCTTTTGCACTTTGAGCCTAACCTTGACTTCTAAGTGTTTTGTTTTCAAGCATTTGGCTTGATACATAAACACCACAAGTACTTAACAAATAAATTGCCATTGGTACTAAGAGCCTTCAGCTTTCTCATTCTTTCCCTTTTACTTTTCTTGTTCTTTTTTTTGCTTTTTCTTTCAAGGTTTTCATGATTTTCAAAAGATTTCACAAAATGCACTAGATGAAAACTTCAATTAAATAAAATCCAATGCAATTGAGCAACAATTAATCATACTAGCTTTCCAATACTTTTATGCACATGCTAAAATCTTCTTTAATGCCTTGTTTGTTTATGATCATGATACTTTGTTGCTTTTGAATTCACAAAACTCAAGTTGGTAATCATAATGACACAGCACCATGTTGCAAATCAAAATTCAAGTTATGCTTTATTCATACACACATGTAAACAGAAAGGATGAAGACAATCATGCAATTTAAGTGCTGGAAACAAATGAGGAGAAAAGGAACTCTACAACCTTGTAGTTTATCTTCATTATTGTTGTCCTTTTTCCTCTATTCTTCCTCCTTCCCTTGCCAAACTCAGAATGCTTGCTCATCCTCAAGCAACAATTAGAACTATGGCTATGGGGCTAAGATGGATCATGAGTGTCTTACACAATGAAAAGTTAGTAGTACATGTGTTTCAAGCAAGCAAAAGATAACAATCAAGGCATAAGAGATAGAGACATTGTGACTGCATAGATAAGAAGGTGTGCACAATACATTGCATAAAAGATAAGTGGCACACCAAACTTAGTGTGACACTTTCACTTGGAATTAATGCAAGTATCTTGTAAGGATTGGAACCAAATTTTTGTTGCATAGCAACACCAAACTTAGAATGCAACCATATGTCAATTTATTTGAACTAAAACTAAACAAAAGAAACTGTTATATGTTAAATACAATCACCAAATGAAGAGTCTGTCATGAATAAGGATGTCTTGGTGATGTATTAACAAAAATAGTTAATGAAGGAAAGCATTAAAAATAAGTAAATAAATGAAACAAAGAGAAAACAAAAATTATCCAACTAAGAAGAAAAATAACACTGTAAAAGGCAATATGATTATGCAGACAAGTGATGTTGCTGGATTGATTTGCATAAAAAAATAGGTGGCACACCAAACTTAGAATCTTGGTGTGTCACTTTCATGTAAAATTGATGCAATCATCCATGAAGATGGAAAACAGTTTGTTGCAGGGCAACACCAAACTTAGAATGTGATCATATGCCAATTTATTGAAATTTAAACAAAGCAAGGAGAAGAAATGAGAAAGAAGGAAGAAGGGAGGAAGGGGAGAAAAAGAGATAAAGAGGGAAAAGAGAAAATAGGATTTGGGGAGAAAAAGATATGCTAATTGGCAAATCTGGGAAACTGTGCGGCGCGAGCGATGCGGTCGCGTGGGGCACGCGGTAGCGCGACTTGTGCTTAAACTGAATGACGCGGTTGCATCGGTCACGAGGCCGCGTGACATGTTTTAGGCTAATGGCGCGAGGGTAGCCTCAGACTCGCACAAAACTCTCTGTTCCAAATCATATTAGTGCCAAATTTTGGGTGACCCGATCGCATGGGACATGCGATCGCGTGAGTGGGCTTTTAGAAGGATATAACGCGGTCGCATGGGGCATGCGATCGCGTAAGAGGGACTGCGCGTCCAGCGCCAGTCCAGCACCACTCTAGCACAACTTTCGGGTGTGCACCACTTTGACGTCGAAATCCTGGTCACGCGGCCGCGTGGGGCATGCGGTCGCGTGGGAGGCCATTATTCCCATATGACGCGGTCGCGTCGGCGACGCGGTTGCGTGGGAGAATTTGTGCCATTGGCATGCCTCCAACCCTGCTCCTGCGTAACTCTCTGTTCATATTATTATTGTCTCCCATCTCCTTGCGACGCGGACGTGTCAATGAGGCGGTCGCGTCGTGTGATTTTTTTTAATTAAAAATGAAAGTATGAAATGCAGATGCACGAAATGTACCAATGAAGAGAAGAGTTATTGAATAAGAAAATTAAAAATAAGGAAAAGAACGATCATACCATGGTGGGTTGTCTCCCACCTAGCACTTTGCTTTAACGTCCGTAAGTTGGACGCTCCACTAGCTCAGTCTTCGGCTATGTGGGCATCTTCCAAGAGGAAGATCTCAAGCTCCTTGTTTTCCTTCAGCTTCTCGCCATGGTACAGCTTTAAATGATGTCCATTAACTTTGATAAGTTCAGAGCTTGAAGGATGGCTTAGGTGATAAACTCCGTACGGTTCGGCCTTCTCTACTCTGTATGGACCTTTCCATCTTGATCTCAACTTGCCTGGCATGAGCCTCAGTTGAGATTTGTAAAGGAGGACTAAGTCCCAGGTTGGAACTCTTTTCTCTTGATGTGCTGATCATCTACAGCCTTCATCTTCTCCTTGTATAGTCTTGAGTTCTCATAAGCTTCTAGGCGAAGGCTCTCCAGTTCCTGCAGTTGCAACTTCCTTTCAGCTCCGGCTTTTTCAATTCCCATGTTGCATTCCTTTACTGCCCAAAAGGCTTTATGATCCACTTCAACCGGGAAATGACAAGCTTTTCCATAAACTAAGCGGAAAGGACTCATCCCAATCGGTGTTTTGTATGCTGTTCTGTATGCCCAGAGTGCATCTTATAGCCTGGTGCTCCAGTCTCTTCTATGAGGTTTGACTATCTTCTGCAAGATACGCTTTATCTCTCTATTTGACACCTCAGCTTGCCCATTAGTCTGAGGGTGGTATGCTGTTGCAACCTTATGAATTATCCCATGCTTCTTCATCAATCCGGTTAGTCTCCTGTTACAAAAATGGGTGCCTTGATCACTCACGATTGCTCGTGGTGATCCAAAGCGACAAATAATATGGTTTCTCACAAAGGAAACAACAATGTTAGCATCATCAGTGTGGGTAGGAATTACTTCCACCCATTTGGAAATGTAATCCACAGCTAACAATATATAGAAATAACCATTAGAATTTGGAAATGGACCCATGAAGTCAATGCCCCAAACATAAAAAATTTCACAAAAAAGCATAATCTGTTGAGGCATCTCATCCCTCCTGGATATATTACCAAATATCCGGCATGGGAAACAAGATCTACAAAATTCAGTAGCGTCCCTAAAAAGAGTGGGCCACCAGAATCCACAGTCTAAGATTTTTCTACCAATTCTTTGAGGGCCAAAATGTCCTCCACTCTCAGATGAGTAACAGGCCTCTAAGATGGATTGGAATTCTGATTCAGGCACACACCGTCTAATTACCTGGTCAGCGCCACATCTCCATAAATATGGGTCATCCCATATATAATATTTACACTCACTTTTCAACTTGTCTCTTTGATGCTTAGAAAAGTTTCGAGGAAAAGTGCGGCTAACTATATAATTAGCTACAGGTGCATACCAAAGGACTATCTCAGATTCTGCTTGCAGGTTATCAAATGGGAAAGTATCAGCTATAGGAGTGGAGTCATCTGTAATGTGCTCAAGGCGACTCAAGTGGTTTGCCACTAAATTTTGATTACCACTCCTATCCTTAATTTCTAAATCAAATTCTTGTAATAGCAGTATCCAACGTATAAGCCTTGGTTTGGACTCCTTTTTAGCTAATAAATACTTTAGAGCTGCGTGGTCTGAATACACTACTACTTTAGTACCAAGTAAATAGGCTCGGAATTTATCCAGAGCAAAAACAATAGAAAGAAGCTCTTTCTCAGTAGTAGTGTAATTCGACTGAGCGGCATCTAAAGTTTTAGACGCGTAAGCAATAACAAAAGGATCCTTACCTTCACGCTGAGCTAGTGCTGCTCCTACAGCATGGTTGGAAGCATCACACATTATTTCAAATGGTTGGCTCCAGTCTAGTCCTCTCACAATTGGAGCTTGTGTCAGGGCGGTTTTCAGCTTATCAAACGCTTGTTTGCAATTTTCACTGAACTCGAATTCAATATCTTTCTACAGTAGCCTGGATAAGGGAAGTGCTACCTTTCTGAAGTCCTTAATGAATCTCCTGTAGAAACCTGCATGGCCAAAGAAAGAACGGATCTCTCTCACAGAAGAGGGGTAAGGTAAACTAGAAATAACATCCACCTTTGCTGGATCTATAGAAATGCCAGTATTAGACACAACATGTCCTAGTACAATCCCTTGTTTAACCATAAAGTGACATTTTTCAAAATTTAATACCAGGTTTGTACTGACACATCGATCTAATACTCTAGATAATCCAGCTAAGCAAAGGCTAAAGGAATTTCCATAAACACTAAAATCATCCATAAAAACCTCCATACAGTCCTCAATAAGATCAGAGAAAAGACTCATCATGCACCTTTGGAAAGTAGCTGGTGCATTACACAAGCCAAAGGGCATTCTCTTGTAAGCATAAGTCCCAAAAGGACATGTAAAAGTGGTTTTTCCTGATCCTCAGGAGCTATATGAATCTGGAAATAACCTGTGTAACCATCTAAAAAACAATAATGCGATTTACCTGACAGGCGATCCAGCATTTGATCAATGAATGGAAGAGGATAGTGATCCTTACGGGTTGCTTGGTTGAGGCGTCTGTAGTCAATGCAGACCCTCCAGGCATTCTGAACTCTGGTTGTCAGGAGCTCTCCATGCTCATTCTTCACTGCAGTGACTCTAGACTTCTTTGGCACGACTTGTACTAGGCTTACCCATTCACTGTCTGAGATGGGATAGATGATATCTGCCTCTAGTAGTCTCGTCACTTCCTTTTTGACAACCTCTAGGATAATGGGGTTCAGTTTTCTCTGGGGTTGATGGACAGGTCTTGCTCCTTCTTCTAAAAATATCCTATGCTCACAGACTTGAGGGTTGATGCCTACTATGTCTGCCAAACTCCACTCAATTGCCTTCTTGTGCCTCCTTAACACACTAAGTAACTGCTCTTCTTGTTGGGAAGTGAGTTTCCTTGCAATGATAATCGGAAACTTCTTCCCGTCTTCAAGGTAAGCATATTTGAGGTGTAGAGGAAGGGGTTTTAATTCTAACTTCTGATCATGTTCAGGCTCTGGGTTGTCTGGAGCTGGTAACAGTGGTAAGGCACTGTCATGGTCCTCTGAGAATGTCCCCACACTTGGACCTTGTCCTGTGTGCTTCTCTTTAAATTCCTCCTGATGGACTTCAGCCACGGCTTCATCTATAATGTCACACTTGAGGATAGAGTGATCCTCCGATGGGTGCTTCATAACTCCGTTTAGATTGAAAATCACTACTCGGCCATCTATTTCAAAAGAGTATGTTCCTGAAAAAGCATCTAATTTAAACTTTGAGGTCTTCAGCAATGGTCTTCCGAGTGGCTTATCTGAGTCATTTTGGGGCATTTCTAGGATATAAAAATCAATGGGAAATGTGAGCCCTTTAATGCCCACTAATACATCTTCAGCAACTCTAGCCACTGTGATAATGCTTTTATCTGCTAACACAAAATGAGTTGCCGACCTTTTTAAGGGAGGGAGCCTCAAAACATCATATATAGACAAAGGCATTATACTCATACATGCTCCTAAATCACACATGCAGTCAGAAATTATCACACCACCAATAGTACAATTAACTATACAAGGACCTGGGTCACTACACTTTTCAGGTAAACCTCCCATTAAAGCAGATATAGAACTTCCTAAAGGAATAGTTTCTAATTCATTAATTTTGTCTTTATGTATACATAAATCTTTTAGAAACTTTGCATACTTAGGTACCTGTTGAATAACATCAAATAGAGGAACAGTTACCTCAACCTTTTTGAATATCTCTACCATTTTTGGATCAGGTTCCAGCTGCTTCCTGGGATTCCTTGCAAGTTGTGGAAATGGAATAGGAGTGGTGTCTTCTGTAGTGTCTGCGCCTTTTAGTGCTTCCTCTCGTGGTTGCACTTCTTCTTCTTCAGCCATGTCCTGTATGTCCTCTTCCTCTTCAACATCTTCTATTTCCACTACCTCTTCAGCTGAGGCGTATTCTGGTGGGTTTGGCTTCTCTTGGTTTCTCTCCTGCAGTGTGGTTCCGAACCTCAGGGTGATGGCATTGATGCCACCCTTTGGATTGGGTAATGGTTGAGAGGGAATTCCACTGGAGCTCAAAGGTTGGTTATTGGAGTTGTTCATTGATCCAATCTGGGAGACAAGAGCTTGCAAAGTAGCGGTCAGACCATTTAGAGTGGCATTAATGTTATTTTCCATGGTCTGCTGTCTCCGATCAATAGATTGTAGTAAGTCATCATTAGCAGATGAAGAAGGATAGGTAAATTGAGAGGTCTGCTGTTGGGTATTCTGTAGTCCTTGAGATTGCCTTAGGTGAGGTGCTCTATAAGGCTGATTCTGATTCTGCTGCCTGTTGTTGTTGTTATTCCACCTCTGATTTCCCTGATTATCTCTGCCTCCTCTATTGTTGTTGTCCCTCTAATTCTGGTTAGAATTGTCTTGCCATCCGTGGTTGTATTTGCCACCTTGATTGTGCCCTTGGTTGGGGCGGTCATAGAAGTTATGTGTGGCTGCCACGGTGTTGTCTTCCTGCTGGAGCTGCGGACATTCATCAGTATAGTGGCTATAATCAGCACAAATTCTGCAAACTCTCTATGGGACTAACTGTTGGTTTTGCTGTGGTGGAGAAGGTTGAGCTTGTTGAACTTGTTGTTGATTCAATTGCATCTGCTTCAGCAAGTTGGTCATTTCACAGATACTCTGAGTTAAAGCAGTAGTCTCTCTGCTAGAGGATACTTCTGCAACAATTTTTGCACAGCCTTGTTTCTGCCTGTGATTCCTAGTAGATTCAGCTAGGTCGCTGATCAATTGCCATGCCTCATCAGTGGTCTTGTACTTTTTCATAGACCCATTGCTAGTACTTTCCAATGTGGTCTTATCTTGGGGTTTCATGCCCTGTGTGACGTAATCGAGTAACACTATCTTGTCAATCATATGGTGGGGGCAAGCTTCCAGAAGATTATTGAAGCGCTCCCAGTACTCATAGAGAGTTTCAGAATCATCCTGAACAATCATGGAAATATCTTTCCTCAGTTTATCAGTAACTTCAGCTGGAAAGAACTTTTCCAAAAATTCTCTTCTAAGTGTATCCCAGTTGGATACAGTTGCTGCGGGTTGAGTGTAGTACCACTCTCTTGCCTTCCTCTCAAGAGAGAACGGGAAAGCTTTCAGCAAAATTAAAGTTTCATCTGTACCATCACGCCTGACAGTAGAACAGGCTGCTTGAAAATCTCTCAGGTGCTTGATAGGCTCTTGGGCAGGTAAGCCATGAAACTTGGGCATCAAATTGAGCAGTGCAGTCTTTATTTCAAAGTCTGTAGCCACCGCTGGATGATGCGCTTGAAACGGTTGCATTGTAAAATCAGGGGCTCCTTCCTCCTGGATAGTAACTCTTCTAGCTGCTGCCATGTTACCTGCACGTAAAACAACCAAATCAGTAGAACGGGGGCTGGTTTCTTTCTCAAGTGACATTTCAGATCCGCCCTCAGAGAGGACTAACCGACGCCGAGCTTGCCTTATTCGTGAAATAGTTTTTTCAATCTCAGGATCGAATACTAGCAAGCTTGGATCAGGAAGCGAACGTGTCATCTAACGAAAGAAACAAGCAGCTCATAGTAGAAAAATAAAATAAAATGCAAATAAATAAATTCCAATTAATAACTTTAGCACTCTATTGCAATTCCCCGGCAACGGCGCCAAAAATTGATGCGGGCAAAAATTGGCGAATTAAGAATGATTATAAAATATGCGTTGCAAGTATAGTTCTCAACCAACCAAAAATTTGCTTATCAATTTAGAAGGGTGTCGCAGAAATTAAAATTAAAATACTGGGAGTATGAATCCCAGGTCGTCTCCCAACGAGTTGCAGAAAAGAATGCTATTTTATTAATCAGATGTTTTCAAAAAGGGTTGAGTTGAATGGCAGAAAATTAAATTAGAGAATTTATATAAATTTAAATAAAAGCCTTGACTGGGAGTTGATTAGCTGGAAGCCCTATTCTTGTTTGAGTACTCTCAAGATTAATTGACAATTGAGGGTTATTATGTTTACTTGTCCCTTACTAAGTAAGGGAAGTCAAACAAGCTGGAATGCTGTTTCTATCCACAAGTTCCAATCCGCTCTTAGGAGGATTGGTGTTAGTGACTAGAGAGCAATCCAACAATAAACCCAATTATAATCTTTCTCTTGAGCATTCCAACTCAAGGGTTCCTTTCAATCAGCTCCCCATCAAGTTAGGGAACTACTCGCTCATTGTAAATGTAAAATTCATAACATAAGAAAGGGAATTAAAGAAAGACATGATAAATAATGATCAAAAGATTAATTGAAAATAAAAGTAATTCTTGTATTAATAAATGCTAAAATAATCTAATAGTAAAATTAAGTAAATTAAGGAACATGGAAGAGTAAGAGACAAGTAAAGAGAACGAACTAGAATGTCGAAGTCTTGATAAGGCAATAACTCTTCTCAATATCCCAATGCAAAAACAATGAAAATAACAAATCCTAAAAACTATGAATGTGTAGAGAGAAAACCTAGAGGAGAGGAAAACTAGATCTAAAAACTAAAAACTATGCGGAGTGAATGTTGTTGTTGGTTTCTACATGTTCTCTGGCTCTATTCTGCTTTTCTGGGCCGAAAACTGGGTCAAAATAAGGCCCGAAATTGCCCCCAGCGATTCTGCAGATTATGCAGATCGCGCATGTCACGCGGATACATCATTCAGGCGGACGCGTCATTCGGCGTTTCGCTTCTCCACGCGGACGCGTCCTCCACGCCTCTGCATCGCTTGTGCTATTCCATGCCGCGCGGTCGCGTCATCCATGCGGCCGCGTCACTGCGATTTCCTCTCTTCCACGCGATCGCGTCATCCATGCGGCCGTGTCACTTCTCGCTGGTCATCTCCTCAATTCCTTGTGTTCCTTCCATTTTGCAAGCTTCCTCTCCAATCTCCAACTCATTCATGCCCTATAAAGCCTGAAACACTTAACACACAAATCACGACATCGAATGGAATAAAGGAGAAATAAAATACATAATTAAAAGTCTCTAGGAAGCAAGTTTTCAATCATGCAATAACTTTAGGAAGGAATTATAAATGCATGCTTATTTAATGAATAAGTGGGTAAAGATCATGATAAAATCACATAATTAAACACAATATAAACCATAAAATAGTGGTTTATCAAGGTCCATGAGTGGGCTCTCTTGTTTGCTCCATCCTCTTTCTAGTGATGGGCTTTTGAGATGAATCTCTCCATCTCCCATGACTTGGAGTTGGAAGCAACTGCCTTCCCTTTCCTCTTCCTAGATGTTTCTCCGGCCTTAGGTGCCATTAGTGGTTATGGAAAGCAAAAAGCTGAGCTTTTCCACACCAAACTTAAAAGCTTTGCTCATCCTCGAGCAAAATAAGATAGAAGGGAGTAGAAGAAGAATGATGCAATTAATTTTGAAAACTTATTATTGTATACAAGAAAAATTAAAAAGAGTTGAAAAGAATTTGAAAAATTATGTAAGTTTTTAAAACGTTTTAGAATGAATTGAAAAAAATTGAAAAAGAATTAAAAAGAATTGGAAAGATTATTAATATTTGAAAATAGAAATTGAAAGATGAACGTTTAAAATATGTTTGATGCAAAAAATTATGAATTAAAACATGAAAAATTGAAAAAAATTCGAATTGGAAACAAAATTACCTCCCTTGTGTCATCCTGGTGTTAAACACCCACTTGACTGCCTCTTTGGGCTTTTAACACCCAGCCAGATATCCTGACTGGCGTTAAACGCCAGGAATCCTTCTTTACTGGGCATTTTTCTGAACGCCCAGAATGCTGCCATTTCTGGCGTTAAACGCCCAGAATGCTGCCTGCATGGGTGTTAAACGCCCATTCTGCTATCCTTACTGGTGTTTAAATGCCAGTAAGCCTGTCGTCCAGGGTGTGCTATTTTTTATGTTATTTTTTATTTCGCTTTAATTCTGCAGCTGTTTTTATGACTCCACATGATCATCAACCTAAAGAAAACATAACATGGCAATGGAAAACAAATGTCTATAAAAAATAAATATAATTAAATAACTTGGGTTGCCTCCCAATAAGCGCTTCTTTAATGTTAATAGCTTGACAGTGAGCTCTTATAGAGCTTCACAAACACTCAGAGCATGATGGTGGCCTCCCAACACCAAACTTAGAGTTTGAATGTGGGGGCTCTGGTTGACTCTGTATTGAGAGAAGCTTTTCATGCTTCCTCTCCATGGTTATAGAGGAAGATCCTTGAGCCTTAAACACAAGGTAGTCCTCATTCAATTGAAGAACTAACTTTCCTCTGTCCACATCAATCACAGCCCTTGCTGTGGCTAGGAAGGGCGTTCCAAGGATGATGCATTCATCCTCATCCTTCCCAGTGTCTAGGATTATGAAGTCAGCAGGGATGTAAAGGCTTTCAACCTTCACTAAGACATCCTCTACAAGTCCATAAGCCTGTTTCATTAATTTGTCTGCCATCTCTAGTGAGATTTTTACAGATTATACCTCAAAGATCCCCAATTTCTCCATTACAGATAGTGGCATGAGGTTTATTTCTGACCCCAGTTCACACAGAGCCTTTTCAAAGGTCATGGTGCCTATGGTACAAGGTATTAAGAACTTTCTGGGATTCGGTTTCTTCTAAGGTAACTTCTATTAAACCAAGGCATTCAGTTTCATGATTGCTCCTAGATACCGAGCTACTTGCTATTTAACAATATCTTCATCCTCATCAGAGGAAGAATCTTCATCAGAGCTCATGAACTACAGCATTAAGTTCCATGGAATCTCTATGGTCTCTATATGAGCCTCAGATTCCTTTGTTTCCTCAATAGGGAACTCCTTATTGGTCAGTGGACGTCCAGCAAGGTCTTTTACTCACTGGAAATCACTGCCTTTTTACACTCTCTCCAGGTTCGGCCACTTTGGCTATAGTTATGGCCTTGCACTCTCTTTTAGGATTCTCTTCTGTATTGCTTGGAAGAATACTAGGAGGGAGTTTTAGTAACTCTTTTACTCAGCTGACCCACTTGTGCCTCCAAATTTTTGATGGAGGACCTTGTTTCAGTCATGAAACTGAGAGTGGTCTTAGATAGATCAAAGACTATGGTTGCAAAGTCAGAGAGGCTCTGTCTAGAATTCTCTGTCTGTTGCTGAGATGATGATGGAAAAGGCTTGCTATTGCCAAACCTATTTCTCCCACCATTATTATTATTGAAGCCTTGATTAGGCTTCTGCTGATCCTTCCATGAGAAATTAGGATGATTCCTCCATGAAGGATTGTAAGTGTTTCTATAGGATTCTCCCATGTAATTCACTTCTTCCATTTCAGGATTCTCAGGGTCATAAGCTTCTCCTTCAGAGGAAGCTTCTTTAGTACTACCGGATGCAGCTTGCATTCCAGTCAGATTCTGAGAAATCATGTTGACTTGCTGAGTCAATATTTTGTTCTGAGCCAATATGGCATTCAGAGTATCAATCTCAATAACTCTTTTCTTCTGAGTCATCCCATTATTCACAGGATTTCTTTCAGAAGTGCACATGAACTGGTTATTTGCAACCATCTCAATGAGTTCCTAGGCTTCTGCAGGGATTTTCTTCAGATGAAGAGATCCACCAGTAGAGTGGTCCAATGACATCTTGGACAATTCAGACAGACCATCATAGAATATACATAAGATGCTCTATTCTGAAAGCATGTCAGAAGGACACATTCTGATCAATTGCTTGTATCTTTCCCAAGCTTCGTAGAGGGATTAACCTTCCTTCTGTCTGAAGGTTTGGACTTCCACTCTAAGCTTGCTCATCTTTTGAGGTGGAAAGAATTTGGCCAAGAAAGCACTGACCAACTTTTTACAAGAGTTCAGGCTTTCTTTAGGTTGTGAGTCCAACCATATCCTAGCTCTGTCTCTTATAGTAAAGGGGAAAAGCAGAAGTCTGTAGACCTCAGGATTAACCCCATTGGTCTTAACAGTGTCACAGATTTGCAAAAATTCAGCTAAGAACTGATGAGGATCTTCCAGTGAAAGTCCATGAAACTTGCAATTCTGCTGTATTAGAGAAACTAATTGAGGCTTAAGCTCAAAGTTGTTTGCTCCAATTGCAGGAATTGAGATGCTTCTTCCATAGAAGTTAGAAGTTGGTGCAGTAAAGTCACCAAGCATCTTCCTTGCATCTCCACCATTGTTGTTGGGTTTGGCTGCCATGTCTGCTTCTTTTTCAAAATTTTCTGTAAGGTCCTCTCCGGAGTGTTGTGCTTTAGCTTCTCTTAGATTCCTCTTCAGAGTCCTTTCAGGTTCAGGATCAGCTTCAACAAGAATTTCTTATCCTTGTTCCTGCTCATATGAAAAAGAAGAGAACAAAAAAGAAGAGAAATCCTCTATGTCACAATATAGAGATTTCTTTATGTGAGTATAACAAAAGAAGAATAGAAGAATTAGAAGAGAGAGGAGATGAGTAATTCGAACAGAGAAGAGAGAGAGGGGTTCGAATTATAAGTAGAAGAGAAGTGTTAGTAATTAAATAAATAGATAGAAAGAGATGGGAGAGAGAGTATTCGAATATTAATTAAAAGAAAAGAAAAATATTTTTGTTTTTATTTTAATTATAAGTTAGAATTCAAAATTTAAGAAAATAAATAAAAGCAAATTGAAAACTAAATAAATTAATTAATTAAAAATATTTTTGAAAAATTTGTTAGTTAGTTTTCGAAATTAATGAGAGAGAAAAGTAGTTAGGTGGTTTTGAAAAAGATAAGAAATAGTAAACTTTTTTTTTAAATTAAAACAAACAAATCAAGTAATTAGTTAAAAAGGTTTGAAAGTCAAATTTTTGAAAAGATAAGAAGTTAGAAAAAGATTTTTAAATTTTGAAAAAGATTTGAAAAAGAAATTTAAAAAGATTTGATTTTTTAAGATTAAATTTGATGACTTGACTAAAAGATATGATTCTAGAATTTAAAGATTGAACCTTTCTTAACAAGAAAGTAACAAACTTGAAATTTTTGAATCAAAACATTAATTGTTATTAAAGTTTTCAAAAATGTGAAATAAAAATAAGAAAAAAATTTTGAAAAATTTTAAGAATGAAATTCGAAAAAATGAAAAAGGATTGATTTTGAAAAAGATTTGAAAAGATAAAGTTTTTAAATTGAAATTTTGACTTGACTAACAAGAAACAACTAAATTTTAAAAATTTTTGACCAAGTCAACTCAAAATTTCGAAAATTATGAGAAGAATAAGGAAACGATATTTTTTTTACTTTTGAATTTTTAATGAGGAGAGAGAAAAATAACAAAATGAAACAAAACATAAAAATTTAAGATAAAAACAAATAATGCATACAAGAACACTTTGAATATCAAGATGAACACCAAGAATACTTTGAAGATCATGATGAACATCAAGAACATATTTTTGAAAATTTTTAAGAAAAGAAAGACATGCAAGACACCAAACTTAAGAACTTTTGTATTAGGGACACTAACAATTTGAAAATGCACAAGAAAAACAAGAAAAAACACAAAACAAGAAATATTACAGATCAAACAAGGAAAATCATCAAGAATAACTTGAAGATCAAAGAAGAACATAATGCATGAATTTTCGAAATTTTTAAGAAAAATTAAAAACATGCAATTGACACCAAACTTAAAATTTTACACAAGACTCAAATAAGAAACACAAAATTTTTTTGGTTTTATGATTTTATTAAATTTTTTTGTATATTTTTCGAAAAATTTTTGGAAATAGAAAATAAAGAAATTCGAAATTTTTAATAAGAATTCCAAGATTCATGCAATGTTAGTCTAAAGCTTCGGTCCAAAAGAATTAGACATGGCCATATGGCCAGCCAAGCTTTAGCATAGCATTACATACAACAATCTAATAAATAAGAATCCAAAGGCTCCTGCAACGATAAGTGGAAACCTCAGTCCAAAAGATTAGACATGGCTTAATAGCGAGCTAGGCTTCAACATATCATCATGAAGCTCTAAGGTGGAATTCATTCTTAAAAATTTTTATGAATTTTTCAAAAACTAATTTTTTTTTTCGAAATAAAAATAAAAAGTTTAAACATAAAATAAAATTACCCAATCTAAGCAACAAGATGAACCGTCAGTTGTTCAAACTCGAACAATCCCTGGCAACGGCGCCAAAAACTTAGTGCACGGAATTGTGATCATACTTTTCACAACTCCGGTACAACTAACCGGCAAGTGCACTGGGTCGTCCAAGTAATAAAATCTTACGCGAGTAAGGATCGATCCCACAGAGATTGTCGGCTTGAAGTGAGCTATGGTTATCCTGTAAATCTTAGTCAGGCGGATTCAAATTGTTATGAGGTTTTGATAATTAAAAGATAAATAAAACTTAAAATAAAATAAGATACTTATGTAATTCATTGGTGGGAATTTCAGATAAGCGTTTGGAGATGCTTTGTTGCTTCTGAACCTCTGCTTTCCTATTGTCTTCATCCAATCATACGTGCTCCCTTCCATGGCAAGCTGTATGATCCTCTCAGTGAAAATGGTCTAAGTACGATTTCTGCATGGCTAATCAACTGTCGGATTTCTCGTCTCGGATGAAAAATACCAGGTACAACTACCGCACGGCTAATCATATGTCGGTTCTCACTTGTGTTGGAATAGGATCTCTCTATCCTTTTGCACACTGTCATTGCGCCCAACATTCGCGAGTTTGAAGCTCGTCACAGTCATCCCTTCAGATCCTACTCGGAATACCGCAAACAAGGTTTAGACTTTCCGGATCTCAGAAATGCTGCTAATTGATTCTAGCCTCTACCACAAAGGTTCTAATCTCACAGACTCGGTCCGTGAATCAGAGACTTAAGAGACTATACTCCGACTGTCGTCCAATGACTACGTTGAACATCATGTAGACCGCTTGTGGTTGTCAGGCACGCGGATCTTGGCTAAGCGAGTAACGAAGATAGTGGGTGATTGTCACGGGTCACCCCTTCATTCTGACTTAACTGAATTAAGTACGAGAGTATATCTTGGAGAAGAAGTAAGCGTGAATTGAAAGAGAAACAATAGTACTTGCATTAATTCATGAAGTACAGCAGAGCTCCGCACCTTAATCTATGAGGTGTAGAAACTCCACCGTAGAAAATACATAAGAGAAAAAGGTCTAGGCATGGCTGTGTGGCCAGCCTCCCAAATGTGAACATAAAAGTCCAAAGATGATAAAAAGTCTTTAGATCTCCCTAATACAATAGGAAAGACTAGTATTTAGACTGAACTAGTTACTAAGGATTACAGAAATTGAGTAACTAAGTGCATAGAATACAAAAATCCACTTCTGGGGCCCACTTGGTGTGTGCTTGGGCTGAGCATTGAGCTTTACACGTGCATAGGCCTTTTCTAGAGTTAAACGCCAGCTTGGATGCCAGTTTGGGCGTTTAAATCCAGTTCTGGTGCCAGTTCTGGCGTTTTACGCTAGAAAAGGGTCTCTGGCTAATGTTTAGACGCCAGTTTGGGCCATCAAATCTCGGGCAAAGTATGGACTATTATACATTGATGGAAGGCCCAAGATGTCTACTTTCTAACGCAATTGAGAGTGCACCAATTGGTCTTCTGTAGCTTTAGAAAATTCACTTCGAGTGCAGGAGGGTCAGAATCCAACGGCATCTGCAGTCCTTTCTCAGCCTCTGAATAAGATTTTTGCTCAGGTCCCTCAATTTCAGCCAGAAAATACCTGAATCTATAGAAAAACACACAAACTCATAGTAAAGTCCAGATATGTGATTTTTGCATAAAAATTAATAAAAATATAATAAAAAGTAACTAAAACATACTAAAAACTACCTAAAAACAATGCCAAAAAGCGTATAAATTATTCGCTCATCACAACACCAAACTTAAATTATTGCTTGTCCCCAAGAAATTAAAAACAAAATAGGATAAAAAGAAGAGAAAATACAATGAATTTCAAAAATGTCAATGAAGATTAGTTCCAATTAGATGAGCGGGACTAGTAGCTTTTTGCTTCTGAACAGTTATGGCATCTCACTTTATCCTTTGAAGTTCAGAATGATTGGCATCCATAGGAACTCAGAATTCAGATAGTGTTATTGATTCTCCTAGTTCAATATGTTGATTCTTGAGCACAGCTACTTTATGAGTCTTGGCCGTGACCCTAAGCATCTTGTTTTCCAGTATTACCACCAGATACATAAATGCCACAGACACATAACTGGGTGAACCTTTTCAGATTGTAACTCAGCTTTGCTAGAGTCCCCAGTTAGAGGTGCCCCGAGTTCTTAAGCGCACTCTTTTTTCTTTAGATCACGACTTTAATCGCTCAGTCTCAAGGTTTTCACTTGACACCTTCACGCCACAAGCACATGGTTAAGGACAGCTTGATTTAGCCGCTTAGGCCAGGATTTTTATTCCTTTGGGCGCTCCTATCCATTAATGCTCAAAGCCTTGGATCCTTTTTACCCTTGCATTTTGGTTTAAAGGGTTATTGGCTAAAGAACCCTGGCCACCACTGACTGAGCAGTTAAAGTCGTGGTTTAAAGCAAAGAGTGTGCTTAAGAAGCTTGGACACCACTGATTGGGGACTCTATCAAAGCTGAGTCACAATCCTAAGGGGTTCACCCAGTTAAGTGTCTGTGGCATTTATGTATCCGATGGTAATATTAGAAAACAAAGTGCTTAGGTCCATGGCCAAGGCTCTAAAGAAGTTGTGTTCAAGAATAAAAAAAACTTAACTAAGAGAATCAATAGTATCATCAGGATTCTGAGTTCCTAAAGATGCCAACTATTCCGAGCTTCAATGGATAGTGAGATGCCAAAACTATTCAGAAGCAAAAAGCTACTAGTCCCGCTCATCTAATTAAAAATGAGCTTCATTGAAAACTATGAGATTTATTGTATCCTTCTCTTCTTTTTATCCTACTCTATTTTTGGTTGCTTGGGGACAAGCAACAGTTTAAGTTTGATGTTCTGATGAGCGGATATTTTATATGCTTTTTGCCATCATTTTCATATAGTTTTAAGTATATTTTGTTTAAGTTTTATTAAATTTTCATAGGTTTTAGTGCAAAATTCATATATTTAGATTCTACTTTGAGTTTGTGTGTTTTATGGTGATTTCAGATATTTTCTGGATGAAATTTAGGAGCTTGAGCAGAAGTCTGATTCAGAAGCAGAGAAAGGATTGCAGATGCTGTCAAGATCTGACCTCTGTGAACTTAAAGGAGCTTTTCTAGAGCTACAGAAGTCCAAATGGCACGTTCTCAATAGCTATGGAAAGCTAACATCCAAGATTTCCAGAAATATATAATAGTCTATAGTTTGTTTAGGAAATGGAGGTCCAAAACTGGCATTCAACGCCAGCCACTAGCCCCAGTCATTGTGTCCAGTGCCCACAAGGGAGCAACTGGAGTTCAACGCCCAAAAGGGGATCCCTAGCCAACGTTCAATACCCATAAGGGACAGTAGCACGTGGGAGACACTCAAGCTCAGCCCAAACACTCACCAAGTGGACCCTAGAAGTGGATTTTCGCACTGTCAACTTAGTTTATCTTATTTCTGTAATCCTTAGTCATTAGATTAGTATATAAGACAAGAGTTCACCCTTGTTAAGGACTCTTGCCCACTTTCACATTTACCATTGTAATTTTCTATCAGCATGAGTCACTAAACCTCCTAGGTTAAGGTTATGAGCTCTGCTGATTTTCATGGATTAATAAAGTACTACTGTTCTATTCAATTCGTGTGTGACTCTAATTTAAGATGTATCTTCGTTCTTCAACCTTATGAATGGGATGATCCATGACACTCATCTTCATTCTACATGGGTTCAGTTTGAGTCTGTAACAGGAGATCTGGTGCACAAATTCCCTCACATCCGTACAACTGAACCAGCAAGTGCACTGGATCATCCAAGTAATACCTGAGTGAGTCAGGGTCGATCCCACGAGGATTGTGATTTGAAGCAAGCTATGGTTATCTTGTAGATCTTAGTCAGGTAGATAGAAAGGTTGTTTGATTGTTTTAACACATAAAAGGAAAATAAAGAAAATGTTACTAGGTTGATGTGTTTGCAATGATAAGAAGATGATTAAGGCTTGGAGAAAATTTGTTCTTCTGGATTAATTTCGGTCTCACTGTCTTCTTCAACTGTGAATGATTTCTTCTATGGCAGGCTATATGTGATTAACGTTGGTTGAGAGGTTGCCAATTCTCCTCCAGATCTGAACCCCAGGGTTAGTACGGATCCAGTCTGATTGAGGGTGAAGCTCCTGCAGTCCATTATCTTTAGTGATCCTACTTAAAACGCCACAGACAAGGTCGAATCTTCCGGATTAGAGAAAGTTGCTTCTTTGGATTCTAGCCTCTCCCACAAAGACACTAATCTTTCTGTACCTCGGCTGAACTAGTGTCTCGAGAAGTCCCCAATGAAGTTGTGAATTAGCTGTCTAAGAGATGTATGATCAAGCTGGTGGTTCATCATTGTCCGATGGAAGACTCACTCTGAACCCCTTTAAAATAAGATAACCTTGTGCTGGTTCAACACATTCATAATGATGAAGAATGGATATACATCTCAGAATAGAGAATCAAACACGTATTGAGATAGAACAGTAGTACTTTATTAATCCATAAAACTCAACAGACCTCCTCCCCTCAACCTAGGAGGTTTAGAAACTCATACTCATAGAAAATATGGCATAAAGTTCTGAACAAGGGGGATCCTTGTCATTTAAATACTAAACTAATGACTAAGGATTACATAAGAAGGGTAAAATAGTCTTTTAGTGCTAAAATCCACTTCTGGGGCCTACTTGGTGAGTGTTTGAGCTGAGCTTGATTGAGATCCACATGCTAGGAGGCCTCTAGGACATTGAACGCTGGCTAGAGGGTCCTTTATGGGCGTTGGATGCTGGTCTCTTCTCCTTTGGGCATTGGATGCCAGAATAGGGCAAGAGGCTGGCGTTGAACGCCAGTTTTGGGCCTTCAATTCTGAACCAAAGTATGAACTATTATACATTACTGGAAAGCTCTGGATGTTAGCTTTCCATAGCCATTGAGAACCTCCATTTGGACTTCTGTAGCTCCAGAAAAGCTCTTTCAAATGCGAAGAGGTCAGATCCAGACAGCATCTGCAGTGCTTTCTCTATCTCTGAATCAGACTTCTGCTCAAGCTCCTCAATTTCAGCCAGAAAATACTTGAAATCACCATAAAACACACAAACTCAAAGTAGAATCTAAAAATGTGAATTTTGCACTAAAACCTATGAAAACTTAATAAAACTTAAACAAAACATACTAAAAACTATATGAAAATGATGGCAAAAAACGTATAAAATATCCGCTCATCAGAACACTAAAAACAAAGTAGGATAAAAAGAAGAATAAGATACAATAAATCTCAGAGTTTTTAATGAAGCTCAGTTTCAATTAGATGAGCGGGACTTAGTAGCTTTTTGCTTCTGAAGAGTTTTGGAGCATCATCCAATTTTCTTGCCCAGTCTTTTCTAATGATCCCAACTGTCTTCTCCATGATTCTCTTTAGCTCCTTATTTGCCAATTCAGCCTGGCCATTAGTCTGAGGGTGGTATGGTGTGGCCACTTTGTGAATTACTCCATATTTGTTGAGCAGCTTTTCCATTTGTCTGTTGCAAAAGTGGCTACCACCATCACTAATAAGTCCCTTCGGTACTCCAAACCTAGTGAAAATATTTTTCTGAGAAACTGCAGAACCACATTAGCATCGCATGTAGTGGTTGCTATAGCCTCCACCTATTTTGAAACATACTCTACAACCACCAAGATGTATTTGGAGGAGTATGTTGGGGGAAACGGTCCCATGAAGTCTATGCCCCAGAGATCAAACAATTCCACTTCTAGAATAAAGTTTTAAGGCATTTCATTCCTCCTTGTTAGTCCTCCAGCTCTTTGGCATTCATTACATTGGTGCACATTCTCTAGTATCTTTGAATATGGTTGGCCAATAGAATCCACTTTGAAGCACTTTAGCAGCTGTTCTTTCTGGCCCAAAGTGTCCACCATAAGCTGAACCATGACAGTACCACAATATGTCTCTCATTTCATTCTCAGGAACACACCTTATCATTCCATCTGAACACCTCTTAAATAAGAAAGGCTCATCCCAAAAGAATTTCTTGGCTTCTTTAAGCAGCTTCTTCACTTGTTATCTGGTAAACTCTTGAGGAATCTTCCTTCCAACTTTGTAGTTTGCAATATCAGCAAACCAAGGTGCTTGTTGGATTTGGAGAAGATATTCATCTGGGAACTTCTCATTCAATGGTTGATGTTCATCTTGGTTGGTCTCTTGTGGTAGTCTTGACAGATGGTCTGCAACTTGGTTCTCACTTCCCTTTCTATCCCTTACTTCAATGTCAAATTCTTGTAGCAATAGCACCCACCTAATAAGACTTGGCTTAGAATCCTATTTAGACATGAGATACTTGAGAGCAGCATGATCAGTATACACTACAACTTTTGAACCAATCAAGTATTATCTAAATTTATCAAATGCATATAGAATTGCCAAGAGTTCTTTTTCTATGGTGGTATAATTTTCTGTGCCTCTGATAAACCACTATTTTATGGTTTATCTTGTGCTAATTTGAGTGATTTTTATCAAGTCTTTGCACACTTATCATACAATTTGCATGATTTTACAATTCTTTCCCAATTTTGTTCTATGGTTGAAAACTTGCTTCCTAAGTATTTAAATTGTGTATTTTAATTCCCCTTTATACCATTCGATGTCGTGATCTATGTGCTAAGTGTTTTCAGGCTATATAGGGCAGGAATGGCTTAGAGGATGGAGAGGAAGATTGAAAAAATGGAAGGAGCACAAGAAATAAAGGAGATAACCAGCGAGGATCGACGCGCACGCCTGGCTCACGCGTGCGTGTGATTTGGAGATATTCAGAGCAACGCGTGCACGTACCTGACGCGTACGCGTGACAAGCGAGATTGCACAGCGACGCGTATGCGTGACACGCGAAGAAGACCATCGACGCGTACGCGTGACTGACGTGTACGCGTGACATGCACCACGTGCAGAAATCGCAGAAAACGCTGGGGGAGATTTTGGGCTGAGTTTGGATCCAGTTTTTGGCCCAAAAACACAGACTAGAGCCAGGGGACAAGCAGAGACTCAACATACATTCTCATTCGGATAGTTGGGAGTTTTAAGTTTTGAATCTTAGAGAGAGACACTACTTCCTCTAGGGTTCTTCACATTCATAGTTTTAGAGTTTTATGCTTTTGATTTGGATATTGAGAAGAGTTACTACCTCCGTTGAAGTTTCCATCATTCTAGTTTGTTTCCTTATTTCCTTACTCTTTTAATCACCTATTAACCCTGTTCAGATGTTACATATGGATTATCTATGATTTTGGAATTTATTAATGCAAAGAATTATTTTTACCTTTAATTAATTTTCTGTTATTATTTTATTTGAATTTCCATGTCTTCTTTTCTTCCTCTTTTATCGTTTATGAAAATGGCATTCATGTTAATGGAGTAGACTCCCAACTTGACTTGGGAGTTGATTAAAAGGAGACACTTGAGTTGGAATACTCAAGTGTTGATTTTAATTGGAAGTTGTTGGCCAACTCTCTAGTCATTAATGCTAATCCTTCCATAGGAGAGAATTAGGACTTGTGAATCAGAGTTGGCTCAATTACTTGACTTTCCTTTATTCGGTAAGGGTTAACTAATTAAAAACAACAACCTCTTACTATTATACTTGAGAAAATCCAACAAGGATAGAACTTCCAATTAATCTTCTCCTGGTCAAGGCTTTTATTTTAATTATATAAATTCTCTCGTAATTTTCATTGCTTTAATTTATAATCATTTATTTTTCTGTTCTCCAACTCTTAAAATTTTTCGAAAAATTTCTGACTAATAAAATAGCACTCTTTTGTCAACTCGTTGGGAGACGACCTGGGAATTCTACTCCCAGTATTTTATTCTTAAATTATGACAACTCTTTCTAAATTGATAAGCAAAATTTTTGTCGGTTAAGAACTGTACTTGCAACGCTGTTCTTATTATAAATTCTTAATCGGCGATTTTTCGCCCGTCAATTTTTGGCACCATTGCTGGGGAGTTGCAATAGTGTGCTAATTTATTGATTGGTGTAAATATTTTTAATTTTACATATTTGCATATTTTATTCTATTTTATTACCACGAGCTGTATGTTTCTTTCATTGAGTGACGCGTTCACTGCCTGATCCGAGCTTAGCCGCGTTTGATCATGAAATTGAAAGAACTATTTCACGTATTAGGCGAGCTCGGCATCGGTTAGTCTCTGAGGGTGGTGAAGTGGTTACTACCAATTTACCAGTCTTATCTGAGAGCAAATCTGAAGCGCCTTTTGAGGAAGAAACAAGCTCTTCTTCTACTGATTCTGTTGATTTACGTGCAGGTAATATGGGAGAGCCCAGAAGGATTACTCTCTAGGAAGCAGGAGCTCCAGAATTTACAGTGCAACTGTATCAAGTGCGTCATCCAAATCTGTCTGCAGATTTTGAACTGAAGACTGCGCTAATCAACCTAATACCCAAGTTTCATGGCTTACCCGCTCAAGAGCCTATCAAGCACCTTAGAGATTTTCAGACAGCCTGTTCAACTACTAGGCGTCATGGTGCAGATGAGACTACTATTTGGCTATATGCCTTCCCGTTTTCTCTTGAGGAAAAGGTAAGGAAGTGGTTCTACACTCAACCTGAAGAAGTTGTTACTAATTAGGATCTGCTCAGAAGGGAATTCCTGGACAATACTTTCCAACTGAAGTTACAGATAGACTGAGGAAAGAAATTTCCTGTATTATCCAAGGGGAATCAGAAACTCTTTATGAGTATTGGGAACACTTCAGGAATCTCCTATACTTATGCCCCCACCACAAGATTGACCAGTTGGTGTTGATTAGCTATTTCACACAAGGCATGAAGCCTCAAGACAAGACTACATTAGATGCTACAAGTAATGGCTCTCTGAAGAAGTACAAGATGGTGACAGAAGCGTGGAAACTGATCACCGATCTAGCTAAGTCTACCCAAAATACAAAGCACAGGAACAATCATCCCAAGGCTATTGCGGAGGTTTCCTCTAGTAGTGAGACTGCCTCTCTCATACAGACTCTGGGAGAGATGACCAACATACTGAAGTAGCTATAGTTGAATCAACAACAACCTCAGCCTCCCCCATAACAACAGTGTCAACAGTTGGTCCCTCAGAGAGTCTGCAGAATATGTGCCTGCTATACTCATTACACTGATGAGTGTCTGCAGCTCCAACAAGAAGACAACACCTTGGCAGCTACCCATAATTTCTACGACCGCCCGAATCAAGGATGCTATCAACAAGGCAGTAATTATAACCAAGGTGGGAACTACGATCAAGGTTGGCAAGATAACTCCAACCAAGGCTGGAGAGACAATTCCAACCAGGGGTGGAGAGATAATTTCAACCAAGGATGGAAGGACAACTACAACCGAGGAGGCAGAGACAATGGAGGAAATTAGAGATGGAACAACAACAATAGACAGCAGAACCAAAACTAGCCTTGCCGAGCACCTCACCAAAGGCAGTCCCAAGCGCCTCAGAACAACCAACAACAGGCCCCTCAAATCACTTACCCCCTTTCTTCTTTTAATGATGAGATGCTTCGCACTATTGCGCAAGGACAACAAGACATTCAGAATACAATTAACTCTTTCATAAATGGTCTTAGCTCCACCATACAAGCTCTCATCTCCTGGATAGAATCACTAACTACTCCCAACAATCAACCTTCAAGCTCCAGTGCACTTCCTTCTCAACCCTTACCTAACCCAAAGGGTGGAATTAATGCTATTACTTTGAGGTCCAGAACCACACTGCAAGAGAGGGGTCATGAGGAGCCAAGCTCAAAGAAAGATATGCAAGTTAAAGACATTGTTGAGGCAGAGAATGTTGAAGAAGAGGAGGAAGTACAAGACATGGTTGAAGAAGAAGTAGCTCAACCAAGGGATGGAACACCAAAAGAAGATGAAGTTACAAGAGAAGCCATTCCCATTCCCTTCCCACACCTTGCTAGGAAGTCCAGAAAGCAAATGGAGCTCGATTCTAAGATGGTGGAGATCTTCAAAAAGGTTGAGGTAACCATTCCCCTTTTTGATGCCATTCGCCAGGTACCTAAATATGCGAAGTTTCTAAAAGATTTATGCATGAATAAAGATAAAATACAGGATTTAGAAAATATTTCTCTAGGTAGCTCTATTTCTGCTTTAATGGGTGATATACCGAAAAAATGTAGTGATCCGGGTCCATGCATGGTTACTATTACTATAGAGGGTGTAAAATTTTCTGACTGCATCTGTGATTTAGAAGTGTGTGTGAGTATTATGCCATTATTTGTATATGATGCTTTGAGGCTCCCTCCCTTAAAAAGGTCGGCAGCACGTTTTTTTTTTGGCAAATAAAAGCATAATCTCGGTGGTAGGAATTGCTGAGGACATGCTAGTGAGCATTAAGGGGCTCACATTCCCTATTGACTTCTACATTTTGGAGATGCCCCCTAATGACTCAGGAAGGCCATCTTCCATCCTCCTTGGAAGGCCATTTCTGAAGACTTCACGATTCAAATTGGATGCCTTCTTAGGAACTTACTCTTTTGAGATAGATGGTAGAGCAGTAAGCTTTAACCTGGATGAAGCTATGAAGTACCCTCCGGAAGATCACTCCATCTTCCAGTGTAACATTATTGATGAGACTGTAACTACTGTCCACCAAGAAGAAGTAGCAGAGATGCACATGGAGCAAGTGCAAGTGTGGGAAAACTATCTGAACAAGATGAAGACACCTTGCCACCATCACCAGCTCCAGATGATCAAGTGCCTGGCCATGAGCAGAAAATAGAGTTGAAGCCCCTTCCATCCTACCTCAAGTATGCTTACCTTGAGGATAATCAGAAGCTCCCAGTTATTATTGCAAGGGAACTCACTTCCCAACAGGAGGAGCAGCTGCTTAGTGTGCTGAGAAGACACAAGAAAGCTATTGGGTGGAGCTTGGCGGATATAGTAGGCATCAGCCCTCTAGTTTGTGAGTGCTGGATATTTTTGAAAGAGGAAGCAAGGCCTGTTCGTCAACCTCAAAGGCGGCTGAACCCCACCATTCTAGAGGTTGTCAAGAAGGAAGTGACCAGGCTGCATCAAGCTGACATCATCTATCTAATCTCGGATAGTGAATGGCTCAGCCCAGTACAAGTGGTGCCCAAGAAGTCTGGAGTCACAACAGTGAAGAATGAGCATGAAGAGCTCCTAACAACTAGAGTGCAGAACTCCTGGAGGGTATGCATTGATTATAGGCACCTCAACCAGGCCACTCGCAAGGATCACTACCCCCTTCCCTTCATTGATCAGATGCTTGATCGCCTGTCAGGTAAATCACACTACTATTTTCTAGATGGTTACACTGGGTATTTTCAAATTCTTATAGCTCCTGAAGATCAGAAGAAGACTACTTTTACATGTTCCTTTGGAACATATGCATACAAGAGGATGCCTTTTGGCTTATGTAATGCACCGGCTACTTTCCAAAGATACATGATGAGTATTTTCTCCGATCTTATTGAGAGCTGTATAGAAGTTTTCATGGATGACTTTAGTGTGTATGGTGATTCATTTAACCTTTGCTTGGATAGTTTAGCTAGAGTATTAGACAGGTGTGTTAGTTCAAACCTTGTATTAAATTTTGAAAAATGTCATTTTATGGTAAAAACAAGGTATTGTTCTAGCACATGTTGTTTCTAATACTGGTATTTCTGTAGATCCAGCAAAGGTAGATGTCATTTCTAGTTTACCTTATCCCTCCTCTGTGAGGGAAGTCCGTTCGTTCCTTGGTCATGAAGGTTTCTACCAGAGATTTATCAAGGACTTCAGTACGGTAGCATTACCTTTATCCGACTGCTGCAGAAGGATGTTGAGTTCGAGCTTAGTGAGGATTGTATGGAAGCATTTGATAAGCTGAAGATCGCCTTGACTCAAGCTCCAATTGTGAGAGGACCATACTGGAGCCAGTATTTTGAGATTATGTGTGATGCCTCCAATTATGCAGTGGGAGTGGTGCTGGCTCAGCACGAAGGTAAGGATCCTTTTATAATTGCTTATGCTTCTAAGACCTTGGACGTTGCTCAGTCTAATTATACTACCACTGAAAAAGAGCTTCTGGCTATTGTTTTTGCTCTGGATAAATTCCGAGCCTATTTACTTGGTACTAAAGTGGTAGTATACTCAAACCATGCAGCTCTAAAATATTTATTAGCTAAAAAAAGAGTCCAAACCAAGGTTAATACATTGGATATTGTTGTTGCAAGAATTTGATTTAGAAATGAAAGATATGAGTGGTTCCCAGAATTTAGTGGCGGACCACTTGAGTCACCTAGAGCACATTAAGAATGACTCCAGTCCTATCAATGATGCTTTTCCATTTGATAGCTTGCACGCAATATCTGAAGTAGTTCCTTAGTACGCACCTATAGCTAATTATTTAGATAGTCATACCTTCCCTCCCAATTTTACTAAGCATCAAAGGGACAAGCTGAAAAGTGAGTCCAAATATTATATATGGGATGACCCATATTTATGGAGGTATGGTGCTGACCAGATAATTAGAAGGTGTGTGCCTCAATCAGAATCCAGTCAATTTTAGAGGCCTACCACTCTTTTGAGAGTGGTGGACATTTTAGTCCTCAAAGAACAACTAGAAAAATTTTAGACTGTGGATTCTGGTGGCCCACTCTTTTTAAGGATGCTACTGCCTTCTGTAAATCTTGCTCCCATGCCAAAGGTTTGAGAATATATTTAAGAGGGATGAGCTGCCCCAACAACTTATGTTGTTCTGTGAAATTTTTTATGTTTGGGGTATTGACTTCATGGGTCTATTTCCAAACTCTAGTGGTTTCTTATCTATATTGTTAGTTGTTGATTATGTTTCTAAATGGGTGGAAGCAATTCCTACCCATACTGATGATGCTAACGTTGTTGTCTCCTTTGTTAGAAATCATATTATCTGTCGCTTTAGATCACCACGAGCAATCGTGAGTGATCAAGGCACTCATTTTTGTAACAAGAGATTGACAGGTCTACTGAAGAAACATGACATCGTTCACAAGCTAAGGTAGCAACGGCTTACCATCCTCAGACTAATGGGCAAGCTGAGGTGTCTAACAGGGAGATAAAGCGCATACTGGAGAAGATAGTCAAGCCTCGTAGGAAGGACTGGAGCACCAGACTTGTTGATGTACTTTGGGCTTATCGGACAGCATACAAGACACCCATTGGGATGAGTCCATTCTGCCTAGTCTATGGAAAGGCTTGTCACCTCCCAGTGGAGGTGGAGCACAAAGCTTTCTGGGCGATAAGGGAATGCAACATGGGATTTGAGAAGGCCGGTGTTGAACGAAAGCTGCAACTAGCAGAACTGGAGAACCTTCGACTCAAAGCATATGACAACTCCAGGCTATACAAAGAGAGGGTGAAGGCTGTGCATGACAAGCATATCAAGAGAAGAGAGTTCAGACCTGGGGAGCTAGTTCTCCTTTACAACTCAAGGCTGAGGCTCATGCCAGGCAAGCTGAGATCAAGATGGGAAGGCCCCTATAGAGTAGAGAAGGCAGAGCCATACGGAGTCTTCCACCTAAGTCATCCCTCAAGCTCCAAATTCATCAAAGTCAATGGCCACTGCTTGAAGCTGTATCATGGTGAGAAAATGAAGGACAATAAAGAGCTAGAGGTTTTCCTCTTGGACGATCCACCAGCAGAAGAAGATTGAGCATGTGGACCGTCCAACTTAAGGACGTAAAAGCAAAGTGCTGGGTGGAAGACAACCCACCATGGTATGATCGTCCCTTTTTATTCTTAGTTTTATTTTATCTTGTTTTTATCAGTACTCATTCATAATTTCTGCATAATCACCTACATTCTGCATAAAAAAACACATTCGACGCGCGAGCGTCCACGATGCGTACGCGTCCTATGTGAATGTGAGAATAATAGGAATTGAACAGAGAGTTGGGCAGGAGTGGCGCTGGAAGCGTGCTTTGCGTACAAGCAAGCCCACGCGTACGCATCCCTGACGTGTAGCATTGCTTGCGTTTTCAGCAACCCACGTGTAAGCATCCCTGACGCGTACGTGTGACCCTGGAAATCGGGCGTAAATAGCGTGCTGAACAGAGAGTTGTGATGGCTTGAGGCTGAAACTGTGCTAGAGGCACAAACCCAATCACGCGTACGCGTCCATGACGCGTGCGCATCGTTTTTACTTAATGGCCATCCACGCGTGCACACACCTTACGCGCACACGTCGTATGCAATTTTGGCCCCCAGCCCAGACTGAACAGAGAGTTGTGCATGCGCAGGGCTGCCTTCGCGCGCTTGGCACATCCCATGTCACACGTACGCGTCCTAGACGCTTACGCGTCGCTTGAATTTTACGCGAACCACGCGTACGCGTCTGATGAGACGCAGAAGTTGGTGAATCAAAAATTATTAAAATAGTTACGTTGCAAATATAGTTCTTAACTCACCAAAAATCTGCCTATCAATTTAGAAATATGTCACAGAGAGTTTAAATTAAAAATTACTGGGAGTTTAAGTCCCAGGTCGTCTCCCAACGAGTTGCAGAAAGTGTGCTATTTTATTAATCAGATGTTCCAAGAAGTTGAGTTAAGTAGGTGGAAAATTAAATTGAGAAAATTCGAATAATATGAATAAAAGCCTTGACTGGGAGTTGATTTGTTGGAATCTCTATTATTGATGGAATGATCTCAAGATTAATTTATAATTAATGGTTGTTCTGTTTAGTTATCCTTTACTAGGTAAAGGAAAGTCAAACAAGTTGGAATGCTAGATCTATTCACAAGTTGCAACCCACTTAGTTCAAAGGGATTGGTGTTAGTGATTAGATAACAATCCAATAGTTAACCCAATTACAATTTTTCTTTCAATTCTTCCAACTCAAGGGTTCCTTTCAACCAACTCCCCATCAAGTGAGGGAACTACTCACTCATTGTAAATAATAAATCCATAACACATGAAAGGGAATTAAAAGAAGACATGATTATTGGAATGGAAAAATAAATTAAAATGGAAGAAATAATCCTTGTATCAAATAATCATGAAAGTATTCAAATGACAAAATTAAACAAAGCAAACAATATGGAAGAATAAAACCAAGTTAAGAGAACGAACTAGAATGACGAGGTCTTGATGAGGAAATAACCCTTCTCAATGTTCCAATGCTAAGATCAATTCAAAATTAAAATTCTAAAACCTAGAGAGAAAAACCTAGAGGAGGAAAAACTAGATCTAAAACTTTAAACTGTGTAGAATGAATGTTGTCCTTTGTTTTTGCATATTCTCTGGCTCTAGTCTGCTGTTTCGGGCCGAAAACTGTGTCGAAATAAGGTCCAAAATCGCCCCCAGCGAAGTCTGCAGATTATGCAGATCGCACATGTCACGCGATCGCGTCATCCATGCGGATGCATCATTCGCGCTTTTCCTTGCCACGCGTTCGTGTCGTCCACGCTACCGCGTCGCCTGAGCTTTTCCAATCCGCGCGGCCGCGTGAGCCATGCGACCGCGTCACTGCGATTTGCTCTCCTTCGCGCGGTCGCGTGAGCCATGCGACCGTGTCACTTTTCGCTGGTTATCTCCTCAAATTCTTGTGTTCCTTCCATTTTTGCTAGCTTCCTTTCCAATCTCCAACTCGTTCATGCCCTATAAAGTCTGAAACACTCAACACACAGATCACGGCATCGAATGAAATAAAGGAGAATTAAAAATGCATAATTAAAGTTTCTAGGAAGCAGTTTTCAAACATGTTATAAATTCAGGAAGGAATTATAATTTCATGCTAATTTAATGAATAAGTGGGTAATGATCAAGATAAAACCACACAATTAAACACATTATAAACCATAAAATAGGGGTTTATCAACCTCCTCACACTTAAACATTAGCATGTCCTCATGCTTAATTGAAGGAGATAAGGAAATAAGTATGAACATGTAGAAACTCATGAAATGCAATGCAAGCCTATAAATAAATGCAACTATATGATTCTTGCCCACTTGATCAAAAGTAAATAAGCTCTTCAAAACAATTACAAATCAAATTCCACTAATTCTATCATTATACAATAAAACAGATAAATGTGCAAGAATATAGCTCATGAAAGCAGGGAACATGAAAATTCAAGCATTGAACCCTCACTGATAATGTATGTATGCTCTAATCTCTAGTGTATAGGGTAATCACTCTATCCTTCTCTAATCATGCTTTCTAACTATTGTTCTTCTCCTAACCAATCAACAACAGTTAATATACCAATGCAAACATCATGAGGTCTTTTCAAGGTTGTAATGGGGCTAAGGTACAGGTAGGGGTATACATATGGTTAAGTGAGCTAATAAATTGAATCTTTAATTAACCCAAGCTTCAACCCAACCTATATATTTTTAATGTAATCTTAAAGTTCATACCTACCTACCCAGAATTCCCTTTTTCTATTCATACTCATGTATCAACTTTATATTTGATTCTATCATATGTGCATTGATCTTTGAATTCTGAATTTAACATTGGGATAATTTTTTGTCCCCTTTATTTATTTATATAATTTTTTTTAACATTAAAATAAATATAGCTTATCAATGCACATAGATTTTTAATTCTTATAGTTTCACATGAGTAGGTATCCAAATTTCCATTAAATTCTCATGACACATTCCCTTAACAACTTTTGTTCCCACAATTTCCCATACTTAACTAGCACACACAATTCTATCTTAAGTTAACCAAAGATTCAATTTGGGATATACAATTGTTTTTCAGCTTAAGGTTAGTAATGTGGTAAAATATAGAACAAATGGGATTTAAAGGCTCAAATTGGTTAACAAAGGTAATTGACAAGGGTAGGCTTAATTTGGATAAGTGAGTTTAAACAAATAATGGCCTCAATCATGTGCAGGCATGCAAATATAATAAATATTGGACATATAAGATAAAACAAAATATAGATCACAATCATAAAGAAGTAAACACACAAGATTGAAATAATTATGGTTGAATAATGTAACCATGCATAAAGGCTCAAATCCTCACAGGTTGTGTGTTCTTTAGCTCAAATATCATGTTCCAAATACAACTCAAGCAAATTTATCATAAAAATTTTGAAAAATTAGTGAAATTTTGTTCCAAAGATAGAGTCTTAAAAGAAACTTCTTGTCTTTTCAATCAAGTAGAACATGCATGCAACTATCCTAACCTATGCAATTTATTCTATTCTATAAAAGAAAGAAAATCTAACTAAAATATCCTAATTAT
Organism: Arachis hypogaea; assembly: GCF_003086295.3. Taxonomy (NCBI): domain Eukaryota; kingdom Viridiplantae; phylum Streptophyta; class Magnoliopsida; order Fabales; family Fabaceae; genus Arachis; species Arachis hypogaea. The sequence goes on along the minus strand of NC_092050.1, from coordinate 113,949,562 downwards.
TGGTGCCAGGGAAAAGAAATTACCTCCGGAAGTCAGGTACTGACCGACCTCCCCACACTTAAGGCTTTGCACCGTCCTCGGTGCCATCCGTCAGGAACAGGGGTGGGCTGGTAGCAGTATCTCCACAATCGGGACCGTCATGGCTCCCTGTGCTGGTAAAAGAAGTAGAGTCCGGGGTGTCCGAGTCCCTGAAGTGTCCCTTAAGTAGCTCCTTGAGGTGTTTGAATCGGCGCTTGTTACGGCGCTCTCTCAACTTAGCTTTGTGTTCTTGCCGATCCAACCTTTTGATTATCTGCTGGAGCAATTCATCAGTTGTAGGTGCTTGTGGTGTTGAAGAAGGATTATCTTCAACTGGAGCAGTAGGAAGACTTGTAGTGGTTGTTGGAAGTCTGAGGTATTTCCCGTTAGGGACATACTGATCATCCCATGGAAGCACAGCTTTGGTGTCCCCAGCTCTGTAGGAGACTCCGGCTGTTGAGACAAGATCTGAGACCAAGGCGGGGAAAGGTAAGTTGCCCACAATCTGTACGTGTCCCATAGCATTCCGGATATGTCTTGAGAGATTCAGATGTTGGTCTGTAAGGATGCACCATAGTAGAACGGCCATGTCCGCCGTGAAGGAGGACTCATGAGTGCTCAGAAAGACGTAATAAGACAGAATCTGTGTCCATACGTGAGCCTCCAAGGTAAGTGCTGAAGCCAAGATTCTCTTAGGGCGGGTACGGTGGTATCCGTAGATCCAACGGCTGCCAGGTAATGCGATAACTCCGAGAACGGAGTCCCAGTCAAATTGGTACCTCTGGCGCTTAAGTACGGCTTCTTGGAAGGCGTCCATTCCTTCTGGATGGTAACTCTCCTAACTGCCATGTCTTCTGCACGTAAAACAACCGAATCAGTAGAACGGGAGCTAGTTTCTTCCTCAAGTTCACTCTCAGATCCACCCTCAGAGCAGACTAACCGACGCTGTTCTCGCCTTATTCGTGAAATAGTCCTTTCAATTTCAGGATCGAATATTAGCAAGCGCGGATCAGGAAGTGAACGCGTCATTTGACGGAAGAAACATGTAGCTCATAGTAGCAAAATAAAATAAAATGCAAATAAATAAATTCTAATCAATAACTTTAGCACTCTATTGCAACTCCCCGGCAACGGTGCCAAAAATTGATGAGACGCAGAAGTTGGTGAATTAAAAATTATTAAAATAGTTACGTTGCAAGTATAGTTCTTAACTCACCGAAAATCTGCCTATCAATTTAGAAATATGTCACAGAGAGTTTAAATTAAAAATTACTGGGAGTTTAAGTCCTAGGTCATCTCCCAACGAGTTGCAGAAAGTGTGCTATTTTATTAATCAGTTGTTCGAAGAAGTTGAGTTAAGTAGGTGGAAAATTAAATTGAGAAAATTTGAATAATATGCATAAAAGCCTTGACTGGGAGTTGATTAGTTGGAATCTCTATTATTGATGGAATGATCTCAAGATTAATTTATAATTAATGGTTGTTCTGTTTAGTTATCCTTTACTAGGTAAAGGAAAGTCAAACAAGTTGGAATGCTAGATCTATTCACAAGTTGCAACCCACTTAGTTCAAAGGGATTGGTGTTAGTGATTAGATAAAAATCCAACAGTTAACCCAATTACAATTTTTCTTTCAATCCTTCCAACTCAAGAGTTCCTTTCAATCAACTCCCCATCAAGTGAGAGAACTACTCACTCATTGTAAATAATAAATCCATAACACATGAAAGAGAATTAAAAGAAGACATGATTATTGGAATGGAAAAATAAATTAAAATGGAAGAAATAATCCTTGTATCAAATAATCATGAAAGTATTCAAATGAAAAAATTAAACAGAGCAAAGAACATGGAAGAATAAAACCAAGTTAAGAGAATGAACTAGAATGACGAGGTCTTGATGAGGAAATAACCCTTCTCAATGTTCCAATGCTAAGATCAATTCAAAATTAAAATTCTAAAACCTAGAGAGAAAAACCTAGAAGAGGAAAAACTAGATCTAAAACTGTAAACTGTGTAGAATGAATGTTGTCCTTTGTTTCTGCATATTCTCTGGCTCTAGTCTGCTGTTCCGGGCCGAAAACTGGATCGAAATAAGGTCCAAAATTGCCCCCAGCAAAGTCTGCAGATTATGCAGATCGCACATGTCACGCGATCGCGTCATCCATGCGGACGCGTCATTCGTGCTTTTCCTTGCCACGCGTTTGCTCGTCCACGCTACCGCGTCGCCTAAGCTTTTCCAATCCGCGTGGCCGCGTGAGCCATGCGACCGCATCACTGCGATTTGCTCTCCTTCGCGCGGTCGCGTGAGCCATGCGACCGCGTCACTTCTCGCTGGTTATCTCCTCAAATTCTTGTGTTCCTTCCATTTTTGCTAGCTTCCTTTCCAATCTCCAACTCGTTCATGCCCTATAAAGTCTGAAATACTCAACACACAGATCACGACATCGAATGGAATAAAGAAGAATTAAAAATTCATAATTAAAGTTTCTAGGAAGCAGTTTTCAAACATGTTATAAATTCAGGAAGGAATTATAATTTCATGCTAATTTAATGAATAAGTGGGTAATGATCATGATAAAACCACACAATTAAACACATTATAAACCATAAAATAGTGGTTTATCAGCGTTTCATGCGCCGCTTGGTTAAACGAGTACGTCGCCTGATTTTAATTATTCACTCTCCCAAATCCTACTTCTTTTTCATTCCTCATTCTTTCTTCTTTCTTCTTTCTTTCTTCTTCCTTCTTTCTTCATTATTCCTTCTTACCATCTACTACTTTCTTCCTCTCTTTTTCATCCTCTACCTCAGGTTCTTTTCTTCCTCTCCTATACTCTTTCCCTTCTTCTTCCAATTATTGCATTTACTTATTTTTCTTTCTTCTCAATTTTTCTTTTAGCTTCGTTATTTATGGTTTCTTTTTCTTTATTTAATCATGCATTTTTTTTATGTTGGTATTGGAGTTTTATTTGGATAGTACCTTATTATCATTGAGCTTGCGGATCTTATGAGGAGTGATCTGATAATTGACATTTAAATTTGGCTCTCATATACATTTGGATTCAATATTTTCATACCTATTTTAACTTGCACACCAAGTGTTTGTGAAAAAGCTCTTATGGCATTTTGAATCCTATTTTCTTTTACTCTTTCACTTGAATGCCTCTTTTTTTTACATCATTTGTAATCTACATGTATTTGGGATTATCATTCACAATTTTCATCTTACAGGTGCTCTTTAATTTGGCACATTTAATCATTAATGCTTGAGTTATGCCTCTCATGCCTCTTTTTGCATGCCATAAACCCTCTTGCATCTAATTATTTTGAATTGCCTTCTTGATCTTAATTGATGTTTTACCTAAATGTTGTACCTACCATGTATTTAAGCTATTATCTTCTCCTTGGCATTCATTATCACTTGAAATTTTCTCCCTCCGATTTTTAGTTATATATATTTAACAATCTTCCTCTTTCTTTTTTCCTTAGGCATGGGTACCAAGAAAGGAAAAGTGAAGGCCACTGACAAGACACCGACAAGGAGAGAAACCAAGCAAGCACCGGCTAAGGCACCACCATCTACCAGTGTCAAGCCGCCAACAAAGCGGGTAAAGAGGATCATTAAGGTTGATGAAGCAGAAAAAGCCTTTCCTGCATGGGACTCCACACGGTTCGCTAACCGTTATTGCAAACAGATGTTCCCCATCCTAGCCGAGAGGAACTATAACAATGGGTATCTACTCATTGTCCCAACACACATTGTTGATTTTGTGGAGCCCCACATCGAGAGGAGACAGTGGAGATTTTTGAGGAGACAGCCATGATAAACCCCATATTTAGGGTTTATCGTGTGTTGAATTTAGAGGATTTTGTCAACCTTTCTCCCATTTATCCAATGAAATAGCATGGTTTTGTAAATTCTCCTTTAATTGTGCTTAAGAGTGAAAACATGCTTTTTAGGTCCTTAATTGTTTAATCTTGATTTACCTTTGATTCCATTAGATGCATTGATATGTTTGTTAAGTGATTTCAGATTTAGGAGGCAAAGATTGGATCATGGGAATGAAGGAAAAGCATGTAAAAATGGAGAACACATGAAGAAATGAAGGAATCGCAAAAGCTGTCGAGCCGACCTCTTCACACTTAAACGACCATAACTTGAGCTACAAGGGTCCAAATGATGCGGTTCTAGTTGCGTTGGAAAGCTAATATCCGGGATTTCGAAATGATATAAGATTTGCTATAGTTGCATTCGCGCATAGGGGTGTGCACACGCACGGTGCGCGCACACGCTGATGGTGGCACGTGCTTCACTTAATGCAACCCATGGCCAGCGATTTTAGAAGTCTTGTGGGCCCAATCCAACTCATTTCTGATGCTATTTAAGCCAAGGATTGAAGGGGAATCAACATACTTTAGATACTTTCACACATTAGTTTAGTTTAGGCTAGTTTTAGAGAGAAAAGCTCTCACTTCTCTCTAGGATTAGGAATTAGGATTAGGTTTAGTTCTTAGATCTAGATTTCAATTCATGCTTTCTTCTACTTTTGCTTCTCAATTCTTTGTTGTTGCAATCATCTTCTTCTAGTCTTTTGTTGTAATTTCCTTTATGTTGCTTCTATATTTTGTTGTAGATCTACTCTTGTCTCTTCTATTTTCTTCCAATTCAATTTGAGGTCATTCATAATAATTGTGTTTTTTTTATTGTTGTTATTAATTCCTTGCAATAAGTAGTTGTTAGATTTCATTGTTGTTATCAATTTTCTTTGCTTTCCTTTTATGCCTTCCAAGTGTTTGATGAAATGCTTGGTTGGATTTTAGTGTAGATTTTGTTCCTCTTGGCTTTGGTAGAGTAATTAGTGACGCTTGAGTTATCTAATTCCTTTGTAGATTGATAATTAGAAGTTGCTAATTGATTTGGATACCACTAAAGCTAGTCTTTCCCTTGGGAGTTGGCTAGGACTTGTGGAATCAAGTTGATTCATCCACTTGACTTTCCTCCATGACTAGAGGTTAACTAAGTGGTAGCAATGGATAATTATGGTCACAATTGAGGAGGATAACTAGGATAGGACTTCTAATTCTCACAACCTTGCCAAGAGCTTTCTAGTTGTTAGTTTATTTCCATTGCCATTTACCTTTCATGTCTAATATCTCAAAAACCCCAAACATAGCTCCATAACCAATAACAAGGCACTTTATTGCAATTCCTAGGGAGAACGACCCGAGGTTCAATACTTCAGTTTATAAATTTAGGGGTTTGTACTTGTGACAACCAAATTTTTGAATGAAAGGATTATTGTTGGTTTAGAAACTATATTGCAACGAGAATTTATTGTGAATTCTAGACCACACAAAAGTCCAATCATCTAGCCACGGGAGGCCTGATGAGGAAAAACGATTCCACACAAACTCACCGGCAAGTGTACCGGGTCACATCAAGTAGTAATAACTCGCAAGAGTGAGGTCGATCCCACAGGGATTGATGGATTGAGCAACTTTAGTATGTTGATAAATTTAGTTAAGCGAATATTTGATGATTTGAGTGAAACTTGTTTAACAGAAGTAAAATTGCAAGAAAATAAAAGGGAGAAGGTAAATGGACAAAATCTTAAAGTGCAGAAGAAGTAAATTACAGAAACTCAAAGTGCAAGAAAGTAAACAAGCTGAAACTTAAAGTGCAAGAAAGGTAAATAACTGAAACTTAAAGAACAAGAAATTTAAATTGCTAAATCTAAATTGACAGGAAACTTAAATTGCATCAAGAATAAAGGGATTTAGGTACTGGGATTCAAAATTGAGCTGGAAAATGTAAATTGAAGTAAATCAGAGAACTATGAGATGAAGAGATTCAGATCAGGATCTCAATAGCAAAACAGAAGTAGCAAATTGCGGATGAATTTAAAACAGCAAGGAAACTTAGATCGATTCTGAAATCCTAAGGAAAAATTGACAAATTCAGTGAAGTAACAAAAACAGAAAGAAAACCTAGAGCTCAATTGCTCTCTTGTCAAAACAGAAAAGATTAGATTGAGGAAGAAAGAAAATGAAATTTCGAAGAAAAAGAAAACCCAGATCTGATCTCAAGCTCTCAAAAAGAAAATTACAAGAGAAAAAGAAAAGTAAAAGAAAAGTGTGAAGTAAAAATATGTTCCAATCAAATTTGATCCTATTTATTGACTTTCTATTTTCAGTCATTGAGCAATTATGATGGGCTTTTGGGTTGGCCTTGAATGAAAGTGGGTTGGGGTGCATTGTAGCTCCTTCCAGTGGAGCCCTCCGTTTAAACAATGAGCGCAGCGTTCATTCTCCAGGCGTGCTACTCTCGTGCGTTTGTTTTCTTCCTTAGTGCTCTCTTAGTGAGCGCCAAGTTAACTTAGTGAGTGCTCCTCAACACGTATGGACAGCAAAGTTTTTGCTCCAAGCTTGAAAATCCATGAAAAAGTTGGCTTAGTGAGCGTGGCGCTCACTTTGGAAATGAGCGCCAGCTATTTGTGCTCTTGAGCGTGGCGTTCTCTTTTTGAACACAGCGCTTCCCTGGTTGCTTCCCCCTTCTCTTCATTTCTTCACCTAAAAACACCCAAACAGCAATCAAAGTCTCACCAAAATCACAAGGTCTTTGCATCATTCATGAAATCAATTAAGTCTAGCATAAACCTTATGATTTTGTGTAAAATAAATGATGTTTGATTGATTCAAAATAATCATGAAATTCCACACCCATCACTTACTTATTGTGCAAGAAAGTGCATAAAACCTAGTGAAACAAATGAAAAATACTTGTAAAACTAGCATAAGATGACTTGTCATCACAACACCAAACTTAAATCTTGCTTGTCCTCAAGCAAGCACTAAACATGAGAAGAAATGAAATAAAACAGAGAAGCATATGTGTCCTTATTTAGCAGGTAATAAAATTTGGTTCATGGGTTTATGCAGACAAAATGCAGCTCAATTATTCTTAGCTGATAGAGATGAAATGTCTCTTTGAGGATTCACTAGAGTTGCTGCTATAATGCCTTGTTCTTTTATTGATCCCTGTTAGCTTTTTCCTTCATTCTTTTGCTTAAAAACTTATTTCTCAATGATAGCTCAGTGTCAAGTGTTGCAGCAGCCTTTTGGCTCAATTTTTCTCAACACCTCTTCACTACAGACACTTGGCTCACAATTCTTCTTAGGAACATTGATGCCCAGCACCTCTTTGGGTCACTAAATGCTTTGTAACTAGGTTGCTCTTGATAATGGACTTTCGATTGGTAATCCTGGATTAGTTAATCCAAGTTACCAAGTTTTAAAAGACTCCTCAGAACCTAATTGTCTAAGCATATCCTAGTACAAGAATCACCACAGGCATATGTCCTAAGGTCCAAGCTATTGGTGTCTAGCCTTATTTTGTTTCTTTCATTCTTGTTGCCAATCCTTGGATTTTCTTTTCTTTTTCCTTCTTACTTTTCCTCATTTTCTAGGGATGTTCATTAATTGAAGGTTTTATAACAGCAACTAAGTTCACACTACAAGCGATATTCTATCATGCAGCTTTTATTATTGAGCTTATCATCTAATCAAGCAATTACAACCACAAGTCTTTATTCTAATTTCTACTACATTGGACAATCACTTTCTATTTCAAACATTTTCTCTTATTGATGCAAAAAGGAAACAAGATAGAATTTAATGCAGATGAAGATGAAGACAAGCATTTAAACTAGTGCAATTAACAGACATCAAAATTTGCACTATTTGAACTAAACTTCAAGGTAAACAGCAGCTTCTTATTCAGAACATTTCAAAATAGAGTAAATTTTGTGACAATACAACCTCTCAGGAGTGTCTTGCAGCTTTCCTTTTGTCATCATCATCTTTTACTTTTGCATTTCCCTTGGTGATGATTCTTTTAAGAGGCTGAGTGTCTTTTCTGCACAATTATTGGAAGTTGCTTGTTTTTCCAAGCACTTAGGCAGATGGTTAGAATGCATGAATTATTGTAGGTTCTTGAACTTACTTTGGTGAGGGAACACCAAACTTAGTCCCTTGCTACTGTCTATGATGCATCAGTTACATGAAACCTTGTGCTTTTGCTAAAAGTAATAAAACTAAAAACTAGAAAACAGACAATGGTTTAGTGGTTTCCCTGATTGCTTGGAGCTAGAAACCATTTATGCTGAGGGTTGAAATGTGTTTTTAAATGAGATTTTTGGTGGAATACCAAACTTAGCATCCTTCATTCACCCTTAAATTATTTTGGTGTGCAACACCAAACTTAGCCCCTTGCAATACAGATAAGTCTACTTAACCTTTTTATTAAAATAGTTTAGGAAAAGAAAACTACCTCTGGTTGGGTTGCCTCCCAACAAGCGCTCTTTTATTGTCACTAGCTTGACATCCTTCATTTTTGCTCAACTTAATTTATGAATCTCCTTCTCTTTGTCCCAAGGACCTCCCAAATAATGCTTTTCCCTGTGACCGTTTGCTGTGAAATTGTTCTTTGTTACTTCATCTAGGAGTTCAACGCTTCCATAAGGGAGAACCTTTGTCACCAAGTAGGGGCCAGTCCATTTGGACTTGAGTTTGCCCGGGAAAACTTTGAGCCTGGAGTTATACAAGAGTACTTGCTGTCCTGGTTTGAACTCCTTCTTTGAGAATCTTTTGTCATGCCATCTCTTAGCTTTTTCCTTGTATATCTTAGCATTTTCATAGGCTTCCAGTCTAAACTCATCCAACTCATTTAGTTGCAGTAGCCTATTCTCTCTTGCTACTTGAGAATCAAGGTTGAGGAGTTTAGTGGCCCAGAAGGCTTTATGCTCAAGCTCTACAGGGAGGTGACAAGACTTGCCATATAATAACTGAAAAGGAGACTTTCCAATAGGAGTTTTGAATGCTGTTCTATATGCCCAGAGAGCGTTTTCTAATTTTCTGGCCCAATCCTTTCTTGTGTTCCCCATTGTTTTTTCCAACATCCTCTTCAACTCCCTATTTGCAAGCTATACTTGGCCATTGGTCTGTGGGTGATATGGTGTGGCTACTATATGCATCACCCCATATTTGTGAAGTAGTTTCTCCATCTGTTTGTTACAAAAATGACTACCACCATCACTGACAAGACCCTTAGGCACTCCATATCTAGTAAAAATGTGCTTCTTAAGGAATTGAAGGACAATTTGTGCATCACATGTGGTTGTTGCCATGGCTTCCACCCACTTTGAGACATTCTCTACTGCCACAAGTATGTATTTGAAAGAATATGAAGGTGGAAAAGGGCCCATAAAATCTATGCCCCATAGATCAAAGAGTTCTACCTCTAAGATGTAGTTATGAGGCATCTCATTCCTTCTTGTTAATCCTCCAGCTCTTTAGCACTTATTGCATTGATGAACAAACTCTCTAGCATCCTTGAATATGGTTGGCCAATAAAATCTGCTTTGAAGTACTTTGACTGCCGTTCTTTCTGGCCCAAAATGTCCACCATAAGCTGAACCATGACAATGCCATAATACATCTCTCATCTCACTCTCAGGAACACATTTCCTAATCATTCCATCTGGACACCTCCTGAATAAGAATGGTTCATCCCATAAGAATTTTTTGGCCTCATTGAGCAGCTTCTTCACTTGTTGCTTGGTGAATTCTTGGGGAATCTTCCTTCCAACCTTATAGTTTGCAATATCTGCAAATCAGGGAGCTTGTTGGATTCGAAGAAGGTATTCATTCGGGAATTTTTCATTCACTGGTTGTGATGTATCTTGGTTAGCTTCTTGTGATAGTCTTGACAAATGGTCTGCCACTTGGTTCTCATTCTCTTTCCTATCTCTCACTTTAATGTCAAATTCTTGTAGCAGCAACACCCACCTAATAAGCCTTGGCTTTAAATCCTGTTTAGACATGAGATACTTGAGAGCAGCATAATCAGTATATACTATAACCTTTAAACCAATCAAGTAATATCTAAATTTATCAAATGCATATACAATTACCAAGAGCTCTTTCTCGGTGGTGGTATAATTTTTCTGTGCTTTATTCAACACCTTGCTAGCATAGTATATAACATAATGCAACTTGTCTTTCTTTTGCCCCAATACAACACCAATTGCAAAGTCACTTGCATCACACATAAGTTCAAAAGGCAATTCCCAATCTGGGAGTGTGATGATTGGTGCTGTAGTGAGTTTTCTTTTTAAAGTTTCAAAGGCATGCTTGCAATTGTCATCAAAGATGAAAGGATTATCAATCACTAGCAAATTTCTTAGTGGTTTTTCTATTTTTGAAAAATCTTTGATGAATCTCCGGTAAAAACCAGCATGTCCAAGAAAACTTCTTACTGCTTTCACATTAATAGGTATAGGAAGCTTTTCAATGATTTTTATTTTTGCTTTGTCAACTTCTATACCTTTGCTTGAAACCTTATGCCCAAGAACTATCCCTTCAGGAACCATGAAATGGCATTTCTCCCAATTCAATACCAGATTAGTTTCTTGGCATTTTTTCAAAACAAGAGTTAAATGATGCAAGTAGGTGTCAAATGAATTACCAAAGACAGAAAAATCATCCATGAAGACTTCTAAAAATTTTTCCACCATGTCAGAAAATATAGAAAGCATACACCTTCGAAAAGTTGCAGCGGCATTGCATAGCCCAAAGGGCATCCTTCTGTAAGCAGAGACTCCAAATGGACAGGTGAAGGAAGTCTTTTCTTGATCCTTGTGATCCACCACTATTTGATTGTATCCAGAGTACCCGTCCAGGAAGCAATAGTATGCATGGCCAGCTAATCTTTCCAGCATCTGGTCAATGAATGAGAGAGGAAAATGATCTTTCCTTGTAGCATCATTCAGTCTTCTATAATCGATGCACATTCTCCACCCGGTCACTGTCTTTGTGGGAATGAGTTCATTCTTCTCATTGAAGATGAAATTCATGCCACCTTTCTTTGGCACTACTTGTACTGGGCTCACCCAAGAGCTGTCAGAGATTGGGTATATGATTCCAGCATTCCATAGCTTCATCACTTCTTTTTGAACCACCTCCTTGATAGTTGGGTTAAGCCTTCTTTGGGGTTGAACTACAGGCATTGAATCTTCCTCCAGTAGAATTTTGTGCATACAGATGGCAGGGCTTATGCCCTTGATATCATCAATTGCCCAACCCAAGGCTGTCTTGTGAGCTTTCAACACTTCAATCAGCTTTGTTTCTTCTTCTATGTTTAAAGAAGAATTTATGATCACTGGCAGGGCCTCTGCTTCTCCAAGAAATACATACATGAGATGAGGGGAAAGGGGCTTCAACTCTTATTTTGGCCTCTCCTCTGTCTTGCCTTCAGAGGAGATTTCTGCTACTTCCTCTTCTATGAAATCTTGTTCCACTTCTGTTTCCTCTTCTTGTTCCTCCTAGTTGTTGGCCTCAAGTAACTCCCTCTCTACTTTTTCCACCATTTCCACTCTCGTATGCTTTTCTTTCTCAGGGGGGATATTGCATAGCTTTAAAGACATTGATGATCATCTTTTCATCATGCACTCTGAGTGTCATTTCACCTTTTTCTACATCAATTATAGCCCTTGTTGTGGCTAGAAAGGGCCTCCCCAAGATGATTGAGCTGTGTCATTCTTCCTCCATGTCTAAAATGACAAAGTCAGCAGGAAATATGAATTCTCCTACTTTCACTAACAAATTTTCCACAACTCCATTAGGTATTTTGAGCGATCTGTCAGCCATTTGGAGTGATATTCTGGTGGGTTTGACTTTATCTATTGCAAGCTTCTTCATCAGTGAAAGTGGCATTAGATTGATGCTGGCACCTAGGTCACAGAGATATTTTTCCAAGATTATATTGCCTATGGTGCATGATATGATAAAACTCCCAGGATCTTTGAGTTTGGGTGGGAGTCCTTTTTGAATCACTGCACTGCATTCTTGTGTTAAAATCATCGTTTCCTTCTCATTCCAGCTTCTCTTCTTGTTGATGAGCTCTTTGTGAAACTTAGCATATAGAGGCATCTGCTCCAATGCTTCAGCAAGTGGGATGTTGATCTCCAGTTTCTTAAAAACTTCCAAGAATTTGGGAAACTGTTGATCCTTGAGCTCCTTTTGCAATCTTAGAGGGTATGGCAGAGGAGGAGTGTAAGGCTTCACTTCTTTCCTCTGTTCTTGTGAATGTTCCTCAATAGCCTGCTTTCCCTTCTTTGAAACTAGTGGCTGTTCTTCTTTCTCCTTGAGCTTCTCTTGTTCTTGCTTGTCTTTTTCTCCTACTTGCTTCTTGCTACCAATATCATTCTCCACAGGCTTCTTGTTATCTTCTTTGCCATTCTCCAAGGTTCTTCCACTCCTTAATTGGATTGCTTTGCATTCCTCTTTGGGATTAGGAATGGTGTCACTTGGTAATGCATTGGGTGCTCTTTCAGCCACTGTTTGCTTGGACAATTGGCCAATTTACCTTTCTATATTCCTTAGTGAAGCTTCATGGTTCTTATAGGCCAATTCTTGATGCTTGATCATCTTTTCCATCATTATCTCCAAGTTGGAGATCCTTTGAGATTCTTAGGGTGGTTGTGGTTGAATATGGGATGTTGAGGGTGGATGATAGTTATTTTGTTTAGTGGATGGGTTGTTGGGTGGATAGTAGTTGGGTTGGGGTTGATTGTTTTGTGGTTTTTTGTATTGGTTTTGGTTAGTGTTTTGATGGCTTTAATGGTTTGTGTTTCTGGAATTGTTCTGGTTTGAGTTTCTCTGCCAAGGCTACTGGTTTTGGTTGTCTCCCCACCTCAAATTAGGGTGGTTCCTCCAGGATGAGTTGTAGGTATCTCCATGAAATTCATTCTGACCAGCACCTTGATTGTGCATATAGTTAACTTGCTCTTGCTACTGCTCTTCATAGTTTTCCTCATTTTGTCCCCACCCAGCTGGTGGTTGATTTGTAGAGTTCACTGCAGCTACTTGAAGACCATCAATCCTCGTGGCCATCATCTCCATTTGTTGTTGAATCTGTTGGTGCATCACCTTGTTTTGTGCCAGAATGGTATCCACACCTTCCAGCTCTAATACACCCTTCTTTTGAGCTGGTTGGCGTTGTCTTTGATGAGCATAGAAGTATTGATTATTTGTAACAGTGTCTATGAGATTTTAGACTTCCTTAGTTGTCTTCATGAGCTACACTGAACCTCCAGTAGAATAATCCAATGCCTCTTGAGCTCTCAGTGTCAATCCTTCATATAAATTCTGAAGTTTATCCCATTTATTGAACATCTCTGGGGGGCACTGATTTGATGAAATATTGTGATGTCAGTATAGAATTTCCTCAAATGAATGAATTCTCGTTGCAAGTATAGTTCTACACCAACAAATAATCCTCCCAATAAAAAATTTGGTTGTCACAAATAACAAACTCCAAATAAGAATTAACCGAAGTATTTGAACTCCGGGTCGTCTCACAAGGAATTGTAATGAAGTGTATGCTTATTGGCTATGAAGGGGTAAAGGGGGTTTTGATTGGTGAGAGGACAATAAAATAAATGGCAAGAAAGTAAATGGACAATTAACTAATAAAAGAAAGGAAAAGAACTCTTGGCTAGACATAGGTAAATTGAGATCACCATCCTTGTCTACAAACCATATATTGACAATTATGAGAGGCCAACCTATTAAGTCTACTTCCAAAGCCTTAAGTACGTAATATCTACTCCTAGGCTTGAAGTACGTTAAATAGGCTTGATCACATCAACCCATAAGTCCCAACCTACCTACTAATTATTAGTAGTGGGTTAGCATCAATGAGTATCAAATTGATCACCAAGGGTTCTCAAATCACCAAATCATTGAGACCCAATGACTCAAGGTCACTCAATTCCCTTAGCCTAGGCCAAGAGCAAAGAGAACTACTCAAAAACTAGTGAAAACATTTTAACAAACACCTAGAGTGCAAGAAAAGTAAACATCATCAAATGCAAGAATTAGCAAAACCCATAACTATCACAAGCAAGAAATCAACAATAACAATGAAGATAAACATAGAAGAGCATAGAAACATAAATAAAGAAAAATGAGATCCAACAATTGTTCATAAACATAAAAGAGGACAAAATAAAGGAAATGACAAGTAAAACTAGAAGAGTAGAGATGTAACAACAAGAAATTAAAAGGAGAAACTAAATTAAAACAAGAATTAAAAGTTGGACTTAAGAAAATTAAACCTAAACTACCCTAAATTCTAGAGAGAAACGAGAACTTCTCTCTCTAGAATCCTACCCTAAAACATGATGAAAACTAAACTATGACTACTTGGTTCATTCCCCCTTCAATCCTTGGATTTAATAGCATCAGAAATGAGTTGGATTGGGCCCAAAATGAGCCAAAAATCGCTGGCCATGATTTCTCTTTAGTGGACCCACGTGCTCCATCGGCGCACGCATGTACATGGCATTTGCGCGCCCTTAAACACGATGCAACTATGGCAAATTTTATATCATTTTGAACCCCCAGATGTTAGCTTTCCAACGCAACTAAAACTGCCTCATTTGGACCTCTATAGCTCAAGCTATGGTCGATTGAGTGCAAAGAGGTCAGGCTTGACAGCTTTGCGGTTCCTTCATTTCTTCATGAGTTCTCGCACTTTGCATGCTTTTCTCCTCACTTCTTCCATCCAATACTTGCCTTATGAACTTGAAATCACTCAACAAACACATCAACGCATCGAATGGAATTAAGGTGAGTTAAAATCACCAATTTAAGGGCCTAAAAAGCATGTTTTCACATTTAAGCACAAATCAAGGGAGAATTGCAAAACCATGCTATTTTATTGAATAAATGTGGGAAAATGTGATAAAATCTCCCAAATTAAGCACAAGATAAACCACAAAATTGGAGTTTATCAAACATTCCCACACTTAAACCAAGCATGTCCTCATGCTAAGAATAAAGAAGGACAAGAAAAGGGGTATGAACATTTATTCAATGCAAATAAACTATATGCACCTATATAAATGAATGTACTAAATGCAAAGAGATTCTACCTACTTGATTAAAAGTAAATCAATCTCCAAGAACATATATGAACAAGTGGGGCTAAGATCATATGACGATTCATGAATCCTACCAATTCAAATATCAAAATGAAGTTCAAATAGACTTGCAAGAAGAAAGCTCATGAAAGCCGGGAACAAGGGATTGAGCATCGAACCCTCACCGGAAGTGTATTCTCTCTAGTCGCTCTAGTGTATAGGGTTGATCACTCAATTCTCTTCTACTCATACTTTCCAAGATTTTGTTTTTCATCTAACAATTAACAATTATTCAATGCATGCATACATTCATCATGAGGACTTATTCATAGGTTGTAATGGGGCTAGGGTAAAGGTAGGGATGCATATGGTTAAGTGAGCTTGGAATTTGAATCTTTGATTAACATAAGCTCTCACCAAACACATATAACAACCTATACAATTCTAATACAATGCCTAGCTACCCATGATTCCCACTTTTTCACATACTCATGCATTCTTTTTAATTCACATTTCATATGCATTGATTTTTATTGAACTTCACTTTGGGGCATTTTTGTCCCCTTTTTGTTTCTTTTTCTCTTTTTTCTTTTTCTATTTTTTTTCTTATATATATATATATATGTTTTTTTTCTTTATCATATTTTTAAAGTATATACAAACGTATCAATGCATATGGTTTTACATATAGTGCATGAATATGTACCCAATTCCCAATATTTTCAACAAAAATAAAAATTATACTCTTACCTCAACCAATGTCCCAAGTTTTCCATACCCAAATGATACACACCCTCACTAGCCTAAGCTAATCAAAGATCCAAATTAAGGGATATTTATTATTTTTTACTTAGGGGTAGTGATGTACTACAATTAAGAACAAAAGGGATTAAATAGGCTCTGGTTGATGAAAGGTAGGCTATTTGGGTAAGTGAGCTAAATGAAATGATGGCCTCAATCATATAAATGAATGTATACATAAAATAATAGACATATAGAATAAAAAAAATCAAATATTACAATCATAGAAAGAGAACAATGCACACAAGAATGGAAAATAAGTGGTTATAAGATGTAACCACACAATTGGACTCAAAACTCACATGCTTGTGTTCTTAGCTCAAAAACCATGTTCCAAAATAAATTCTTCAAGCAGGTTCACGAAAAAAAAATTTTTTTTTTTAAATTGGTAGGGTGCCCTAAAACAATTTTTCTTGGAAAAGAAATCATCACCCTAACCAAGTAGTCCTAACATAAAAAGAAGTGATAAAATATGTACAACTTTTAACTATCATGCAACCTATCATGCAATGCAACAACTAACTAACAAAGAAAATCAAGAATTGGTGTTGAAAAAGGAAATTGTTACCCGTGGAGATCGGTCGGACGACCTCCCCACACTTAGAAACTTGCACCGTCCTCGGTGCATGCAAAGAAGGGCAATGTGGATGGGTTACTACAACTGATGAGCTCCTTCAAAAGATTATACAGATGGACTTGTTTATTGCCCCATTTAGAAACTTTTCCTTTCCCTCTTTCGGTGGCCAACCTAAAAGGAAAGAAAAAGAAAGAAAATTAAGCCTACAACAAAGATATCAAAGCAAATGGAACATAGGCGAGGGCTAATGCCAAATAGGAGTAAGGATCTCACTACATGGTAGCTACAACATGTGAGTGGGAAAACAATATAAGTTAAGGCATATTAACTAACACTTGATGCAAGAGTAAAGTCAAAGCATGAAGAGCATTCAAAAGCATCAAGTTCAACTAGAAAGAGTGGGTCATGAAAGACATGCAAGTTCATATCAATGCACAAAGAATATAAGAGTCATACAAGATTAAGCATTGATTTAAAAGTTTCATCAACCAACAATATCAAAAAAAGTCAAGAAGAACCAAGATTAACCAAGAAATTCTCAACAATTGAGTAGGAAAATACAACACCATTATTCAAATAAGAGGCTCCAAAAAAAAGAAAGTAAAAACAAGCTATAAAAACGAAATGAAAAAGCAAAGAATAAAAGTATGCGAATGCAATGGACAAAAGAAAATGGAAGATGAGAAAAAAAACTCTTTTTTTTTGCGACGTGGACGCGTCATGCACGCGTGCGCGTGGGTGGACAGGCGGGACAGGCGACGCAGACGCGCACAATACGCGTACACGTGCTTGATGAAGTTGGCGACCGACACGGACGCGTCATGTACGCTTGCGCGTCAGGTCGCAGGCACAGAATAGGCACAACTTTGGCACAACTCTGGTTTTTGTACCAGGAGTGTGAGATGCACCACCGACGCGCGCGCGCACAGCACGCTCGCGCACGGATGCCACCCCCCCTTTTTTTTTAAGATGGTTAGAACAAAAACAAGGTACTCTCCTAATCTACAAGCATTCTAAAACAATAAAAATTAAATTTAACAAAAATCTTTAAGTTTTTGAAAAATCTTCAAAGACAAAACAAACAAAACTTGTCCTTCAAGCAACCAACTTTAACAACAATCTAAACTAATCAAAACACACTACTACAACCTATCAATCGAAACAAAATGTATAAGAGTATAGAAAAGAAGAAAACTACCTATAATGGCAACTCAAATCACTTATTAACCAAATCTAAAAGAGAGTGGAAAGAGTTTACCATGGTGGGGTGTCTCCCACCTAGCACTTTTAGTTTAAGTCCTTAAGTTGGACATTTGGTGGGGGTCCTTGTTATGGTGGCTTATGCTTGAATTCATCCTTGAATCCCCACCAACGTTTGCATCTCCAATGTCCACCGGGATCCCAAATTAGGCGCATAAAGCCTTCAAGTAAGCTTAAGTAAATGACAAGGCCCCAAGCATTTTGATTGTTGACATGAATTCCGGGGTCTCAAACCTTGTTCTTGCACCCATCTTCTTGTTGACTACCATAGTTAAATCCGGGTGACAAGGTTTGTGAATTCTCAATTGAGCATCCAAACATTCCCCTAGACCCATGCAATTTGGTTTTACACCAACTATTGCCATTCAACTTTGAGCATGCAACCATCATAAACTTAGAATGATGTTTCCAACCACTACACAACTCTCTTCTACTCTTAACTCCACAAAGGGCTCTAAGTTGACCATCATTTTCAAGCAAACTATATTCAAGTGAGAAAGTAAAGCTTAAGGATAAGAATTTTACCCACTTGAATGTTATGTTAGATGATGGTGACTTAGGAAGGGGGGCCTCCCCACACTTAGCCAATGTGAGATCCATTACCTTGTGCTCTTCCCTTGTAACTTCCACCTCTTTGCAAGCTTCTTAAAGTTCAATTCCTTGCTCACCAACTTCTTCTATACACCCTTCATTGCTAAAACCATGTGTCGGAAGTTGTGCACGGTCCTTCTTGTTATCAATTTCATAGCACAACGAGGGAGATTCATCAATCCCAAAAGACTCATTGGTTGGCGTGGAATCATCTTCAATGATGGAGCTTGCTTCTTGCTCAACCTCCTCTTCTTGGTAGCTTCCTTCCAATTCAATCTCCTCTTCATTGCTTACTAAGGGTATGGGAGGCGAGGTATCTTCTTCCTTAATCTCCATGTCAAGCCCAATGGGAGAAGATTCAATTGTACATAAGAATTCATCAATGATTGAATCCATCTCTTGATCAACCTCTTTAAGGTTTTCCACCATGATATGCCTTGGAGGTTGTACACCCTCCTCAACATCAATATCAAGCTTCTTGAAAGAGGGCTCTATAATGCTACATTCCCATAGACTTCCGACATCTCCTAGGTTTTCAACCACTTCTTCCAGCTCAATTGTCTTAACTTCCTCCCCTTGTGACAATTCTTACTTCAACCCCTCTTCTTCACCTTGAAGCTCCAAACTCACTCCCTCACTATGCTCCTTGATTGCTTCTCCACATTCAACAACGGGAGTTCCTTGATCGCATAGGCTTAGGCGGGAGGAGACCATATTACGAACGGCTTCCGCTATGGTATTTATCTTGGCTTCTAACTCCTTGAACCCCTTTTGGTTCTCTTCTTGCCTTCAAATGTAAGAACTAACACATTCTTGGAGAGAATCATCCATCGGAGGTGGTGTGGAAAAAAAAGGTTCATTGTTTGGGAGGGAAGTTTCATACTTGGAAGTTGGTTCATCTTAGTAAGGGTATGGAGGTGGTGTATATTGAGGTGGTTCTTGAGAGTAATTGTTGGAATGGTGGTGGTTCCATGTATGGTTCATATGGTTCATAAGGTGATTGGTATGGTGGATAAGGATTAGGGTCATAATGAGGTGTTTGGTGGTAGGGGGCTTGTGAGTAAGGTGGTTCAAAGTCATGTTGAAGGGATGGTTCATAGACATGTGGTGGTGATTGTTGACAATCACAATAAGGGTCACCACATCCATTAGATTGATATGCATTAGGATTAGAATTATACCCATAAGAAACCGGAGGGGGTTGTTGCCAATAAGGTTGATCAATCCCTTGAGGCTCCTCCCATCTTTGATTCCCAAATCCTTGATGCACATCCCCGTTGGAGCTTCTATTCCCTACAACATAGTTGTAACCAAACTCATAGCCAAAGGGATGAGAATTCATAATAGCAAATAAAAACAAAAGCTAACAAAATAAGCAACAAAGTCCTAAACTTAACAAAAACTAACAAACAAGTAAAAGACAAACATATTCACATATTCACAATAGCCAACAATATAGCACCATTGCAATTCCCCGGTAACGGCGCCATTTGGATAATGAAAATTTGTCATGTCGGTCTATAATTTCTCTTATAGAAATAAGAACTTCGTTGCAAGTATAGTTCTAAACCGACAAACAATTCTCACATGAAAAATTGATGGTTGTCACAAGTACAAACCCCAATGAAAATTAACCGAAGTATTTAAACCTCGGGTCGTCTCACAAAGAATTGCAATGAAGTGTATGATTATTGGCTATGAAGATGCAAGGGGGTTTGATTTGGAAATTGACAAGAAAATATAAATGACAAGAAAGTAAAATAACAAGAACTAATAAAATAAATGGGAAAGAATAATGGATGAGATTTGCTCGATGGTCTAGAATTTTTCTTATAGAAATAAGAACTTCGTTGTAAGCATAGCTCCAAACCAACAAACATTTCTCACATCAAAAATTTTGGTTTTGTCACATGTACAAACCCCAATGAAAACTAACCGAAGTATTTAGACTCCGGGTCGTCTCACAAGAAATTGCAATGAAGTGCTCAATTATTGACTATGAAGATGCAGGGGGGTTTGGTTGATAGAAGGGGCAATAAAATAAATGACAAGAAAAGTAAAGAGAGCAATTCAAGAAAGCAATTGATAAAGAGAGACATTCATGACAAGGTTTGAGATCATAGGCTTTCTAACCTAGTCATTAATCATAACAACACTTAACAAGAATTTATCTTATTTCGTCATCCCCAATGTTGGAAGAAGGTATAAGTTATCTTCCATTAGAGAAAGTCAAACAAGACTAGTTAATCTCAAATCAAAAGTCCTAATCAACTCACTAATTGAATTAGCAAGAGATTAGAGTCATTGAAAATGATATTAACTAACAACTCTAGATTACCAATCTAAATTGGGTATTAATGACTCAAGATTGCCCAATTACTCTTCCCAAGCCAAGAATGCTCAAAATCTACTCTAAAGTCCAACCAAGTATTTTGTCAAACACTTGGAAGGAATAAAAGGAAAGCATAGTAAAAATGCAAGAATAATAAATCTACTAACTACCAATTGCAAGAAAGTATATCAACAACTCAAATCAACAATTATAAGATATCAAACATTAAATTTCATCAAAAGAGATCTAAATCCAACATGAGCATCCATGAACATAAAAGAGAGCATAAAAGGGAAATTAACAAGAAAACTAAGAGAATCAAAGTGTAGAAGCATGAAATTGTAGAGGAAACAAGATGAGATCAATAATCAAAACCTAGATCTAAGATGGAATTAAACCTAAGAACCCTAATTCTAGAGAGAAGAGGGAGCTTCTCTCTCTAGAAACTAAACTACATGATGCCCAAAACTCAAAACAATTGCTCCCTCCTTGCCCAAGCTTAAATTCTGCATGAAATAGCATCAAAAATGAGTTGGATTGGGCCCAAAGTGCTTCAGAAATCGCCCCCAGCGATTTCATCTTTAGTGGGCCATGTGCAGCATCGGCATGCACGTGTACAATGCACGTGTGCGCCCCTAAACGCGAAGCAACTATAGCAAATTTTATATCATTTTGAAGCCCCGGATGTTTGCTTTCCAACGCAATTGGAACCATCTCATTTGGACCTCTGTAGCTCAAGTTATGATCGATTGAGTGCCAAGAGGTTAGGCTTGACAGCTTTACGGTTCCTTCATTTCTTCATGAGTTCTCACACTTTGCATGCATTTCTCCTCACTTACTCCATCCAATACTTACCTTATGAACCTGAAATCACTCAACAAACATATCAAGGCATCGAATGGAATTAAAGTGGATTAAATTTAGCTATTTTAAGGCCTAAAAAGCATGTTTTCACACTTAAGCACAAATTAAGAGAGAATTGCAAAACCATGCTATTTCATTGAATAAATGTGAGAAAATGTGATAAAATTCCCCAAATTAAGCACAAGATAAATCACAAAATCAGGATTTATCAAATCTCCCCACACTTAAACCAAGCATGTCCTCATGCTAACAATAAAGAAGGACAAGAAAATGGGTATGAACAATTATTCAATGCAAAGAAACTATATAAACCTATCTACATGCATGCAACTAAATGCAAAATATTTTTACCTACTTGGTTAAAAGTAAATCAATCCCCAAGAACACATGAGCACATGTAGGGCTAAGTAGTATGATGATTCATGAATCCTACCAATTTGAATATCAAAACAAAGCACAAAATAGACTTGCAAGAAGAAAAGCTCATGAAAGCCGAGAACAAGGAATTGAGCATCGAACCCTCACTGGAAGTGTATCCGCTCTAGTCGCTCTAGTGTATAAGGTCGATCACTCAATTCTCTTCTAATCATGCTTTCTATGATTTGTTTTTCATCTAACAATCAACAATTATTCAATGCATGCATACATTCATCATGAGGACTTGTTCATAGGTTGTAATGGGGCTAGGTCAAGGTAGGATGCATATGGTCAAGTGAGCTTGAAATTTGAATCTTTGATTAGCATAAACTCTCACCAAACACATACAACAACCTATACAATTCTAATACACAAACTAGCTACCCATGATTCCCACTTTTTCACATACTCATGCATTCTCTTTAATTAACATTCCATATGCATTGATTTTTATTGAACTTTACTTTGGGGCATTTTTGTCCCCTTTTTATTTTTTTTCTCTTTTTTCTTTTTCTTTTTATTTATCATTTTTTTAAAGTATATACAAATGTATCAATGCATATGGTTTTACATATAGTGCATGAATATGTACCCAATTCCCAATATTTTTAACAAAAATAAAAATTACATTTTTACCTCAACCAATGTCCCAAGTTTCCCATACCCAAATGATACACACCCTCACTAGCCTAAGCTAATTAAAGATCCAAATTAAGGGATATTTATTATTTTTCACTTAGGGGTACTGATGTGCTAATATTAAGAACAAAAGGGATTAATTAGGCTCAAAATTGGCTAACAATGGTTGATGAAAGGTAGGCTGTTTGGGTAAGTGACCTATATGAAATGATGGCCTCAATCATATAAATGCATATATACATGGAATAATGGACATAAAGAATCAAACAAATCAAAGATTACAATCATAGAAAGAGAATAATGCACACAAGAATGGAAAATAAGTGGTTATAAGATGTAACCACGCAATTGGGATCAAAACTCACATGCTTGTGTTCTTAGCTCGAAAACCATGTTCCAAAATAAATTCTTCAAGCAAGTTCAAGAAATTTTTTCTTTTTTAAATTGGTAGGGTGCCCTAAAAACAGTGTTCTTGGAAAAGAAATCATCACCCTAACCAAGTAGTGCTAAAATAAAAAGAAGTAATAAAATATATACAAATTCTAACTAACATGAAACCTATCATGCAATGCAACAACTCACCAACAAAGATAAAAATTGAAAAAATTGGTGTTGAAAAAGGAAGTTGTTACCCATGGAGGTCGGTCGGACGACCTCCCCACACTTAGAAATTTGCACCGTCCTCGGTGCATGCAAAGAAGGATAATGTAGATGGGTTGCTACAATTGATGAGCTTCTTCAAAGGGTTGTGCGGGTGAACTTGTTTATTGCCCCATTTAAAAGATTTTCCTTTCCTTTCCTTCTTGGTGGCCAACCTAAAAGGAAAGAAAAAGAAAGAAAATTAAGGCTACAACAAAGATAGCAAAGCAAGTAGAACATAGGCGAGGGCTAATGCCAAATAAGAGTAAGGTTCTCACTACATGGTAGCTACAACATGTGAGTGAGAAAAAAATATAAGCTAAGGCATATTAACTAACACTTGATGCAAGAGTAAAGTCAAAGGATGAAGAGCACTCAAAAGCATCAAGTTCGACTAGAGAGAGTGGGTCATGAAAGACATGCAAGTTCATATCAATGCATAAAGAATATAAGAGTCATACAAGATTAAGCACTAACTTAAAAGTTTCATCACCCAACAATATCAAACAAGTCAAGAAGCACCAAGATTAACCAAGAAATTCTCAACAATCGAGTAAGAGCATTCAACACCATTATTAAAATAAGAAACTCGAAAAAATAAAGTAAAAACAGGCTATAAAAACAAAATAAAAATGTAAAGAATAGAAGTATGCGAATACAATGGACAAAAGAAAATGGAAGATGAGAAAAAAAAAACTCTTTTTTTTTACCGGTGCAGACACATCATGCACGCTTACGCGCCGATGTGCATTTTGGCCGAAGGGCGCGTAAGCGCCAGGTGCGCGCACGCGCGTGTTAGGTTGGGCGCAGGGCACAATGTCAGCTCAGGATTGGCCCAACTCTCTAGAAAATGTACCAGGAGGGTAGGTAGTGCAATCGACGTGCGCGCACACAGCGTGCATACATGTGCATTGCGCAATTAGAGTCAACGGCGCGTACGCGCCAGGTGCGCGTACGCGCAGGTTGGTTTGTGCCATAGGCCCAATGTTCGCACAGTGCAGGCCTAACTCTCGAGTTTTTGGCTGGGGATGGAATTTTTGCATCCACGAGTACGCGTACATGGCGCGTCCGCGTTGATGGTCGAAAATGCTTGAGGCGTGCATACACGCCAGTTGCGCGCACGCGCGGGTTGGTGCTCTGTTTTTCAAAATTTTTTCAAGTTCTTGCACCAAACCAAGCCTTTTGAACATCCGAACAGCTACCAAAACACCCTAAAACATTATTTAACATATCAAACTACCAAATAAACTCAACAAACAAAACAAAACATGGAATTAAACTAATTCTATTAATATGTACAAAAGAGAGAAAAATGAAAAGAGTTTACCATGGTGGGGTGTCTCCCACCTAGCACTTTTAGTTTATGTCCTTAAGTTGGACATTTGGTGGGGGTCCTTGCTAGGGTGGTTTATGCTTGAATTCATCTTTGAATCCCCACCATTGTTTGCATCTCCAATACCCACCGGGATCCCAAATTAGGCGCACAAGGCCTTCAAGTAAGCTTAGGTAGATGGCAAGGCCCCAAGAGTTCTGATTATTGAAATGAATACCGGGGTCCCAAACCTTGTTCTTGCACCCATCTTCCCGTTGTCTACCATAGTTAAATTTGGGTGACAAGGCTTGTGAATTCTCAATTAAGCATCCAAACATTCTCCTAGACTCATGCAATTGGATTTTACACCAACCATTGCCATTCAACTTTGAACATGCAACCATCATGAACTTAGAGTGATGTTTCCAACCACTACATAACTCTTTCCCACTCTTAACTTCACAAAGAGTTCTAAGTTGACCATAATTTTCAATCAAACCATATTCAAGTGAGAAAGTAAAGCTTAGGGATAGGAATTTTACCCACTTGAATGTTGTGTTGGATGATGGTGACTTAGGAAGGGGAACCTCCCCACACTTAGACAATGCGAGGTCTACTTCCTTGTGCTCTTTCTTGATTACCTCCACCTCCTTGCAAGCTTCTTCAACTTCAATTCCTTGCCCACCAACTTCTTCTACACATTCTTCATTGGTGGAGCTTGCCTCTTGATCATCCTCTTCTTGACAAAATTCTTCACATTCAACCTTTGCTTCACCAACTTCTTCTAGCTCTTCTTCACTCTTCACGTCACAACTTGGAGGTAATGTGGGATTTATCTCAACATCTACCTCAATTTTAATAGGAGAAGATTCCTCAAATACCAAAGGCTCATGTGTTGGTGTGGGCTTATCTCCAAGAGGAAGATTTGTTATTTGCTCACCTTCTTCCAATTCTTCATCATTCATTATATGCTTAGGAGGTTGCGCACCCTCCTTAACATCAAATTCAAGCTCATTGGAAGAAGGTTCAATAACTTCCACAAAATCATTAACAACACCACTTGATGTGGAAATGTTCTCAAACTTGGAATGCACCTCTTGTTCAACTTTGCCTAGCTCTTCAACCACTTCTTCTTCATTAACAATCTCTTCACTCTCCACTTGTTGCAAGACATACCCCATCTCCTTGTCCTCATGTTGAGATTCTAAAATCTCCTTCATGCTCCTTTCTTCAGTTGATTTCTCACATTCATCTGTGGAGATGCTTTTCTTGTTGCATGAGTCCCATGATTCCAAGATAGCAGTAATGTTAGCAAACTGAGCCATGATTTTTTCAAATATGGGAGGCAATTCATCTTGTGGTTGAGAGTTCTCATACATTGGAGGTGTCTCATCTTGGTAATAACATGGAGGTGGTGGTTCTTGAGGGTATTGGGGGTTGAATTGGGGTGGTTCTTCATATGGTTCATATGGTTCACAAGGTGGTTGGTATGGTGGATATGGGTTAGGATCATATGGAGGTGTTTGGTGGTATTGGACTTGTGAGCGCGGTGGTTCAAAACTATGTTGGGGAGGTGGTTCATAGGCATAGGGTGGTGATGATTGTGATTGACAACTACAATAAGGATCATCACACACACTAGATGGATATGCATTAGGATTAGGATTATACCCATAAGAATCTAGAGAGTAGTTACGTTGGGGTGATGCTTGGACGGCTCGGGTGGCATAGAATGCCCTTTGGTCCTTGTGTATCTCCGTGAGGAAAGTAGTCATGTCCCCAAGCACTTTTGTCAAGCTTGGTTCGGAAGGAGGTTGTTGCCAAGAAGGTTGTTCATAAGCTTGGGGCTCCTCCCACCTTCGATTTCCAAATCCCTGATACACATTCTCATTGAAGCTTCCAATTCCTACAACATAGTTTGAACCAAACTCATAGCCAAAGGGGTGAGAATTCATAGTGATAAGAGAAAACAAAACAAATTCTAACAAGAAACACAAAAGACCAAATTCTAAAACTAGCAAAAAATAACAAAGAAGAAAAAGGCAAACATATTCACAATATTTACAATAGCCAATAACATAGCACCATTGCAACTCCCTGGCAACGGAGCCATTTTGATGGATGAGATTTTCTCGATGGTCTAGAATTTCTCTTATAGAAATAAGAACTTCGTTGTAAGCATAGCTCCAAACCAACAAACAATTCTCACATAAAAAATTTTGGTTTTGTCACATGTACAAACCCCAATGAAAATTAACCGAAGTATTTAGACTCCGAGTTGTCTCACAAGGAATTGCAATGAAGTGCTCAATTATTGACTATGAAGATGCAGTGGGGTTTGGTTGATAGAAGGGGCAATTAAATAAATGACAAGAAAAGTAAAGAGAGCAATTAAAGAAAGCAATTAATAAAGAGAGACATTCATGACAAGGTTTGAGATCATAGGCTTTCTATCCTATTCATTAATCATAACAACACTCAACAAGAATTTATCTTATTTCGTCATCCCCAATGTTGGAAGAAGGTATAAGTTATCTTCCATTAGAGAAAGTCAAATAAGACTAGTTAATCTCAAATCAAAAGTCCTAATCAACTCACTAATTGATTTAGCAAGGGATTAGGGTCATTGAAAATTATATTAACTAACAATTCTAGATCACCAATCTAAATTGGGTATTAATGATTCAAGATTGTCCAATTACTCTTCCCAAGCCAAGAATGCTCAAAATCTACTCTAAAGTCCAACCAAGTATTTTGTCAAACACTTGGAAGGCATTAATGAGCGGATAATTTATACGCTTTTTGGCATTGTTTTTAGGTAGTTTTTAGTATGAATTAGTTAGTTTTTACCATGTTTTATTAGTTTTTAAATAA
Source organism: Arachis hypogaea (assembly GCF_003086295.3). Lineage (NCBI taxonomy): Eukaryota > Viridiplantae > Streptophyta > Magnoliopsida > Fabales > Fabaceae > Arachis > Arachis hypogaea. Next base: position 113,922,253 of record NC_092050.1, on the reverse strand, counting down.
AAATCATATTTCTGTACTTTACTATGAGTTTGTGTATTTTTCTGTGATTTCAGGTATTTTCTGGCTGAAATTGAAGGATCTGAGAAAAAATCTGATTCAGAGCCTGGAAAGGACTGCAGATGCTGTTGGATTCTGACCTCCCTTCACTCGAAATGGATTTTATGGAGAGAAAGAAACCCAATTGGCGCGCTCTCAATTGCGTTAGAAAGTAGACATCCAGGGCTTTCCAGAAATATATAATAGTCCATACTTTGCCCAAGTTTTGACGACGCAAACTGGCATTCAAACACCAACTTCCCGCCCTATTCTGAAGTTAAACGCCAGAAACAAGTTACAAACCAGAGTTAAATGCCACAAACAGGCTGCAACCTGGCGTTTAACTCCAAGAGAAGTCTCTACACGTTTAAAACTCAATGCTCAGCCCAAGCACACACCAAGTGGGCCCCGGAAGTGGATTTCTGCACTATTTGCACTTAGTTACTTATTTTCTGTAACCCTAGCTACTAGTTTAGTATAAAAACTACTTTTAGAGATTTATTTCATGTCTTTTGTTAGCCTTTTGACCATCTTTGGACGTTTAGTCCTTAGACTTTTATGCTTATGTACACATTTGGAGGCTGGCCATTCGGCCATGCCTGGACCTTCATCACTTATGTATTTTCAACGGTGGAGTTTCTACACCCCATAGATTAAGGTGTGGAGCTCTACTGTTACTCATGAATTAATGCAAAGTACTATTGTTTTTCTATTCAATTCAAGCTTATTCTTATTCCAAGATATTCACTCACACTTCAACCTGATGAATGTGATGATCCGTGACACTCATCATCATTCTCACCTATGAACGCGTGCCTGACAACCACTTTCGTTTTATCTGCAATAGCTTGAGTGTGTATCTCTTAGCCTCCTGGTTCACGATCAGAGTCTTCGTAGTATAGGTTAGAATTATTTGCGGCCATTCCTGAGATCCGGAAAGTCTAAACCTTGTCTGTGGTATTCCGAGTAGGATCTAGGAAGGGATGACTGTGACGAGCTTCAAACTCGCGAGTGTTGAGCGTAGTGACAGATGCAAAAGGATCAATGGATCCTATTCCAACATGATCGAAAACCGACAGATGATTAGTCGTGCGGTGACAGCGCATTTGGACCATTTTCACTGAGAGGACAGACGGTAGCCATTGACAACGGTGATCCCCCAACAAAAGCTTGCCATAGAAAGGAGTATGAATGATTGAAAGAAGGCAGTAGGAAAGCAGAGATTCAGAAGGAGCAAAGCATCTCCATACGCTTATCTGAAATTCTCACCAATGAATTACATAAGTATTTCTATCTTATTTTCTATTTTAATTATATTCTAATTATCAAAATCCCATAATCATTTGAATTTGCCTGACTGACTTTTACAAGGATGACCATAGCTTGCTTCAAGCCGACAATCTCCGTGGGATCGACCCTTACTCACGTAAGGTTTATTACTTGGACGACCCAGTGCACTTGCTAGTTAGTTGTGCGGAGTTGTGAAAAGGAGTTGAGATTACAATCGTGCATACCAAGTTTTTGGCGCCGTTGAGATCACAATTTTGTGCACCATGTTTTTGGCGCCGTTGCCAGGGATTGTTCGAGTTTGGACAACTGATGGTTCATCTTGTTGCTCAGATTAGGTAATTTTATTTTAATTTTAAGCTTTTTGTTTTTATTATTTTTATTTTCGAAAAAAAATTTCAAAAAAAAATTAAATTATTATATGTTCTTTAGAATTTTTAAGAATGAATTCTAGAGTTTCATTAGATATGTTGAATCCTGACTGGCTGTTAAGCCATGTCTAATCTTTTGGACCGAGGTTTCAACTATCCTTAGAAGAGCTTCTTTGTCTTTCTCAGCAAATTAGCTGTTGTATGTAATGATCTGCTAAAGCTTGGCTGGCCATTGGCCATGTCTAGTGTGTTGGACCGAAGCTTTCACTGGAAGCTTGGCTGGCTAGTAAGTCATGTCTAATTCATGGACCGGAGTTTTAGACTAACATTGGATGATTCCTGGAATTCTTATTAAAAATTTTGAATTTCCTTATTTTTCTTTTTCCAAATAATTTTTGAAAAATACAAAAAAAGTTAATAAAATCATAAAACCAAAAAAATAATTTTGTGTTTCTTGTTTGAGTCTAGTGTCAAATTGTAAGTTTGGTGTCAATTGCATCTTTTTTAACTTTTCTTAAAATTTTCAAAAAATTCATGCATGTGTTCTTCATGATCTTCAAGTTCTTCTTGATGATCTTCTTTGTTTGATCTTTGCATTTTTATGTTTTGTGTCTTTTCTTGTTTCTCATATGCATTTTTGAATTATTAGTGTCTAAAGTTTGAAAATTTCTAAATTTGGTGTCTTGCATGTTTTTCTTTTCTTAAAAATTTTCAAAAATAAGTTTTGGTGTTCATCTTGACATTCAAAGTATTCTTGCATGCATTAGTTGTTTTGATTCATAATTTTTATGTTTTGTTTCATTTTTGTTGTTTAATAGAAAAAGAGAAAAACATCAAAATGATATCTTTTTTTTCTCTTTCTTCATTGAAAATTCAAAAATAAAAAAAAATATCTTTCCCTTATTTCACTTATAATTTTTGAAAATTTAAATTGATTTAGTCTTAAAGTTTTAAAATTTAATTGTTTCTTATTAATCAAGTCAAATTTTCAATTACAAAATTCTATCTTTTCAAATCTTTTTCAAAAATCAAATCTTTTTCATTTATTTTTACATATTTTTTGAAAACTTTATAAATTTGATTTTCAAAATCTTTTTCTTATTCTTACTTCATATTTTTGAAATTCTCACTAACATTTAATATTTTGATTCAAAAATTTCCAAGTTGTTACTTGCCTATTAAGAAAGGTTCAATCTTTAAATTCTAGAATCATATCTTTTTAGTTTCTTGTTAGTCAAGTAATCAACTTTAATTTCAAAAATCAAATCTTTTTAATTTTCTTTTCAAATCTTTTTCAAAATGATTTTCAATCATATCTTTTTCAAAAATCAGTTTTAACATCTTTTCGAACTTCTTAAAAGTTTTCTATTTCAATCATATCTTTTTCAAAACCACCTAACTAATTTTCTCTCTCTAATTTTCGAAAACTCCTACCCACTTTTTCAAAATTCTTTTTAATTAACTAATTGTTTCAAATTTTAATTTTAATTTTATTTCTCTTTTTAATTTTTGAATTCTAACTAATAATTAAAAGAATAAAAACAAAAATATTTTCCTTTTATTCTTTTTAAAATTTGAAATTCTCTCTCTTCTCATTCTTCTATTCTTCTCTTCTTCTACTCACATAAAGGAATATCTATACTGTGACATAGAGGATTTCTATTCTTTTCTGTTCTCTTCTTTTTATATGAGCAGGAACAGGGACAAAGAAATTCTTATTGAAGCTGATCCTGAACCTGAAAGGACTCTTAAGAGGAAACTAAGAGAAGCTAAAGCACAACCCTCTGGAGAGGACCTGACAGAAATTTTTGAAAAAGAAGGAGACATGGCCGAACCAAATAACAACAATGCCAACAATACAAGGAAGATGCTTGGTGACTTCATTGCACTTTCTTCTGACTTCTGTGGAAGAAGCATCTCAATTCCTGCCATTGGAGCAAACAACTTTGAGCTTAAGCCTCAATTAGTTTCTCTGATGCAGCAGAATTGCAAGTTTCATAGACTTCCATTGGAAGATCCTCATTAGTTCTTAGCTGAATTCTTGCAAATCTGTGACATTGTCAAGACCAATGGAGTTGATCCCGAGGTCTACAGGCTTATGCTTTTCCCTTTTGCTGTAAGAGACAGAGCTAGAACATGGTTGGATTCACAACCTAAGGAAAGCCTGAACTCTTGGGAAAAGCTGGTCAGTGCTTTCCTGGCCAAATTCTTTCAACCTCAAAAGATGAGCAAGCTTAGAGTGGAAATCCAAACCTTCAGAAAGAAGGAAGGTGAGTCCCTCTATGAAGCTTGGAAAAGATATAAGAAATTGATCAAAAGGTGTCCTACTGACATGCTTCCAGAATGGAGCATCATATGTATATTCTATGATGGTCTGTCTGAGTTGTCAAAAATGTCATTGGACAATTCTGTAGGAGGATCTCTTCATCTGAAAACCCCTGCAGACGCTCAGGAACTCATTGAAATGGTTGCAAATAACTAGTTCATGTACACCTCTGAGAGGAATCTTGTGAACAATAGGACGCCTCAGAAGAAGGGAGTTCTTGAAATTAATACTCTAAATGCCATATTGGCTCAGAACAAAATATTGACTCAACAAGTCAATATGATTTCTCAGAGTCTGAATGGATTGCAAGCTGCATCCAACAGTACTAAAGAAGTATCTTCTGAAGAAGAAGCTTATGATCCTGAGAATCCTACAATGGCAGAGGTGAATTACATGGGAGAATCCTATGAAAACACCTATAATCCTTCATGGAGAAATCATCCAAATTTCTCATGGAAGGACCAACAGAAGCCTCAACAAGGCTTCAACAATAATGGTGGAAGAAATAAGTTTAGCAATAGCAAGCCTTTTCCATCATCTTCTCAGTAACAGACAGAGAATTCTTAATAGATCTATTCTGGCCTGGAAACTATAGTCTCTGATCTATCTAAGACCATACTAAGTTTCATGAATAAAACAAGGTCCTCAATTAGAAATTTGGAGGCACAGGTGGGTCAGTTGAGTAAGAAGATTACTGAAACTCCTCCCAGTACTCTCCCAAGCAATACAGAAGAAAATCCCAAGAGAGAGTGCAAGGCCATAACTATAACCAACATGGTCAAACCTGGAGAGAGTGAGCAGGACGTGAGTCCCAGTGAGAAAAGCCTCATGGGACGTCCTCTGGACAGAAAGGAGTTTCCCTTTGAGGAACCAAAGGAATCTGAGGCTCATACAGAGACCACAGAGATTTCATTGAACTTTCTTCTGCCATTCATGAGCTCTGATGAATATTCTTCCTCTGAAGAGGATGAAAACATCACTGAAGAGCAAGTTGCTAAGTATCTAGGAGCAATCATGAAGCTGAATGCCAAATTATTTGGTAATGAGACTTGGGAGGATGAACCCCCCTTGTTCACCAATGAACTGAATGCATTAATGAGGCAGACATTACCTCAGAAGAAACCGGATCCTGAAAAATTCTTCATACCTTATACCATAGGCACCATAACCTTTGAGAAGGCTCTGTGTGACCTGGGCTCAGGGATAAACCTCATGCCACTCTCTGTAATGGAGAAACTGGAAATCTTTGAGGTACAAGCTGCAAGAATCTAACTAGAGATGGCAGACAAATCAATGAAACAGGCTTATGGACTAGTAGAGGACGTGCTAGTAAAGGTTGAAGGCCATTACATCCTTGCTGATTTCATAGAGGAGAGTTGGTCCTTAAGTTGAATGAGGACTACCTTGTATTCAATACTCAAGGTTCTCCTTCTGTTACCATAGAAAGGAAGCATGAAAAGCTTCTCTCAATTCAGAGTCAAACAAAACCCCCACATTCAAACTCTAAGTTTGGTGTTGGGTGGCCACAACCAAACTCTAAGTTTGGTGTTGAGAGGCCATAACCAAACTCTAAGTTTGGTGTTGAGAGGCCCCAACCTTGCTCTAATTATTTGTGAGGCTCCATGAGAGCTCACTGTCAAGCTATTGACATTAAAGAAGCGCTTATTGGGAGGCAACCCAATGTTATTTAATTATATCTATTTATTTTCCATTGTTATTTTATGTTTCCTGTAGGTTGATGATCATGTGAAGTCACAAAAATAACTGAAAAATAAAAAACAGAATGAAAAACAGCATTAAAAATAGCACACCCTGGAGGATAAGCTTACTGGCATTTAAACGTCAATAAGAGGCATCAGACTGACATTTAACGCCAGAAAGAAGCATCAAGCTGGAGTTAAACGCCAGAAATAGGCTACAGTCTGGCGTTTAACGCCAGAAACAAGCACCAACTTAGTGTTAAACGCCAATAAAGGGAGAAAAGCTGGCGTTTAACGCCAGAAACAAGCAACAGTCTGGCGTTAAATGCCAGGATTGCACTCTAAGGGCATTTACACGCCTAAATGGAGCAGAGATGCTAAGTCCTTGACCCCTCAGGATCTGTGGACCCCACAGGATCCCCACCTACCCCACCTCTTCTTCACACTTCCCCAAATACCCTTCACCAATCACCTCATTCACTCTTCCCCAAAACCCCATCTACCTTCAAATTCAAAACCCTCCTCCCACCCCTATATAAACCCCTCACTACTCTTTCATTTTCACACATTACAACCACTACTTCTATCCCTTGGCCGAACCACATATCTCCCTCCATCTCCTCCATCTTCTTCTTCTACTACTACTACTTTCTTTCTTCTTTTGCTCGAGGACGAGCAAATCTTTTAAGTTTGGTGTGGTAAAAGCATTGCTTTTTGTTTTTCCATAACCATTAATGGCACCTAAGGCCAGAGAAACCTCAAGAAAGAGGAAAGGGAAGGCAATTGCTTCCACCTCTGAGTCATGGGAGCTGGAGAGATTCATCTCAAAGGTCCATCAAGACCACTTCTATGAAGTTGTGGCCAAGAAGAAGGTGATCCCTGAGGTCCCTTTCAAGCTCAAAAGGAGTGAGTATTCGGAGATCCGACATGAGATTAGAAGAAGAGGATGGGATGTTCTCTCCAATGCTATTCAACAAGTCGGGATCTTAATGGTTCAAGAGTTCTATGCAAATGCATGGATCATTAAGAACCATGATCAAAGTATGAACCCGAATCCAAATAATTGGCTTACAATGGTTCGGGGGAAATACTTAGATTTCAGTCCGAAAAATGCAATGTTGGCGTTCAACTTGCCAATGATGCAAGAAAACGCATGCCCCTACACTAGAAGGGTCAACTTTGATCAAAGGTTGGACCAAGTCCTCATGGACATATGTGTGGAAGGAGCTCAATGAAAAATTAACTCAAGAGGACAAGCCCATCACTAAAAAGAGGATGGAGCAAACAAGAGAGTCCACTCATGGACCTCAACAAGATCATGAGGAAATTCCTCATCATGAAATCCCTGAGATGCCTCAAGGGATGCACTTTCCTCCACAAAACTATTGGGAGCAAATTAACACCTCCCTAGGAGAATTAAGTTCCAACATGGGACAACTAAGGGTGGAGCACCAAGAGCACTCCATCATTCTCCATGAGATTAGAGAATATCAAAGAGCTATGAGGGAGGAGCAACAAAGGCAAGGAAGAGACATAGAGGAGCTCAAGAGCACCATTGGTTCTTCAAGAGGAGGAAGACGCCATCCTCACTAAGGTGGACCCGTTCCTTAATCTCCTTGTCTATTTATTTTTTTCTGTTTTCATTCTCTATGCTTTATGTTTATTTATGTTTGTGTCTTTATTACATGATCATTGGTGTCTAGTGTCTATGTCTTAAAGCTATGAATGTCCTATGAATCCATCACCTTTCTTAAATGAAAAATGTTTTTAATCACAAAAGAACAAGAAGTACATGATTTCGAATTCATCCTTGAAATTAGTTTAATTATTTTGATGTGGTGACAATACTTTTTATTTTCTTAATGAATGCTTGAACAGTGCATATGTCTTTTGAATTTGTTGTTTATGAATGTTAAAACTGTTGGCTCTTGAAAGAATGATGGAAAAGGAGAAATGTTATTGATAATCTGAAAAATCATAAAATTGATTCTTGAAGCAAGAAAAGCAGTGAAAAACAAGGCTTGCAAAAAAAAAATGGCGAAAATAAAAGAAAAAAAAAGAGAAAGAAAAAGAAAAAGCAAGCAGAAAAAGCCAAGAGCCCTTTAAACCAAAAGGCAAGGGTAAAATAAAAAGGATCCAAGGCTTTGAGCATTAATGGATAGGAGGGCCCAAAGGAATAAAATCCTGGCCTAAGCGGCTAAACCAAGCTGTCCCTAACCATGTGCTTGTGGCGTGAAGGTGTCAAGTGAAAAGCTTGAGACTGAGCAGTTAAAGTCGTGATCCAAAGCAAAAAGAGTGTGCTTAAGAACCCTGGACACCTCTAATTGGGGACTCTAGCAAAGCTGAGTCACAATCTGAAAAGGTTCACCAAGTTATGTGTCTGTGGCATTTATGTATCCGGTGGTAATACTGGAAAACAAAGTGCTTAGGGCCACGGCCAAGACTCATAAAGTAGCTGTGTTCAAGAATCAACATACTGAACTAGGACTATCAATAACACTATCTAAATTCTGAGTTCCTATAGATGCCAATCATTCTGAACTTCAAAGGATAAAGTGAGATGCCAAAACTGTTCAGAGGCAAAAAGCTACTAGTCCCGCTCATTTAATTAGAGCTAAGTTTCATTGATATTTTGGAATTTATAGTATATTCTCTTCTATTTATCCTATTTGATTTTCAGTTGCTTGGGGACAAGCAATAATTTAAGTTTGGTGTTGTGATGAGCGGATAATTTATACGCTTTTTGGCATTGTTTTTAGGTATTTTTAGTATGAATTAGTTAGTTTTTACCATGTTTTTATTAGTTTTTAAATAAAAATCACATTTCTGTACTTTACTATGAGTTTGTATGTTTTTCTGTGATTTCATGTATTTTCTGGCTGAAATTGAAGGACCTGAGCAAAAATCTGATTCAGAGGCTGAAAAGGACTACAGATGCTGTTGGATTCTGATCTCCCTGCTCTCGAAATGGATTTTATGGAGCGACAGAAACCCAATTGGCGCGCTCTCAATTGCGTTGGAAAGTAGACATCCAGGGCTTTCCATCAATATATAATAGTCCATACTTTGCCCGAGTTTTGACGACGCAAACTGGCATTCAAACACCAACTTCCTGTCCTATTCTGAAGTTAAACGCCAGAAATAAGTTACAAACCAGAGTTAAACGCCACAAACAGGCTGCAACCTGGGGTTTAACTCCAAGAGAAGTCTCTACACGTGTAAAACTCAATGCTCAGCCCAAGCACAGACCAAGTGGGCCCTGGAAGTGGATTTCTGCACTATCTGCACTTAGTTACTTATTTCTGTAACCCTAGCTACTAGTTTAGTATAAAAACTACTTTTAGAGATTTATTTCATGTCTTTTGTTAGTCTTTTGACCATCTTTGGACGTTTAGTCCTTAGACTTTTATGCTTTTGTACACGTTTGGAGGCTGGCCATTCAGCCATGCCTGGACCTTCATCACTTTTGTATTTTCAACGGTGGAGTTTCTACACCCCATAGATTAAGGTGTGGAGCTCTGCTATTACTCATGAATTAATGCAAAGTACTATTGTTTTTCTATTCAATTCAAGCTTATTCTTATTCCAAGATATTCACTCACACTTCAACCTGATGAATGTGATGATCCGTGACACTTATCATCATTCTCACCTGTGAACGCGTGCCTGAAAACCACTTCCATTCTATCTGCAATAGCTTGAGTGTGTATTTCTTAGTCCGTGGATGACAGACACTCAGAGTATGCAATGAAGCATAGTCAGTCCATTCCCAAGGCTCTAACAGGAACGAACTGCTCTGATACCATTTGTAACGACTCAACTTCCAGAACGTCATGATCGTACCAAAAGTAAGGCGTTACTAACCTGTTTTCCTTTATTAACTATTTACTATTGAGCCTTTAGTTCGATATCGCGACTTAGTTTTACAAAAAAATGCCAGAAAAATTTTGTTTGTTTTTTTTTATTTATCAAAATCATGTCAAGGTTCAACAAGAAATAATAATCACAAAATTATTAATAATAATAAATATTATACAAAAGAATTTAACTGAAACTCATGTAACTCCTATCCCTCTGTATAAAATAAAGATTAAAGTAATAAGGGCGAGGGAACTCTATGAAAACAACTTAACTCATAAATATAGTCCAACAATCGTCCGCAACTTCAAACTGAGTCTTCGAACCTGTGTCACTGAAAGGGTGGAAGATTTTGGGGTAAGAACAAACCACACGTTCTCAATAGGGAATAGGAATGCCGTAAAAGTAATGATTAACATGCAAATAATTAACTTTGCTTAATAAACTATCTTTGTCAACCCTTTTGAAATACTTTTTAATCTTACTTTAGATAAATAGTTACTTTCTTTAAATTTCTAAAGCCGAAACAGATCTCAATCGCAAAACTTGTCATATTAAATATCTTTCAGCCACATAATTGATTCTCAGTCATAACAACAGTTATTAATCATCTCTATCCATTCACAAACTACTAGCACAAATAAGAAACTCAATTCAACACACAAACAAATCACAATAAAACAAACAATACAATAACAGAGAAGTAATACAAGCAAACACAACCAAATATAAATGCACATCCAATTTGATGCATGTCGGTCCTAAGCAGGCCATGAGCTCACGTGTCAGTTTACACCCTGCAGCCCGACATTACCTAGGAACAAGACCCAGATATGGCTTCCCTTTGTGTCCTTAGTGCATATGTGTCGGTGGTAAGAATATCACTCCTTCGTGACTACCGGCCGTTGGCGCAAAGCCCGACCCCATAGTATACGCACAAAGGGAAACAGTGATCCTCAGTTCGTGGGCATCCCCGAGATCAATTAACAAACAAAACAATGATCCTCAGTTCGTGGGTTTTCCCGAGATCAACATACAACAACAAACATGATCCTCAGTTCGTGGGTTATACCCGAGACCAATACACAGCAAACAACGATCTTCAGTTCGTGGGATATACCCGAGATCAATATATAACCGTTAGTGGGTTATTCCCATAATCAATGATTATCAGTTCGTGGGTTTTTCCCACATAAAACAAATAACAATCTATAGGTTTCCCCGAGATTAATGATCATTCAGTTCGTGGGTACTTCCCGATTTTAACCAATTATCAATTCGTAGGTTTTCCCCGTAGTTAAACAACTAACAGTTCGTGGGGTTTTTCCTCCTTTTATCACTTTTTATTGTCCTTTCTAAAACGCAACAATCCACATATCAATTCGTCATTCTCTCTTTCCCTTTGAGTTCTTAACATTTTTCTTTAAACTTTTCTTGACTTTCTCAGGTATTTATCCATAAAAATATTCACCATCAAGTCAGTCATAATCTCTACTTTAGCAATCTTGACTCAAGCCATCTTTAAAACTATTTTTCAATTTGGTTCTCTATCGAAAGACTCAAGAAAAATAATTTATTTTAAATTCATTAAACATTTTTCAAAACATAACCTCTCTTTAGAAATAATCAAATAAAACTCTTTCTCAAGTTTACTAACTTCACAAAGATTCAAAAATCATCTCTCTTACTATTCAAATTCAAATATTATTATTTCACCAAATTTCTAAAAAGGTAGTCTTTTATTTCAAGCCCAAAACATAACTCTTTCTATATTGAATCAAATTCAAAACATAATTTCTTTCTTAAATAATTCAAGTTCGAAACATAATTCCTTTCCTTGATAAATTGAACTCAAAATATTTTAATTCTTTTCTAAACTAAATAAAGCTCAAGTAATATAATTTTCCAAATTCAAAGCTTCTAAAATAACTTTTCAAATGAAACCTAAGATTTTTATAAAATTTCGGCAGCACCTCCCCTAAAACTCGGACTTAACCACCCTTACGGGTTCCCTCTTTTCAACATCTCATCAAACCTTTCTCATCAATTATCACAACAGGAGATTCTCAATCAATCAGAAATTCATAATTTGCAATAATCAACAATTAAAGCATAGTTCGCAATTTCCACATAATCTATCTATCCCACTTCCATCTCATCAATTTATAATTATTTTCAACATATCATAGAATCCTTTCAAAATTAAACTCAGTCAACCAGTAATCCCAAAAATCAGCCTTCCATAATTTAAAGTCATTTACTTGTTAACAAAGTAACTATTTTGTTTTAGAAGTTATATTTCAAGAGAATAATTCGGTAATCAAACTTCAATCTTTTAGCAATTCTCAAACATAACTCTAATTAATCACGAATCAACATTAACAAGCATCAAAACCAATTCCAACCAGTCACAAGTCAATTTCACAGCCATTCCGACATATCAGATTACTAAAATCAACAACAAACGCTTATTCTCAATAATCAAAATACAGCCACAACTCAAACCATCACAACAATCCCAAACCAAACACAAATCCAACTCAGTTCATCAATTATCAATACGACAACTTTTCAATAGTTAACTCATCAAATTTCAATTTAACAAGTATTATCAAATGAATCACCATTCACAACCACATTTCAATCAATTCAGCAATATCATATAAGATCAGAATTTTCAACGAATCCATGAAAATCAGAAAAACCAATATCAGTCACAGCATTAACCAAAATTAATCTTGTCAAATTAATTACTCACAATAACAAGTCCCAGTGTCATTCACAGCCATAACCTAAACTCATTAAACTAATTGAAACACTAAAACATCATCTTAATACCAAACTTAATCCTAATTTCACAACCTCAAACTAAGTTCATTTCAATCAATTAATCACATAAAATATTTATAAATTATTCGCAATTATTCATTAAACTTCATTGGCATTCATAAATTAAAAACAGTTAATTTCAAATAAAATCCCCTACCTCAGAGTGTCGAAATTTGCAGAATTTAAACGCAACACACCCAGTATTCCAAATCCACAGTAGCAGCAGTAGTTTTGGCATTTCTAATCGACAATAGCGGCACTCTGTCAGGTTTTGGCACCCGCTCTGTTCCCATAGCAGCCACAGTGGTGGTCCTGGGCAGCTCCGGTGGCAGTAGAAAGCCTCAGTGTCAACCAAACGGCGATGGTAACGCCTCAGAATGGATCTAGAGCAAGGACAGAGCAACAAAACCAACAGTTCCAGTAGTGGCAGTGGCTTCTTCTCAAATTCTAGAAACTAGAAGCAAAGGCAGAACTGGCGAGCCCTCCTCCTCCAACGGCGGCTTGGTGAGACGCAGCAGCAATAGAGTACGACAATAGCGGTGATGGCTACACGTAGCGACAACGTCTTCCCTCTTTCCTGTGAACTCGACGGCTTCACTCTCTTCTCGACGGCAGCGAGCTCACAGCAACGGCTAGGCGGTGACCGATCTAAGGGAGACGACGAGCAAGGACAGCGGTCGCTGCTCGTGGTGGTCGCCCTCCTCTGTTCAACGACGTCAGTGGCGGGACGGGCTTGGTGGGAGGCAGAACGATGACTGGACAGTGACGATCGGCGTGGCTTCGACGGTGATGCTCCTCGCAGCCCTACAAACGGCGACGACGAACCTGATGGTGACGAGAGGCGCGGCAGAGCGGGTGGAGCTGGACGGTGGCTAGGCACGGCTCCCTCTTCTCCGATTTCCCCCTCCCCTGGTTCCCCCCTGACTCCTCACTCTCCCTCTCTGATGTTCTGTTTCTGAAGCATGTATTACGTTGGAGGGGGTTTGATGGCTGGGATAAGAAATTAGGGTTAGGGTTTCTGGGATTTGGGAATTAGGGTTTCTGATTCAATTTGGGAATTTGGGGTTAGGAATTAGGATTTTATAAAAGAATAAGGATAGGTATGAATAGATATTTTGATAAAATTGAAGGGTAGAGTAATTTTAAAATCAAATATACTCTATTAAAAATATTTAGAAATAATATTTATCATCATATTGCTAAGTTCAATCAATTATTTCAAATTTAAAATATAAAATGAACATATTAATCAGATTTTATAAAATATAATTTAAACTCAATATTAATCATTCAAATTAAATGATATAACTTTTAATTATTTTTCTATCACCAAAACTTTAATTTCAAATTATAAAATAACCAATTATAATAAAAGTTGTATATAAATATTAATTAATTTAAACTTAAAGTATTTATAAATATCAATCTAATCATTTATAATAAAATAATTTCTAGGAGTTCAAATTAATAACATAATTCATTCAAAATAGAATTGATTTAAATTAAATTATACAATTCTTCTTATTTTTCAATTATCAAAATTATAATTTCAATTATACCAAATATCTAATAAAGATTATATAAAAATTCTAATTAATTTAAACTTCAATTATCATGAAATTCCATTTAATTACCTTTAGTAAAATAATTTTCTTAAAATAAAATTATCAACAAATAAAATAAATCACAAATAACTAATTATTTGATTTTCAAAAACTAGAGATGTTACATTCTACCCACCTTAGAAAAATTTTCGCCTTTAAAAATTGCTAGAATAAAATAAATTCAAACTTAAATCAAGGAAAATAGAATATATGAACAAAAACATAGGCATTGTCAAGGATGAATATTCAAAGAGTCATATTCATAGGCAAGCAAAGGTATACAAGAATGACAAAGTATGGCTGGGAACAATCAAATCACATTCTAAGGAGGAAATTCAAACCAGAGAATTCCAATGAAAGCAATGAAGAAAAAGATGGCACGAGTTTGCGTGGCACATATAAAGATTACACGTCAAAACGAAGCTAACTTTATAACTTCTAACGCTCCCAAAACTCGTGAATCGCATTACCTATTCTTCTATTTCGTCTATGATAACCCATTAGTGTTCCCATATACATAAATTATTAGTATTAAGTTGGCCAGACCTAATACAATGAGGCATGCAATGGTAGACTAATAGCGTTAATCATCAGACAGTCATGCACATAAAACTCAAACTCTTGTTATCAGAACAAGTCACAAAGCATGACAGACACTCAGAGTATGCAATGAAGCATAGTCAGTCCATTCCCAAGGCTCTAACAGGAACGAATTGCTCTGATACCATTTATAACGACCCAACTTCCAAAACGTCATGATCGTACCAAAAGTAAGGCATTACTAACCTGTTTTTCTTTCTTAACTATTTACTATTAAGCCTTTAGTTCGATATCGCGACTTAGTTTTACAAAAAAATGCCAGAAAAATTTTGTTTGTTTTTTTTTATTTATCAAAATCATGTCAAGGATCAACAAGCAATAATAATCACAAAATTATTAATAATAATAAATATTATACAAAAGAATTTAACTGAAACTCATGTACAACTCCTATCCATCTATATAAAATAAAGATTAAAGTAATAAGGGTGAGGGAACTCTATGAAAACAACTTAACCCATAAATATAGTCCAACAATCGTCCGCAACTTCAAACTTAGTCTTCGAACCTGTGTCACTGAAAGGGTGGAAGATTTTGGGGTGAGAACAAACCACACGTTCTCAGTAGAGAATGGGAATGTCGTAAAAGTAATGATTAACATGCAAATAATTAACTTTGCTTAATAAACTATCTTTGTCAACCCCTTTGAAATACTTTTTAATCTTACTTTAGATAAATAGTTACTTTCTTTAAATTTCTAAAGCCGAAACAGATCTTAATCACAAAACTTGTCATATTAAATATCTTTCAGCCACATAATTGATTCTCAGTAATAACAACAGTTATTAATCATCTCTATCCATTCACAAACTACTAGCACAAATAAGAAACTCAATTCAATAGACAAACAAATCACAATAAAACAAACAATACAATCACAGAGAAGTAATACAAGCAAACACAACCAAATATAAATGCACAACCAATATGATGCATGTCTGTCCTAAGCAGGCCATGAGCTCACGTGTCAGTTTACAACCTGCAGCCCGACATTACCTAGGAACAAGTCCTAGATAGGGCTTCCCTTTGTGTCCTTAGTGCATATGTGTCGGTGGTAAGAATACCACTCCTTCGTGACTACCGACCGTCGGCACAAAGCCCGACCCCATAATATACGCACAAGGGGAAACAGTGATCCTCAGTTCATGGGCGTCACCGAGATCAATTCACAAACAAAACAATGATCCTCAGTTCGTGGGTTTCCCCGAGATCAACATACAACAACAAACATGATCCTCGGTTCGTGGGTTATACCCGAGACCAATACACAGCAAACAACGATCTTCAGTTCGTGGGATATACCCGAGATCAACATATAACCGTTAGTGGGTTATTCCCGTAATCAATGATTATCAGTTCGTGGGTTTTTCCCACATATAAAACATATAACAATCTATAGGTTTTCCCGAGATCAATGATCATTCAGTTCGTAGGTACTTCCTGATTTTAACCAATTATCAATTTGTGGGTTTTCCCCGTTGTTAAACAACTAACAGTTCGTGGGGTTTTTCCTCCTTTTATCACTTTTCATTATCCTTTCTAAAACGCAACAATCCATATATCAATTCGTCATTCTCTCTTTCCCTTTGAGTTCTTAACATTTTTCTTTAAACCTTTCTTAACTTTCTCAGGTATTTATCCATAAAAATCTTCACCATCAAGTCAGTCATAATCTCTACTTTAGCAATCTTGACTCAAGCCAACTTTAAAACTATTTTTCAATTTGGTTTTCTAGCGAAAGACTCAAAAAAAATCATTTATTCTAAATTCATTAAACACTTTTCAAAACATAACCTCTCTTTAGAAATAATCAAATAAAACTCTTTCTCAAGTTTACTAACTTCACAAAGATTCAAAAATCATCTCTCTTACTATTCAAATTCAAATATTATTATTTCACCAAATTTCTAAAAAGGTAGTCTTTTATTTCAAGCCCAAAACATAACTCTTTCTATATTGAATCAAATTCAAAACATAATTTCTTTCTTAAATAATTCAAGTTCGAAACATAATTCCTTTCCTTGATAAATTGAACTCAAAATATTTTAATTCTTTTCTAAACTAAATAAATCTCAAGTAATATAATTTTCAAAATTCAAAGCTTCTAAAATAACTTTTCAAATGAAACCTCAGATTTTTATAAAATTTCGGCAGCACCTCCCCTAAAACTCGGACTTAACCACCCTTACGGGTTCCCTCTTTTCAACATCTCATCAAACCTTTCTCATCAATTATCACAACAGGAGATTCTCAATCAATCAGAAATTCATAATTCGCAATAATCAACAATTAAAGCATAGTTCGCAATTTCCACATAATCCATCTATCCCACTTCCATCTCATCAATTTATAATTATTTTTAACATATCATAGAATCCTTTCAAAATTAAACTCAGTCAACCAGTAATCCCAAAAATCAGCCTTCTATAATTTAAAGTCATTTACTTGTTAACAAAGTAACTATTTTGTTTTAGAAGTTATATTTCAAGAGAATAATTCGGTAATCAAACTTCAATCTTTTAGCAATTCTCAAACATAACTCTATTTAATCACGAATCAACATTAACAAGCATCAAAACCAATTCCAACCAGTCACAAGTCAATTTCACAGCCATTCCAACATATCAGATTACTAAAATCAACAACAAACGCTTATTCTCAATAATCAAAATACAGCCACAACTCAAACCATCACAACAATCCCAAACCAAACACAAATCCAACTCAGTTCATCAATTATCAATACGACAACTTTTCAATAGTTAACTCATCAAATTTCAATTTAACAAGTATTATCAAATGAATCACCATTCACAACCACATTTCAATCAATTCAGCAATATCACATAAGATCAGAATTTTCAACAAATCCATCAAAATCAGAAAAACCAATATCAGTCACAGCATTAACCAAAATTAATCTTGTCAAATTAGTTACTCATAATAACAAAACCCAGTGACATTCACCACC
Source organism: Arachis hypogaea (assembly GCF_003086295.3). Taxonomy (NCBI): domain Eukaryota; kingdom Viridiplantae; phylum Streptophyta; class Magnoliopsida; order Fabales; family Fabaceae; genus Arachis; species Arachis hypogaea. The sequence continues at coordinate 113,904,671 of NC_092050.1, read as the reverse complement.
ATAACCTAAACTCATTAAACTAATTGAAACACTAAAACGTCATCTTAATACCAAACTTAATCCTAATTTCACAACCTCAAACTAAGTTCATTTCAATCAATTAATCACACAAAATATTTATAAATTATTCATAATTATTCATTAAACTTCATTGGCATTCATAAATTAAAAACAGTTAATTTCAAATAAAATCCCCTACCTCAGAGTGTCGAAATTTGTAGAATTTTAACGCGACACACCCAGTATTCTAAATCCACAGCAGCAGCAGTAGTTTTGGCATTTCTAATCGACAATAGCGGCACTGTCAGGTTTTGGCACCCGCTCTGTTCCCATAGCAGCCACAGTAGTGGTCCTGGGCAGCTCCGGTGGCAGTGGAAAGCCTCAATGTTAGCCAAACGGCGATGGTAACGCCTCAGAGTGGATCTAGAGCAAGGACAGAGCAACAAAACCAACAGTTCCAGCAGTGGCAGTGGCTTCTTCTCAGATTCCAGAAACTAGAAGCAAAGGCAGAACTGGCGAGCCCTCCTCCTCCAACGGCGGCTTGGTGAGACGCAGTAGCAACAATGTACGACAACAGCGGCGATGGCTTCACGTAGCGACAACGTCTTCCCTCTTTCCTGTGAACTCGATGGCTTCACTCTCTTCTCGACGACAGCGAGCTCACAGCAACGGCTAGGCGGCGACGGATCTAAGGGAGACGACGAGCAACGACAGTGGTGGCTGCTCGTGGTGGTCGCCCTCCTCTGTTCGGCGACGTCAGTGGCGGGACGGGCTTGGTGGGAGGCAGAACGACGACTGGGCAGCGACGATCGGTGTGACTTTGACAGCGATGCTCCTTGCGGCTCTACAAACGGCGACAATGAACCTGATGATGACGAGAGGCGCGACAGAGCGGGCGGAGCTGGACGGTGGCTAGGAACGGTTCCCTCTTCTCCGATTTTCCCCTCCCCTGGTTCACCCCTGACTCCTCACTCTCCCTCTCTGATGTTCTTTTTCTGAAGCATGTATTACGTTGGAGGGGGTTTGGTGGCTGGGATAAGAAATTAGGGTTAGAGTTTCTGGGATTTGGGAATTAGGTTTTCTGATTCAATTTGGGAATTCGGGGTTAGAAATTAGGATTTTATAAAAGAATAAGGATAGGTATGAATAGATATTTTGATAAAATTGAAGGGTAGAGTAATTTTAAAATCAAATATACTCTATTAAAAATATTTAGGAATATTATTTATCATCATATTGCTAAATTTAATCAATTATTTCTAATTTAAAATATAAAATGAACATATTAATCACATTTTATAAAATGTAATTTAAACTTAATATTAATTATTCAAATTAAATGATATAACTTTTAATTATTTTTCTATCCCCGAAACTTTAATTTCAAATTATAAAATAACCAATTATAATAAAAATTGTATATAAATATTAATTAACTTAAACTTAAAGTATTTATAAATATCAATCTAATCATTTCTAATAAAATAATTTCTAGGAGTTCAAATTAATAACATATTTCATTTAAAATAGAATTTATTTATATTAAATTATACAATTCTTCTTATTTTTCAATTATCAAAATTTTAATTTCAATTATACCAAATATCTAATAAAGATTATATAAAAATTCTAATTAATTTAAACTTAAATTATCATGAAATTCTATTTAATTACCTTTAGTAAAATAATTTTCTTAAAATAAAATTATCAACAAATAAAATAAATCACAAATAACTAATTATTTGATTTTCAAAAACTAGGGATGTTACACGTAGCGTTCTTCAATTGAGCATAGCGTTCCTCTGGATTGCTTCCTTCTCTGTTTCTACTTTTCATCTGTCATCAATCAAACATTCAATCAAAGCCTTGCTAAAATCATAAGATTTTGCATCATTCATAATAATCACATAATTCTTGCATAAATCTCATGATAATGCATAAAATCAACAATGTTTAACTGAATCAAGATAGACATAAAATTCCACTCCAATCACTTACTTATTGTGCAAGAAACGTATGAAACCTAATGAAAATAAGTAAAAATTGCTAGTAAAACTAGCATAAAATGACTTGTCATCAGCACCACAGTTTCATCCCCTTTTAGGGCCGTATTTTCAGAAATTACACATTTTAAACAGGCTATATATGGGGGTTTCTTCTCCAACACCTCTGTAAAAGAGATATTGACTTGTAGCTTCCTGAGGACTACCAAGAACTGAGCAAGTTGCTCTTCCTCAAGCTCCTTTTGCACGTCTGGAGAGGGTTAGTCTTCAGGCTCCTTCATCTTCATGGGGCGTGTGTGAGTACACTCCCAATCTCCTCCTGAGCCTTGTTCTACTTCAGTTCCTCAACAACTTTCTCCTCCTTGGGTTCGAACTTAGCTTCCATAGTGAGGGCCTTGCACTCTTCCTTTAGATTTACCCCTGTGTTGTTTGTAAGGGTGTTGGAGGGTGCCTCGGGTATCCTCTTGCTCAACTGACCTACCTGTATCTCCAAATTCCTAATGGAAGACCTAGTCTCTGCCATGAAACTATGAATGGTCTTGGAGAGGTTAGAGACTATAGTAGCCAGGTCAGAGAGGCTCTATGTGGGCATCTCCATCTGCTGCTGAGAGGGCTGGAATTGTCTGTTATTGAACCTGTTTTGATTGTTTCCACCCTGATTACTATTGAAGCCTTGTTGAAGCCTCTGCTAATCTCTCCACCCGAAGTTAGGGTGATTCCTCCATCCCTGATTAAAAGTGTTTTAATAGGGATTATTATTGGGATTTCTGGAGGAATTCCCTACGTAATTTACTTCCTCTATAGTGGTCCAAGAATTGTCACCAGCGTCTCCTTTATAGGATGCATCTTGAGTTATAATAGTTGAGACCTGCATCCTACTCAAGTGCTGGGAGATCATATTGATCTACTGGGACATGACCTTGTTTTGCGCTAGAATGGCTCCAGAGTGCCCACCTCCATAACTCTTCACTTTTCAGGAGTCCAGTGTTCACAAGGTTTCTCTCATAAGTGTACATATATTGGTTGTTGGCAACCAAATCAATGAGCTCCTACGCTTCTTCAGGTGTCTTCTTCATGTGGAGTGAGCCACCAACAGAGTGATCCAATGACATCTTGGACATCTCAGAGAGGCCATCATAGAAGATCTCTAACATGGTCCACTCTGAGATCATGTCAGGAGGGCATCTCCTAATCCGCTGTTTGTACCTCTCCCAGGCTTCATAGAGGGACTCTCCTTCTTTCTATCTGAAAGTCTGGACTTTTACCCTAAGCTTACTCAGCTTCTGAGGTGGAAAAAACTTGGTCAAAAATCCATTGACCACCTTCTCCCATGTGTCCAGGCTCTCCTTATGCTGAGAATCCAGCCATAGCTTTGCTCTGTCCCTTACAGCAAAGGGGAAGAGCATGAGCTTGTAAACCTTAGTATTCACTCTATTTGTCTTAATAGTATCACAAATCTGTAGGAAATTCGATATGAACTTGTTGTGGTCTTCCTGCGAGAGTCCATGAAACTGACAATTATGCTGTACCAGAGTGACCATTTGAGGCTTAAACTCGAAGTTGTTGGCAACTATGGCAGGTATAGATATGCTGCACCCATGGAAGTCAGATGCGGGTGTAGTGTAAGAGCCAAGGACCTTCCTTGTGTCTCCTCCATCGTTTAGATTAGCTGCCATAGCTGTATTGATAAACCACAATTTTATGATTTATTTTGTATTGAATTTTGTGAATTTTATCAACTTTTCTCACATTTATTCACTAAAATAGCATGGTTTTGTGAATTTCTCCTAATTGTGCTTAATGATTGAAAACATGCTTTTTAGGCTTTCAAATTGCTAAATTTAATCCAATTTTCTCCCATTCGATGCCTCGATATGTTTGTTTGAGTGATTTAAGGTTTTGAAGGCAAGAATGACTCGAAAGAAATGGAAGACAAGCATGCAAAGTGGAGAATTTATGAAGAAATGAGGATTTATAGAATTCATGGCGACGCGTATACGTGGCCCACGGGTACGCGTGACAAGCAGCACATGACCAACTTAAAGGTAATACGCTTGGGGCGATTTCTGAGCCATCGAGGCCCAAATCTAACTTATTTCTGATGTTATTGAACCCAAGAATTGAAGAGGGAATGAACAAAGTAGCGATACAGTAGTTTTTACCATGTTTTAGGTTAGAATTCTAGAGAAAAAAGCTCTCTCTTCTCTTTAGAATTTAGGGTAGAATTAGGTTAATCTTTCTTTGATTTAGGTTTTATTTCTTATCTTGATTTATTTTCATTGCAATTTCTTGTTACTACATCGTTGCTTTCTTAGTTCTTCTTGTTAGTTTTTTCTATTTTGTTACTTTCATGTTTATGAGCACTTTGTTGATTTTAATTTCAATTAATGCAATTTATGTTTTTATGTCTCTTATTGTTTAATTGAGTTGTTATTGTTACTTTCTTGCTTTGGGTAGTCATAGATTTTATATTTCTTGTTAATTTTGTATGCTTTTATTTTATGCCTTCCAAGTGTTTGATAAAATGCTTGTGCAGAGATTTTAGTGTAGAATTTTGTATTCTTGGCTTGGGATGATAACTTGGGTGACCTTGAGTTACTAATGTCCAAGTAATTGATAATTTGTTTCCATTGACACTAGCCTTCACTCTTTCAATTGGTGAGATAGTTAGGACTTATGGGCGCTCATTTGACTTTCCTTCAATTGTTAGAGGATGACAAAATGGGATTGATCTTTGCAATTATCATATTGTGGTTGGTAACAAGGATAGTGATCCTTAACCATAAACCCTTGCCAATACCTTTTTACCATTTGATTTCCTTTCCTTTATTAGTTAATTGTCATTTACCTTCATGTTATTTACATTTCTTGTCAATTGCTATCTCACCCCCAATTTCCCTCAGAGCCAATAATTGAGCACTTCATTACAATTCCTAGGGAGAACGACCCTAGATTAATACTCCCGGTTATTTTGATTTGTATTGTGACAACCTTTTAAACTTTGATTGAGGATTAATTGTTGATTTGGACTATGCTTGCAACGAAATCCCTTTGAGAAATTCTACACTGACATTAATCCTCTATCAAATTTTTGGCGCCGTTGCCGGGGAGTTGCAAATGTGTGCTTGTTATTGGTTGTTGTATATATGTGAATATTGTGAATAGTTTGATTTTTGGTTTGTTTGTTAGTTTTTGCTGGTTTTAGGAGTTTACTTTCACTAGTTCTTATTAGTGTTTGTTTTTATTTTCTATTCCTACTATGAATTCTCACCCTTTTGCCTATGAGTTTGGTTCTAACTATGTTGTAGAAAATGGGAATTACAATGACAACTTGCATCAAGGATGGGACAATCAAAGGTGGGAGGTGCCATATGCTTATGATAAACCCTCTTGGCAACAACCCCATCCAACATACTATGAACAAGAGTCATCCATGATGCATACCAAGACAATGGCTATGGTGGACCTCCTTGTGATTATTAACAACCCCCACCATATCCCTATGAACCCCCTCCTCAATATAGCCCTCAACCACCATACTCACAAGCCTCATACCACCAAACACCTTCATATGATCCTAACCCATATACACCATACCAACAACCATATGAACTATACATAGAATCACTCTAATTCCAATATCAATACTCCCAAAGACCACAACCTCACTACTATTACCAAGATGAACCAACTCCCATATATGAGAACTTTCAATCACATGATGAATTCTTCCTTCCGCCACAACCCTCCATGGAAGAATATCTATATCTATCAATCCAAGAGCAATATGATCCTACATATGTTAGTCAAGTAGAACAAGAGCCAAGGGATCGTCTCAAAGAAGCGATGGATCGGTTTAGAGCAATATTAGTTCAAAAGGAGCAAGAGGAAGGCCAAAAGAGGCACGAAAATATCATGGCTAACCTTGCCAAAATTAAAGCCAACTTGGACTCATGGGACTCATGCAACAAACAAAGTATTTTCACGGAAGAATGTGGAGCATCAACCGAAGAGTAGAGCATGAAAGAGATCTTGGAGTCTCAACTTGGGAACAAGGAGATAGAGTATGTCTTGCAACAAGTGAAAGGGATGGAGATTCTTGAAGAAGAAGAAGTGGTTGAAGACCTACACGAAGTTGAATAAGAGGTGGATTCTAAGCTTGAGAACACTTCCACACCAAGTAATATTGTTGATGATTTTGTGGAAGTTGTTGAACCTTCTTCTATTGAACTTGAAATTGATGTTGAGGAGGATAATGTGCAACCTCCTAAGCATATTATGGATGATGAAAGATTGGAAGAATTTGAACAAGCAACAAGTCCTACTATTGAAGATGATTCCGCACCAACCAATGTGCTAATTGAGATTGTTGAACCTTCCTCATTGTGTTGTAAAATTGACGATAAGAAGGACCATGCACAAACTCCAACACATGACTTGAGCATTGAGGAATGTGTAGAAGAAGTTGGTGAGCAAGGAATTGAAATTGAAGACGCTTGTGACGAATGGATTTTTGTTAGTAAAGAATTCACAAAATAAACTCTCGTTGCTAGTATAGTTTCTGAACCAACAAAGAATCCTTTCGTACAAAAACTTATTTGTCACTAAAGCAAACCTAATAAAAACAATAACCGAAGTATTTAAACCTCGGGTCATCTCTCAAGGAATTGCAGGGAGGTGTAGTTATTATTGGTTATGGAAAAGTATATTTTTGGGTTTTTGAAAGGTTGAACAAGGAATGTAAATAATAAGAAAATAAATTAATAATTAAGTGAACTCTTGGCAAGGTATGAGAATTAGACGTCCTATCCTAGTTATCCTTATCAATTGTGATGAGAATTGTTCATTGCTCCCACTTAGTTAACCCTTACTAAATAAAGGAAAGTCAAGTGGACCAATCAATTTGATTCCTCAAGTCCTAGTCAACTTCTAAGGAAAGACTAGCTTTAGAGGGATCCAAATCAACCAGCAAATTTCAATTATCAGTCAATAAAGGAGTTTGATAACTCAAGCGTCTCCAATTACTCAACCAAAGATAAGAATGTAAAAAGCTAAATTAAAATCATAAATATGAAATACCTCAAATTACATTAAATAACGAAATCAAATCTAATATGAAGTTCATAAACCAAATTGGGGAAATAAATAAACTAGAATGCTAGAATAAATAAAAGTAGAAGAGAAACTAAATTAAAGGAACATTGAACCTGGAATTGGGAAGAAATAAACCTAAAACTAAGAGAAATCCTAAAACCTAGAGAGAGGAGAGAGCCTCTCTCCCTAGAAACTACATCTAAAACCTAAATTGTGTGAATGAATGTTGTGTATGTTGTTCCTACTTGTCCCCTGGCTTTAGTCTGCGTTTCTGGGCCGAAAACTGAGTCCAAACTCAGCCCAAAATCGCCCCTAGCGTTTTCTGCGATTTCTGCAGGTAGCGCATGTCACGCGTACGCGTCAGGTACGCGCACGCGTCGTCGTGCAAACTCCAATTCACGCGTATACGTCACGTACGCGCACTGATGAGCAGATAATTTATACGCTTTTTGGCACTACATTTAGGTAGTTTTTAGTATGATTTAGTTAGTTTTTATTATATTTTTATTAGTTTTTATTCAAAAATCACATTTCTAGGATTTACTATGAGTTTGTTTGTTTTTCTGTAATTTCAGGTAATTTCTGGCTGAAATTGAGGGACCTGAGAAAAAATCTGATTCAGAGGCTAAAAAAGGACTGCAGATGCTGTTGGATTCTGACCTCCCTGCACTCGAAATGGATTTTTTGGAGCTACAGAAGCCCAATCGGCATGATCTCAATTGCATTGGAAATTAGACATCTTGGGCTTTCCAGCAATATATAATAGTTCATACTTTGCCCGATTTGAGATCACGCAAACTGGTGTTTAACGCCAACTTTCTACCCTATTCTGGCGTTAAACGCCAGAACTGGCATAAAAACTGGAGTTAAATGCCAGAAACAGGCAGCAACCTGGTGTTTAACTCCAAGAAAAGTCTCTACACATGGAAGCTTCAATGCTCAGCCCAAGCACACACCAAGTGGGCCCCGGAAGTGGATTTCTGTACTATCTATCTTAGTTTACCCATTTTCTGTAAACCTAGGTTATTAGTTTAGTATAAAAACTACTTTTAGAGATTTATTTTGTACCTCATGACATTTTTACATCAAAACTTGTATTCTCTATGGTATGAGTCTCTAAACTCCATGGTTGGGGGTGAGGAGCTCTGTTGTGTCTCGATAAATTAATGCAATTACTACTGTTTTCCATTCAATCACGCTTGTTTCTATTCTAAGATATTCACTCGCACTTCAACCTGATGAATGTGATGATCCGTGACACTCATCATCATTCTCACCTATGAACGCGTGCCTGACAACCACCTCCGTTCTATTTGCAATAGCTTGAGTGCATATCTCTTGGGTTTCTAATCTAAGATTAGAACCTTCGTGGTATAGGCTAGAATTATTGGCGGCCATTCTTGAGATCCGAAAAGTATAAACCTTGTCTGTGGTATTCCAAGTAGGATCTGGGATGGGATGACTGTGACGAGCTTCAAACTCGCGAGTGCTGGGCGTAGTGACAGACGCAAAAGGATCAATGGATCCTATTCCAACATGAGTGAGAACCGACATATGATTAGCCGTGTGGTGATAGCGCATTTGGACTATTTTGACTGAGAGGACGGATGGTAGCCATTGACAACGGTGATCCACCAACATACAGCTTGCCATGGAAGGAGCCTTGCGTGCGTGAAGAAGAAGACAGCAGGAAAGCAGAGAGTCAGAAGACAGAGCATCTCCAAAACCTCAACCTGTTCTCCATTACTACATAACAAGTATTTATTTCATGTTTTTTTACTTTTTACAATTAAACTAAGAATCATTACTGATATCCTGACTAAGAATTACAAGATAACCATAGCTTGCTTCAAGCCGACAATCTCCGTGAGATCGACCCTTACTCACGTAAGGTATTACTTGGACGACCCAGTGCACTTGCTGGTTAGTTGTGCGGAATTGCAAAAGTGTGATTGTGATTTCGTGCACCAAGTTTTTGGCGCCGTTGCTGGGGATTGTTCGAGTTTAGACAACTGACGGTTTATTTTGTTGCTTAGATTAGGAAAAATTTTTCTTTTTGGTTTAGAGTCTTCTATTATCGTTTTTGGTTAAAATTTTTAAAATCCTTATTTTATTTTTTTTAATTATTTTCAAAAATTTTCAAAACCAATAACTTCATAATTTAGTCTTCTGTTTGAGTCTAGTTTCATATTTTAAGTTTGGTGTCAATTGCATAATCTTATTTTTCTCTCATTTTTTTCGAATTATCAGTGCTCAGAATATAAAAATTTTTAAGTTTGGTGTCCTTTGTGTTTCTGTTTTCTTAAAAATTTTTCAAAAGTTGCTCTTAGTGTTCATTTTGATATTCAAAGCTTCCTTGTTTATTTTCCTTGTTTTGATCTAAAAATTTTAAGTTTGGTGTCGTTTTTACTGTTTTTCTCCTTCTTCATTAAAATAAAAAATATCTTTTCTCTTTAATTTGATTGATTTTTGAATTCTTCCTTTAGAAATTCAGATTTTTATTTTAAAACTTCTTATTTTATCTTATCTTAGTTTTGGAATTTCAAAAATTCAAATCTTTTTCATAAATCATATCCAAGGTTTTTCAAATTTTTTTAATTAATCAATTATTTTAGTTTTCGAAAATTTTATTTTATTTTTCATTTATTTTATTTTATTTTATTCGGTTGCTTTTAATTAAATAAAAAAAATAAAAATATATTTTATTTGCAATTGACATCAATTCCCTTTTTTCCATCATGGACCAAAGTGGGAATGAACAGTCCAGAAGGACTCTGGGGTCATATGCTAACCCCATTACTGCTGCATATGGGAGTAGCATCTATATACCTCCCATCAGAGCAAGCAGTTTTGAGCTAAATCCTCAGCTCATTGTCATGGTGCAGCAAAATTGCCAGTATACCAGTCTTCCACAGGAAGAACCTATTGAGTTTCTGGCACAGTTCTTGCAAATTGCTGACACAGTACATGACAAGGAAATAGATCAGGATGTCTATAGATTATTACTATTTCCATTTGCTGTAAAAGATCAAGCTAAGAGGTGGTTAAATAACCAACCTACAACAAGCATAAGAACATGAAAACAGTTATCAAACAAATTCCTGAATCAATATTATCCTCCAAAAAGGATGACACAGCTAAGGCTGGACATCCAAGGCTTTAAACAAGAGGATAATGAATCTCCTTACAATGTCTGGGAGAGGTACAGAGGGATGCTAAGGAAATGTCCCTCTGAAATGTTTTCAGAGTGGGTGTAGTTAGACATCTTTTACTATGGGCTTACAGAAAAAGCTCAAACATCTCTAGATCACTCAGCTGGTGGATCTATACACGTGAGAAAGACAATTGAAGAGGCCCAAGAGCTCATTGATACAGTTGCTAGAAATCAGCATCTCTACTTAAGCAGTGAGTCCTCCCTAAAAGAAGAGGCTAAAGCAGTATCCACTGAACTTAGTCCTCAAGAACAACTTGCTGAACTCAATCAACAATTGCTTATTATAACAAAACAGTTCACAGAATTCAAGGAAATGCTCCAAGACACTAAAATTGCTAATCAAAATGTGGAAGCACAATTGGATCAGACAAGACAGCAGCTATCTAAACAGATAACAGAAGAATGCCAAGATGTTCAATTAAGGAGTGGAAAGACATTAAATGTCTCAACTCAAGGCAGCAGAAAGCCAAGAAAGGAACAACTGACAGAGGATGAGCAGACCACTACCTAAAATCCCTCTGAGGATAGTAAGACCCCAGAGAGGAATGATTCTGGCATTTAAACGCCAGAAAAAGGAGGAAAACTGGCGTTAAACGCCCAATCCATGTCCAGTTCTGGCATTCAAACGCCAGAAAAGGGTAGGAATCTGGCGTTAAACGCCCATCCATCTCCCTATCCTGGCGTTCAAACGCCAATGAGGGATCAGACACCTGCAAGTGCTGATAATAACTCCCTCAAGAAGGCTTCTCAACCTGCCTCTGTAGGAAATAAACCTGCAGCAACTAAGGTTGAAGAATATAAAGCCAAGATGCCTTATCCTCAGAAACTCCGCCAAGTGAAACAGGATAAATAATTTTCCCGCTTTGCAGACTATCTCAGGACTTTTGAAATAAAGATTTTGTTTGCAGAGGCACTTGAGCAAATACCCTCTTATGCTAAGTTCATGAAAGAGATCTTAAGTCATAAGAAGGATAGGAGAGAAAATGAAAAAAGTTTTTCTCACTGAAAAATGCAGTGCAGTCATTCTAACAAGCTTACTAGAAAAGCTTAAGGATCCCGGAAGCTTTATGATACCATGCACATTAGAGGGTACTTGTACCAAGACAGCTCTATGTGACCTTGGGGCAAGTATCAATCTAATCCCTGCATCCACTATCAGAAAGCTTGGCTTGACTGAAGAGGTCAAACCAACCCGTATATGTCTTCAAATTGCTGATGGCTCCATTAAATATCCATCAGGCATCATTGAGGACATGATTGTCAAGGTTGGGCCATTTGCCTTTCCCACTGACTTTGTAGTACTGGAAATGGAGGAGCACAAGAGTGCAACTCTCATTCTAGGAAGACCCTTCCTAGCAACTGGACGAACTCTCATTGATGTCCAAAAAGGGAAAGTGACCCTGAGAGTCAATGAGGATGAGTTCAAGTTAAATGCTGTCAAAGCTATGCAGCATCCAGACACATCAAATGACTGTATGAGCGTTGATATTATTGACTCCTTGGTGGAAGAGATCAATATGACTGAGAGTCTCGAATCAGAGCTAGAGGACATCTTTAAAGATGTTCAGCCTGATCTGGAGGAACCAGAGGAAACAGAAAAGCCTCTGAAAATTCCTCAGGAAGAGGATAAGCCTCCTAAACCCGCGCTCAAACCACTACTACTATCCCTGAAACATGTATTTCTGGGAGAAGGTGACACTTTTTCGGTGATCATAAGCTCTGCTTTAATTCCACAGGAAGAGAAAACACTACTTCAAGTGCTAAGGACACACAAGACAGCTCTTCGGTGGTCCATAAGTGATCTTAAGGGCATCAGCCCAGCAAGATACATGCACAAGATCCTATTGGAGGATAATGCTAAGCCAGTGGTTCAACCACAGAGGCAGCTAAATCCAGCCATGAAGGAGGTGGTGCAGAAAGAGGTCACCAAGTTACTGGAGGCTGGGATTATTCATCCTATTTCTGATAGTCCCTAGGTGAGCCCTATCCAAGTTGTCCCAAAGAAGGGAGGCATGACAGTGGTTCATAATAAAAAGAGTGAACTGGTTCCTACAAGAACAGTTACAGGGTGGCGTATGTGTATTGACTACAGAAGGCTCAATACAGCCACCAGGAAGGATCACTTTCCTTTACCATTCATAGACCAGATGCTAGAAAGACTAGCAGATCATGAATATTACTGCTTTTTGGATGGCTATTTAGGTTACAACCAAATTGCAGTAGATCCTCAAGACCAAGAGAAAACAGCATTCACATGTCCTTCTGGAGTATTCGCCTACAGAAGGATGCCTTTTGGTTTGTGCAATGCACCTGCAAGCTTTCAAAGGTGCATGCTCTCTATCTTCTTTGATATGGTAGAGAAATTTCTGGAAGTTTTCGTGGATGACTTCTCAGTATTTGGAGACTCATTCAGCTCCTGCCTTAACCATTTAGCACTTGTTCTGAAAAGGTGCCAAGAGACCAACCTAGTTTTAAACTGGGAAAAATGTCACTTTATGGTGACTGAAGGAATTGTCCTTGGGTATAAAATTTCAAACAAGGGAATAGAGGTGGATCAAGCTAAAGTAGAGGTGATTGAAAAATTACCACCACCTGCCAATGTTAACGCAATCAGAAGCTTTCTAGGGCATGCAGGATTCTATAGGAGGTTTATAAAGGATTTTTCAAAAATTGCAAAACTTTTGAGCAATCTGCTAGCTGCTGACATGCCATTTGTGTTTGACACAGAGTGTCTGCAGGCGTTTGAAACTCTGAAAGCTAAGCTGGTCACAGCACCAGTTATTTCTGCACCAGATTGGACATTATCATTCGAACTAATGTGTGATGCTAGTGACCATGCCATTGGTGCAGTACTGGGACAGAGGCATAACAAGCTTCTACACGTCATTTACTATGCCAGCCGTGTTTTAAATGACGCACAGAAGAATTACACAACCACAGAAAAGGAGCTGCTTGCAGTGGTTTATGCTATTGACAAGTTTAGATCCTATTTAGTAGGATCAAAAGTAATTGTGTACACTGACCATGCTGCTCTTAAATATCTACTCACAAAGCAGGATTCAAAACCCAGGCTCATAAGATGGGTGTTACTTCTGCAAGAGTTTGATATAGAAATAAGAGACAGAAAAGGGACAGAGAACCAGGTAGCTGATCACCTGTCCCAGATAGAACCAGTAGTAGGGGCATCCCTCCCTCCTACTGAGATCTCTAAGACCTTTCAGGATGAGCAACTTTTTGCCATTCAGGAAGTACCATGGTTTGCAGACATTGCAAACTATAAGGCTGTGAGATTCATACCCAAAGAGTACAACAGGCAGCAAATAAAGAAATGGATTTCTGATGCAAAGTACTACTTATGGGATGAACCATATCTCTTTAAGAGATGTGCAGATGGAATAATCCGTAGATGTGTGCCCAAGGAAGAGGCACAGAAGATCTTATGGCATTGCCATGATCACAATATGGAGGCCATTTCGGAGGTGAGAGAACAGCCACCAAGGTTCTCCAATGTGGCTTCTACTAGCCTACTCTCTATAGAGACTCCCGAGAGTTGTACATAACTGTGACAGCTACCAAAGAGCTGGTAATCTGCCTCATGGTTATGCCATGCCTCAACAAGGGATCTTGGAGATTGAGTTGTTTGATGTATGGGGTATTGACTTCATGGGCCTTTCCCACCATCATACTCAAACACGTATATTCTGGTGGCAGTAGACTATGTATCTAAATGGGTAGAGGCAATTGCAACACCCACTAATGATACTAAGACAGTGCTGAAGTTCCTCCAGAAACATATCTTCAGCAGGTTTGGTGTCCCAGAGTACTACTCAGTGATGGGGACACTCATTTCTGCAATAAATAGCTTTACTCTGCTATGGTCCGGTATGGAATTAGCCACAAGGTAGCAACTGCATATCATCCATAGACAAATGGGCAGGCTGAAGTCTCTAATAGAGAACTAAAAAGAATCCTGGAACGGACTATAATTGCCCGTAGAAAGGATTAGGAAAAAAGCTTGGACGATGCTCTGTGGGCATACAGAACAGCGTTCAAGACTCCTATAGGAACCTCTCCATACCAACTTGTGTATGGGAAGGCGTGCCATTTGTCAGTGGATCTAGAACACAAGGCCTACTGTGCAACTAGATTCCTGAATCCTGATGCAAAGTTAGCTGGAGAGAAAAGATTACTCCAGTTGAATGAGCTAGAGGAATTCAGACTCAATACTTTTGAAAATACAAAAATTTACAAGGAAAAGGCAAAAAGGTGGCATGACAAGAAACTGTCATCCAGAGTCTTTGAACCAGGACAGAAGGTTCTGCTGTTCAACTCTAGGCTCAGATTGTTCCCCGGGAAACTGAAATCCCGGTGGAAGGGACCATATGTGATTACAAGCGTGTCACCATATGGCTATATGGAGCTTTAAGATATTGATTCTAATAAGAGGTTCATTGTTAATGGACAGAGAGTCAAGCATTATCTTGTAGGCAATGTTGAGCAAGAATGCTCAAAGCTGAGACTAGATTAAAAGCTCAGTAAGGTCCAGCTAATGATAATAAAGAAGTGCTTGCTGGGAGGCAACCCAGCCATTAGCAAGGTTATTTGTTTTTCAAATAATAATTATATGAGTTTGATATAAATTATTTTCAAGGTTAATTAACAATTGCAGTAGTTCACAGAGTTACAGAAGAATTCAGAGCATAAAGCAGAGAAAAGGAGCTCACTGGCACAAAAATGCCAGTAAGGGATATTGTGGGCGTTAAACGCCAGAATGGGCACCATTCTGGGCGTTTAATGCCAGTAAAGATACCTTTCTGAGTATTAAACGCTAGAATGTGTACCATTCTGGGCGTTGAACTGCAGAATTGCAGCATCCTGGGCGTTTAGAAAAACGCCCAGTGATAAAGGCTTTCTGGCGTTTAACACCAGCCAGGGTACCTGGCTGGGCATTAAACGCCCAAAAGAAGCAGCAAATGGGCGTTAAACGCCAGAAATGTGGAGGGGAGGAAGTTTTGTTTCCAACTCAAATTTTTTCCAAATTTTTATGGTTCCATCCAAAATTTCTTGCATAAACATGTTACAAATTATCATCTTTCAATTTCAATTTCAAAAAAATAAAACAAATTAAAAATAAATTTTTCTTTAATCCTAAAAATCTTTCTCAAATCCTCTTCAATTTCTTTTTAAATCTTTTTCAAAACTCATCTATCTTTTTAATTTCTTCTCAAATCTTTTCAACTCATTATATTATCTTTTCAAATTCAGATTTATCTTTTTCAAATCTCTCATATCTTTTCAATTTTAAAATTTCATCTTTTTCATATCATATTTATCTTTTACAAATCATATCTTCTATCATATATTTTTCGAAATTTTTGAACTCATCCCCTCCTTTTTAAATTCACAATCCGTCTCCCCCTCTCTTCCATAACTCGAATTGGAGTTTCCTTCTATTCCTCTCCTTTCCTTTCTTTTGCTTGAGGATAAGCAAACCTCTAAGTTTGGTGTATTTTTCGTGATCACTGAGCTAAGACTCACTAAGATCATGGCTCCTAAGGGAAAACAAACCACTTCAAGAGGCAAGAAAGAGAACACTCCAAAACCACTTTGGAATCAAGAGAGGTTCTTAACCAAAGAACAGGCAGACCATTACCACAAAATAATGGGTCTAAGGTCAGTGATCCCGGAAGTTAAATTCAATTTGAAAGAAGACGAATATCTGAAGATTCAAGAGCAGATTCAAAACAGGGGCTGGGAAATTCTAGCTAATCCTGAGACAAAGGTGGGTAGAAACATGGTTCAGGAATTCTACTCAAATCTGTGGCAAACAGATAAGCAGAGAAAAACTGGAACCGCCTTCTATACCTTTCAAACCATGGTCAGAGGAAAGATTATTTACTTCCACCTGGAGAAAATAAGAGAGGCCTTCAAGCTGCCTCAACTACAAGATGATCCAGAATCTTTTAATAGGAGAATGGTGAGATTTGATAAGCGCTTGGACCAAGTTCTAGAGGACATATGCATCCCTGGAACCAAGTGGATAACCAACACAAAGGGTGTCCCGAATCAACTCAAGAGAGGAGATCTCAAACCAGTTGCTAGGGGTTGGCTGGACTTCATTGGGCGTTCTATACTGCCCACCAGCAACCGCTCTGATGTCACTGTCAAAAGAGCAGTAATGATCCAATGCATTATGCTGGGAAACAAAGTGGAAATTCATCATCTAATTTCTTGTGAGCTTTACACAATTGCAAACAAGAACTCCACTAATGCCAAATTGGCTTCCCCAAGCCTAATCTCTCTGCTATGTAAAGATGCTGGGGTAAAGATGGGAGTGGATGAGTATATCTCAGTCGAGCACCCAATCACCAAAAAGTCAATAGAAGGACAACAAGTGCAAGATAACTCCATCAAAAGGAGGGCACAGGAGTTTCTTCCAGAAATCCCTCAGATTGACTACTGGACTCGCTTAGAAGCATCTGTCACCAAGCTGCAAGAGGCTATGGATCAAATTAAGGAAGAACAGCAAAATCAAAATAGCATGCTCTGTAAGCTGCTTAAGGAACAGGAAAAGCAAGGGCATGAGCTATAGGAGCTGAAGCGCCAGAAACTCTCCCTTGAAGAGCCAGGCGTCCCACAACTTGAAGGAGTACTTACCTCTTCCACTGCAGGTTGTTGAGTCCTAACTCTGTGATAACTTTTATTATTAGAGATCTATTTTAAGAGTCATTTATTTTTATGTTTTTAATTTTCTGTCTTCCATTATAATTGGTTTGCTTTTATGTTTATTTTAAGTCTTATTTTTATTTCATGATTAATAAAATTTAGAGTTTATGCTTTAAAGCTATGAATGTCCTATGAATCCATCACCTTTCTTAAATGAAAAATGTTTTTAATTACAAAAGAGCAAGAAGTACATGGTTTCGAATTATATCTTGAAAATAGTTTAATTATTTTGATGCGGTAGCAACACTTTTTGTTTTCTAATTGAATGCTTAAATGTGCATATTTTTGAATTTGTTGTTTATGAATGTTAAAATTGTTGACTTTTGAAAGAATGATGAAAAAGGAGAAATGTTATTGATAATCTGAAAAATCATAAATTTGATTCTTGAAGCAAGAAAAAGCAGTGAAAAAAAAAAGAAGAAAAAGCAAGCAGAAAAATCCAATAGCCCTTTAAACCAAAAGCCAATTCCTGCTTGTCCCCTGGCTTTAGTCTGCGTTTCTGAGCCGAAAACTGAGTCCAAACTCAGCCCAAAATCGCCCCCAGCATTTTCTGCGATTTCTGCAGGTAGCGCATGTCACGCGTACGCGTCAGTCACGCGTACGCGTTGCATACGCGCCCGCGTCGATCCTCGCTGGTTTTCTCCTTTATTTCTTGTGTTCCTTCCATTTTTGCAAGCTTCCTTTCTATCCTCTAAGCCATTCCTGCCCCCATAAAGCCTGAAAACACTTAACGCACAGATCACGGCATCGAATGGTAGTAAGAGAGGATTAATAATTAACAATTTTAAGGCCAAAAAAGCATGTTTTCAATCATATCACATAATTAGGAAGGAAAATGTAAAACATGCGAATTATATGAATAAGTATGAGTTTAATGGATAAAATTCACTCAATTAAGTACAAAATGTACCACGAAATAGTGGTGCATCAAATCTCCCCATACTTAAACATTAGCATGTCCTCATGCTAAGCTCAAGGAGATATAAAGAATGAATGGGGGAAAGTAAGACTCATGAGATGCAACCTATGAATGCAACTATATGCTAAGATGATTCTGTCTACTTGGTCAAAAGTAAATAAGCTCTTCATGACAAAAATAAACCAGATTCCACTAATTCAAATCATACAATAAAAGACAAGTAAATTTGTAAGAAGATAGCTCATGAAAGTAGGGAACATAGAATCAAGTATTGAACCCTCACTGGTAGTGTATATGCACTCTAATCGCTCAAGTGTCTAGGATTAATCACTCTACTCTTCTCTAGTCATGCTTTCTAGACTTTGTTATTCATCTAACCAATCAACAAAAAATTAGTATACCAATGCAAACATCATGAGGACTTTTCAAGGTTGTAATGAGGCTAAGGTAAGGGTGAGGATATATGTATGGCCAAGTGAGCTGAAATATGAATCTTTGACTAACCTAAACTCTTACCTAACACACACACACTCTATGTAACTCTAAAATCATGCCTAGCTGCCCATAATTTCCACTTTTGTATCACATACTCATGTACCAAATATTTCTTTAATTTTATCACATATGCATTGATCTTTTATTAAACTTAGCATTGGGGTAATTTTGTCCCCTTATTTAATTACTTATTTATTTATTTATTTGAATATTTTTTTGGGAAGTAAACATAACATATCAATGCACATGGATTTTTAATTTTTCTGGTCTAACATGAGTATGCACCCAAATTCCCAATACTTTTGTCAATAAAACACAGCACACTTTCATCAACCCAAGATCCCAAAGTTTTCCACACTTAATTGATACACAATCTCTATCTTAAGATAACCAAAGATTCAATTGGGGGTAATTAATTTATTTTTCAGCTTAAGGCTAGTGATGTGGTAAAATATAGAACAAAAGGGGATTAAAAGGCTCAAAGTGGCAAACAAAGGTAATTGAAAGGGTAGGCTATTTGGGATAAGTGAGCTAATAACAAACGATGGCTTCAATCATATGCAAGCATGTAAATACACTAAACAATGGATATATAGAATGGAACAAAATATAGATTACAATCACAGAGAAGAGAACACACAAGAATAAAATATTATGGTTAAATAATATAACCATGTAATTAAGCTCAAATCTCACAGGTTGTGTGTTCTTAGCTATAATTCATGTTCCAAATTACAGTCCTCAAACAAGTTTAACATAATTGTTCAATTTAAATTAGTGAAATACTATAAAAAGGGTCTTGAAAAGAAAGTATTACTTCAACCAAGTAGTAGCTAAATGCACAAAATCAAATAAACATGCAATCAAATATGCAAATGCAACAACTAAATTAACAAAGAAAATTAAACAATGGTGTTGAGAAGGAAGTAACTAACCCACGGAAGTCGGTATCGACCTCCCCGCACTTAAAGATTGCACCGTCCTCGGTGCATGCTAAAATGTGCAAGTGGACGGGTTGCTCCAACTGATGCTTTTCTCCATAGATTGTGCAGATGGACTTGTCTGTTGCCCCATTGAGAAGCTTCTCATTTCCCTTCTCGGTGGCCATCCTAAAAGAAGAGAAAAAAGAAGAAAAGTAACCCAGAAATAAAGATAAGAAAACAAATAAAGTATGGGTGGGTTAATGCCAGATAATGAGGGTCTCAATTACATGGTAGCTACAACATGTACGTGAGAAAGCAATAGAAGCACATGGCATATCGATAGTGCAAAAATTGCAACAAAGGGGGAAGAGAGTGTGGGCAATGAAAGACAGTGTAAATGCATAACAATGCAAATGGAATGCAAGTATCATAAAAGATTAACATTGACTTATGAATACTAATACCCAATAAGAATAAAACAAGTCATGAAGCACCAGAATAATGCAAGAAAAGATGCAACAGTTGAATAAGAAAATTTAACACCAATGGAAAAATAATAGATTTAAAAAAGAAAATAAAAATATACACAAAATAAAAATACAATGAATGAAAGTATGCAAATAAATTAAGTAAAATAGAATGAAAGTGAAGAAGGATGAGAAGTTAAAGAGATGAAGAAGAAGAAAGTAAGAAAGGAGAAAGAAAGAAGGAGAAAAGAGAGAATAAAGGAGAAAGGAATGAAAAATGGGATGTGACACGCGCGCGGGCATCACTTACACGCGTGAAAACAGAGACAGCCATGCGACGCGTAAGCATCGCTTACGCATACGCGTGGGTGGCCAAAAGTGAAAACTGACACACGTCTGCCTTCTCGCACAACTCCAGCACCATGGCCACACAACTCTCTGTTCAAGGTGATCTTTACGCCGATTTTCATTACCACGCGTACGCGTCGCTGACGCTTACACGTGGGTTGAACTTTTCTGTAGGGGACACGTACGCGTGAGATACGCATACACGTTGTGTGGCTTGTGCGCCACGTACCCCTCCCACGCGTTTCTCGCGCAACTCTCTATTCAGTTGTGCACACAAACGACGCGTGCGCGTCGTAGACGCTTGCGCGTCGATCCACCATTTTTTTTTATGAAGGATGCAAAATGCAGAATGCATGTGATTATACAAAAATCATGAATGAACACTAATAAAAATAAAATAAAATAAAACTAAGAATAAAAATGAAAGATCATACCATGGTGGGTTGTCTCCCACCTAGCACTTTTAGTTAGAGTCCTTAAGTTGGACAATTGGTGAGCTCCTTGTTATGGTGGCTTGTGCTTGAACTCATCCTGAAACTTCCACCAATGCTTGGATTTCCAATAGTCTCTATCAATTCCAGGTACATTCCCCAAGCGTTGATGGAGTTCTTCACAAGGTTTAAGCTCCAAAATTGATCCTCTTGTATGCCCGGATCCCAAATCTTGTTTCTACACCCGTCTTCTTGTTGATCATCATTTTTCCACTTGGGTGGTGAGCAATTGGAATTCTCACTGAGACATCCAAACAGCCTCCTAGACCCATTCAATCGAGATCTACACCAATCCTTGCACTTCAACTTTGAGTATGCAACCATATTGAACCTTGCAGGATGACTCCTACCACTAACCATCTCCCTCTTACACTTAAAGCCACAAAGAGCTCTAAGTTGACCATCTGTCTCAAGTAAACCATATTCAAGTGGAATGAGAAAGCTAAGGGATATGAATTTTACCCACTTGAATGTTGTATTGGATGGTAATGGCCTTGGGGGAGAGGTCTCCAACAGGTTTGGCAAGGTGAATTCAAGCTCCATTCCCTTGTGCTCTTCCTTGATAACTTCCACCTCTTTGTAGGCTTCTTCAATTTCAATCTTTTATTCATCAATTTCATCTAACTCCTCTCCATCACTTAAATCACAAATGGGAGGATGAGAGAAATCTACCTACGCATTGCTTCCTATCTCATCGGGAGAAGGTTCTTCAAGTTCAAAGGATTCACCACCAAGAAGGTTTGATGCATGATCTTCATCACCAAGGGAACTCAACTCTTGCATCATTCCTTCCAAGTCTTCATTCAACAATTGTTTTGGAGGTTGGGCATGATGACAAGTCATCTTATACTAGCTTTTCAAGCATTTTTCACTTGCTTCATTAGGTTTTATGCACTTTCTTGCATTGTAAGTAAGTGATTTGGAGTGAATTTGCATGATTTTGTTGAATCAATCAACCATCCTTTATTTGACAGTAATTCATGAGGTTTAAGCTAGAATTAGTTGGTTTTTGAATGAATTATAAACCTTGTGAATTTGGTGATACTTTGATTGGTTGTTTTAATTACTTGTAGGTAAAGAAAAGGTGAAAAAAGGAATTTTTGGCACTCTTTTGAAGTTAAAGCACGCTTTGGATCTTAGGCCACACTTTGAAAAGCGTGACCCAAGACACAAAAGTGTCACGCACCTAAGGAAACAAAAGTGTGGCGCATCAAGCAAGGCCAAGGGAGCAAAACATAGCGCTAAGTTGGTGCACTTAACTGAGCGCCCAAGGAAGTAAGCAAAATGAGGAGCGCTCAGTTAAATTATTTCACTTTATCATGCATCAACCAAAAGAAAAACAAGGTGCAACATCAAGGAATGGGGCAGCTAGGGTTCGAACCTTGCACCTGAGGAACCAAAAGGATGCGCTATACAAGGAAGGCAAGGGCGCTCAGTTCCCTTACTTAACTGAGCGCTACTTCACTAAGTGTTTGGCACAAAAGAATTGCTCACACAATACAACCATTGAGATTCGAAGAGGAGTCCACTCCAAAGCAAAGGCGTTACGTTGTTGAAGTAAACTGAGTGCTACCTTATGTTGCTTGGCACAAGGAAAATTGGCTCTCCAAATTGGCTTCACCATGGTTCGAATTGGGAGCTCACCATTGCCAAAGCCAATGGCGCTAAGTTGCCTTTCCTAACTGAGCACTATACTTGCAAGGAAATAGGCACAAAATGTACTCACCAGGATTCGAAAGTGGAGCTTCATCCCAAAGCTTGAAGCGCTGCGTTCGATTACTTCACTGAGCACTACACAAAGACTTGGCACGAGACAAAATAAGCCTGGGACAAGGCATTGGGCGCTCAGTTACATTACATGACTGAGCGCTCCACTGGAGGTGGCTCCTTAGCCCAATTTCAATCAGAAACCAATTTTGGATTCAATTCTTCACCAAATGAAAAAGCCCACTCCAAACTCTGAAGATCAAAAATAGAAAGTGTATAAATAGGACTTATTTTGATTTAGAAGGAACTTTTACTTTCACTTTTGAACCTTCTTTTATTTTTGAGTTTATTTTTAGCTTTGGATTGGGGAATCGGGATTGAGAGCTGAGTTCTCTCCTCCTTGTTCTTACTTTGGCATTACTTACTTTCTGTTTCTGAATTTTGGATTGAGATTGAAGGAATTCTGTTTCAATCTCTGATATGCAATTCATCTTGTTTTCTTCTGCATAATTCTAAGGATTGGGAATTGGATTTAGCTTTCTGTCTTCATTTTCATTTCTTCTGCAACTCTTGCTATCAGTTCTTAGAATTTAAATTGAGATTGAAGAGCTTCATTGATTCTAAGTTTGAGAATCATCTTTTACCTCTCTTCTCAATTGTTCTAAGAATTGGATCTAAGTTTTCTTTACTGTTCCATTTACTTTTCTTCTGTAAATTGTTCTCTATTGGAACAAGGAAGGAATTGAGATCTAGACCTATTTTCTAGTCTCATTGAGCCCTGGGCCCTTGAGATCTTAATTTTCCTTCCTAGCTTTACAATTGAGCCGAATTTACTTTCTGTCTTGTTCTTCAAGTAATTTATCCATTTTTATTTAGATCTACTGCACTTACTCCATCTTCTTTACTTTCTATTATTAAATTCTACATCCCAGCACCCCACATCCCTTTACTATTCAAGAAATTTACATTTCTTGCACTCTAAGCCTCAGCTATTTATATTTCTTGCAATTTAAGTTTCAGTCATTTACATTACTTGCACTTTAAGTTTCATGCAAATTTACTTTCCTGCACTTTAGTTTTCTGTCAATTCTCCCTCTCCCTTTAGTTTCATGCAATTTAGC